>NC_045799.1:84661510-84961510 GCF_009873245.2 Balaenoptera musculus
GGATGAAAAACGCAGCCAACGAAGGCCTCGTGGAATAAGCAGGTGACGGGCCATGGCAGGATTGAGGGACAGGCCTGCAGCTCCCCCTGTTCTGTCACCCGGGCTCACGAAGGCAGCTGGGTTAGCGCAGGGAGGGGCTGGGGTGGGGTCTGCACCATGGGCAGAGTGACCAGGGGGCTGCCACCGCCAGGGACTAAGGCCCCTGCTCGGCCCTCACTTGGCAAGTGCTGGGCGCTGTTCTCAATGGCCTCAGATGCTCCCCCAAAGGTCATCTTTCAGTAGGATGGCTACCGGGGCCTCCTCCTTGGTCTCTCGTCCTCCCCCACTCTGCCCTCTGACCCAGCTCCCTAGGCAGACAGAGCGAGCTTTCTGAAAGGTGTCCTTCTCCCGCTAACCCTCTCCCATGATTCCTCAGGGCCTGCAGGGGTCACACCCAAAGCCCAGAGCGTTCTGACCCCAGCTGACCTCTCCCTGTTTCCTCCTGCACACTCACTTCTGAGGAATGGGCGGGAAGGGTGGGTGGCCTCGTGGGTTCTTATGCCTCAGGTCCCACCAGAAGGGATGTGGCTCAGCTCCTCAGTCCAAGCTGATATAATTGCTTTAAAAACTTTGTGGGGACTTCCCTGGTGGCACAGTGGATATCTCCCCGCTCCCAGTGCAGGGGGCCCGGGTTGGATCCCTGGTCAGGAACTAGATCCCACACGCATGCCGCAACAAAGAGTTCGCATGCCACAACTAAGGAGGCAGCGAGCCGCAGCTAAGGAGCCCATGAGCAGCAACTAGGAGCCCGCCTGCCGCAACGGAGACCCGGCGCAACCAAATAAATAAATAGTTAAAAAATAATAATAATAAAATAAATAAAAACTTTGTGGGCTTCCCGTGTATCAGATTATAATACAATCCACTAGGTAAAAGCCGCACCCACACATCTATCTGTACTGGGTTGTGGAACAAGGCCCTTATGATTTTTAGAGGCTCTCTCATCTAATAGAGAAAGTCTAAGATGCATGCTTTTAAGATTCTTAGAAGCCTTTTCATCTAGCTGAGGACATTTCAAGACACTACCTTAAATATTTCTTAACCATGCCCTTTACTCCTGACAATGATATCTTGAGAGTTTGCTTGACCTGAGACCATGTTTTATCGACAATACTCGACATTTGATCTTTGTCTTAGGGTGACTCCTTTCCTGGGCGCTCTTGGGTTTGTTACTCCTGGTGGCCCCTCTAAGCAACCTTCCAGGTGGGTGCCCTTGTGCACAAATGTCAGAGGAGGCACTTTGGGTCCAAGGTAGACTTTTTAGAATAATTCCCACTGTCGCAGGGACAACAGCTTCCAGCCTGCCCACCAACTGTCCATCCCTTCTCAGGGAGTAGGCACCACCCCAGAGCACCATGGCCCACCAAGGTGACTCTGTGGGGCGACCTGCCCACCCAAAGACCAGCAGGTGTGCTGAGGTATTTTCCTGTCCCCTCCAGCTACAGAGTGGGCTTGGCTTGTTTGAGGGGGAGGGAGGGAGGAAGATAATCTTAAAAATAAACTAAGTGTCCACAAAAAGACATACACAGATTTTATGCATAATTAGGAACCTGGAAACAGCCCAGGGCCCTTCAAGGGGAGATGGTTAAACAGACTGTGGTCCATCCCTACCATGGAATACTACTCGGCAATGAAAAGGAACACGCTGCTGGTACCCCCAAAACTGGATGAATGTCAAGTGCATTATGCTGAGTGGAAAAGACAGACACAGAACACGTGTCACATGGTTCCATTCACGTGAAATTCTAGAATAGGCGAGATGAATCCAAGGTAATCAAGATGGTGATTACACTTGGGGTGGGTGCAGGGGTGGGGCGTAAGGAGTGAGCAATGCTCTATATTTTGATAGAGATTTGGCTAATCCAGTGTGTCCATCTGTCAAAACTCAGCAAATGTTCACTTCAGATTTGTGCTTTTCACTGTTGGTAAATTGTGTCTAAAAAAATCCCTCAACCCAAACCAAATAATGACCTCTAGCTAACACCATGCAGGTTTAGGGGTGAAGCGTCCTGATGTCTGCAACTGACTTTGAACTGCATTTAGAAAAGGAAGGTGGGTTGGTGGATGGCTAGGGTGGTGGAGAGATGGACCGCTCTCTCAGAGCAAAATGTAGGCAGGGAGCCTCTGGGTGTTCCCTGCATAATTCTTCCGACTCTCCTTTATGTTGAAAATGTTCACGATAAAATGTCGGGGGTAGGGGGAGAAGAAAGAGAGCCCAGTGGTCCGTCCGTCCCTCACCCCACCTCCACCCCTGCTCCGACCGGGCTGTCCCAGGCCACCGTGGCTCTGCCATCTGCTTCCTGCAGAGCTCAAACCTAATTTATTCCCAACTTATTAACTTAAAGCCCATTAGAATCTTCCCATCAACCTGTACACGCAGCCAAGAGCCAGACAGAGGCAGGAGTGAGAAGCCTGCCTAGGACACAGCCGGGGGGGAGGGAGGGGCCGCCGGCTGGCGGGGTCCCAGGCCCCAGCCGGGCAGAGGTGGGGCGCCGGGCAGGGCCAGGCCTCAGCAGATGGTGGAGGGGTGAGGGTCTCCCCCCGGCGCAGGGGGCAGCCTTCATCTGCGTCACCTGCTCTAATTCTTACAGGGACCGGGGTACCCTGGGAGCCCCCTTTTAGAGCTGAGGAAGCCAGAGGGGGCGTGGCGATGCTGGGATGAGGGGGATGGTGGGTCTCGTAACCGTGACCCTGGTCACAGTCATAGCCATACGTGAACCAGATTTCGCGCTCACAGTGACCCCAGGACACGGGTATTGTCGGTCACCTTAGGGCGGGTGCAGGGACCAGGCTTCTGACCTGGACAGAGAGGCCCCCTGGGACTGCTTGGAACCCCCCCCCGGCCCCCCCCCCGCCCCGCCCAGCTCAAGGGGAGCAGGCCGGCAGCATCACAGGCCAGGATGAGGCCAGGATGCCGTCGGCCCCATCCCTGCCTGTATCCCTGCATCTGAGCACCGTGGCATCAAACTCGAGAGAAAATGAGACCCAACCGTCTGGGCAAAAAAAGGCAAATTGCATAAACAAAACCCCAGGATTCTCTCCAAGAGGACACGGATGGTGCGTGAGGTGCTGAGTGGGACGCGGTGGGGGGAGGGGGTTGGCGCTGACGGACACCCGCTGCGAGCCAGGCCCCGGGCCGAGGTCATCAGCGTCTGCTCAGATCCTCCCAGTGACTCTGCGAGGGGAGGGCCCAAGGCTCAGAGAGGTGACTTGCCTCAGCCAAGTCACACAGCAAGGCCAGGCGGGTGCCGGTCTCTCCTCAGCCACCCTGCCTGTCCTGGGGGCCGTGCTGCCCCCCAGAAGCCCACCCCCCAGGCCCCTAAGCCTGGAGATCAGAGGGAGTCGCGCCCCGAGCCAGGTCTCCGGGACTGGGGCCTCCGCCCCTCCGGACACCCCAGGCCAGCCAGCGAGCGGGCATGAAGGCCCCCAGAGCCGCTGCTGGAGGCTGGCCAGGACGGCCAGGGGCGTTTAGCTGGGAGAGCGCTTCATCACCGCCTTGGAGGATGCGGTGGGGGGATGGGAGCCCCGGGGGACCCTGGGCTGCTGCTGCACCTGGAGCCGATCTCCCTCCCCGCTCCAGCCTCCCACGCGCTCCGCCCACCCCCCAGCCCCTCCCTTGAGGCACCGGCCGCACCCAGTTTCCTTCGGCTTCCCCTCCCCCAACAACGAAGCGATTTCTCCCAAGCTTTTACCCACATCGTTGCCTCCACCTGGAGGGCCTGCCCATCGGCACACCCTCCCCGGCACCCACCGACGCCTACTCATCCGCGAAGGCTCAGCACCAGTGTCCCCTCCTCCAGGGAGTTCCCCCTGAGGTTGGCATGCTAGGGGTGGCCCTGGTGCCCAGAGTGGCACAGCCAAGAAGCCTTGAGAAGTCAGCTCCTCTCCGGGCCTCGGGGCCGGGCCAGGTCTGGAGGAGTTCTCGGTCAGTGAAAGGGGCTGGGTGAACCAGCTACCGTCGGGGTCGGGGACACGGTGGCACTGGACTCGGGGCCACCATGCTGATCTCAGAGGATGGCATTATGGCAGGCTCTTACCGATACTCCGATTCCCAGAGCACCCAAACGATAGCTCACGTCCGGCTCCTTTGCAATTAGCGTGCCCATTTCAGAGATGAGAAAACAGATGCCAGAGGCTGGCCCAAGTTCTCCCAGCCAGGCTCCTGGGAGTCACAGAACCAGGACTGGAACTCAGACTGGCCGACGCTCCTGGCCACACCTGGGCCACACCTGGGCCACACCTGGGCCTTACCTGAGGCTTACCTGGGACTTTCCTGTGCTCCCTCTGAGGCTTCTCCCCGTGGAGTCAGAATTTGCTGTCAGACACGCGGTGCGAAGGAGCCTTTGTACTCTCTATTTACAAGAGGAGGCTTGTGAGCAAATTAGCAGGGTAACCAGGGAAAATGTTTGGCTTCCGTGGGTGGGAGCTGAAGCCATCTGTTCCCAAGTGCTGAGAGAACACCAGAGCAGTCACCGGAGCCGCCGTGCCCAGCAGAGCGGCAGAGGGCGCTACCGGACCCCGCAGGCTGTGTGCCCCAGGGCAGGGCCCTCACCCTCTCTGGGCCTCAGGATCTGCCCCTGTAAAGCTGAGGGGGCCTGTCCAGCCTTGGGGCTCCAGAACGTTCCCTGCCCCGCCTCTCTCGTCCTCACTGCCCACCCCCTACTGTGTAGACGCGCCCCTCCCCGGCAGGGGGAGGCTGCCAGCCACGAGGTGGACAGCGCCGGCCTCCCCAGCACCGGTCTTCGGGGTTTTATTTACCATTGGACTCATATGTTCTCAAGCTGAGAATAGCTTTATTGTTTCCTCTGATTATAAAGATGATAATTCGCCAACCCAGAAATTTATGCCATAGAATAGTCAACAGAGAGATACACCTCTCCTTGCGGATGGAGAGCATCCGTCCAGAGACCTCTCTCTAAGCAGTGGGGGTCCCTGTAGGGGGTGAGATTGACTAGAATATTTCAGAGATGGAGATGGAGAGAGAGGTTTACCACCCTCATCTGAGGACTCTCGCTCCTTGTCAAGGTTCCCAGAGACTGTGGTCTTGTTCTTCTCCCCACTCGGGAGAGCAGAAAGGTTGAGTTTGAGCCTTGCCATCGGACAAATCTGGGTTTGACCTGAGCCTTCCATCTCCCAGCCGTATGACCTGTGACGTTCCTTAGCCTCGCTGAGCTGAGCTCTGTTGCCTCATCTGTAAAATGGGGTAACAACGGTAGCTGTGTCATTACAGCTAATCACATTAATAACGTGTGACAGTCATCGATCCCATACTGGTACTCTGGCCGTTGGCCTGTGATTGGCAGGGTCAACAATCAATGCCCGGGGTATCTTGCCAGTCAGTAATAATTGATCGCTGGGGGGCTGGCACCAGGCGGGCAGGACTTCTTGGTGAGTCTGGACTGTCCCACCTGAGGGCGGACTTGGACATCCAGGTCGTTTCCCCCAGGCCGCTTTGTTGAAGGGAAAAGCTTCGGCTGCAGGGGGTTCTGTGACAGCTGACCAGTGACCCGCGTGGTCTGGTGGTGGTGGGCGCCCCTCCCCCTGAGCAGTTCCAGATCATTCAGCCTGCAGGGTAGGGGGACCAGCGGCCAGGGCAGACCCCAGCTGGGGTTCCCCTCCTCTTGCGGTGGGGCAGGTGGGGAGAGGAGCTGGGGCTCCTCAGAACGCTTAGGGCGTGTGGGCTGGGATGCAGGGCGGACACAGGACGTCTCCACCAGGGATGTGCGTCGGGATCAGGGGGTGTGGTTGGCATCTGGGGCCAGGCTGCCCTCATGCTGAGAACGAGGCTGGACGTGGCCCTTGGGGGCAGTGGGCACAGTTCCCCCGTATCCCCCGATCCCATGGTGCACTTAATGAGGGAACATTCTAGATGCCACACTCCGCCTTCCCACTGCTGTGCGGGAGCTGTTCCTGCCAGCCCTGAGAGCCGATTATTACATTCTTAGGAAATTTTGCTAGACAGTTGTTAAACTCAGCCATTGTTAAAAATTAAATAAACTTACCAAGGTAATACATACTCAGAACTCACGGCATCCTAATCATTTTACTATTATCTATGCTTTCGAGGTCACGCCCACTGTATCGAGATGGTGGGAATACCATGTGTAGGTGGGCTACCTCATTTCTCTTCCCATCTCTGTTCCATGACATCATGCTGGCGCCTTGAAATCAGCCAGGGTTGGGAGTATTTACACCAGGGAAATCAGCCGAGGCTACAAATCAGGGCTTTTCCCACCAGAGGGCCAGCTGTTAAGGGCTTACCAGCACACCACTCTTTCTCCCCAACGCCCACTCCACACCTAGGGTCCTGCAGTCCTCTCCTCCGAGGGTCCCTCAAGCACATCCCAGACTCCCGTGCCCTGGACTCCAGCCTGGGGTCACCTCTCCATCCCGTTTCCTTGGCACTGCTCTGCCCCCTCCAACCTCCTCCGCCCATGGTGTCCAGAGGCATCTCTCCCAGCACGGAGCTCACTGTGCCTCCCGTGGCTCCAAATCCTCCCGTGGTTCCCACCTGCCCTCAGGATAAACCCGAGCTCCTGAGCCAGGCTCCTGAGGTCCTGCAGGGGTGGCTGCCACCAGCTTTGTCTGCCTCACTGTTCACTCCCGGATTCTGCCAGACGGACACTGCCAAGTGGAGCCACTCTTAAGCCCTGGTCAGGGGCCCCATCCCGAGGCCCCACTCCGGTCCTCCTCGGCGTCCTGGGCTTCCCCATCCCAGCAGTCCCAAGCCCCTGAGGGCCGGCCACACGGCTGGCGTGTGCAGCCCGAGACCGAGGGTGACCAAGGGGGCGTGCGTGTACACGCAGGATACGACGTCCGTGCTCACGCACGTGTGACGTTTCCCCGTGCCAGAGTTGGCCGGGATCTGGGACCAGAGGTCAGAGGTCGGCAGAGTGCCACCTGCCACCCCTGCATCCTGACAGGGAGTTCAGCTCATCCCTGGCCTTCCAGGTTCTCAGACAGGTGAAGACAGGACACATTTGCTTAATATTGGCTCTATTTCTAACTCTCAAACATCTAGACCTACAGCGTGTGGGCTTTTCCCCATTTGACCATTGCCCCAGGCTCTGCCAATTTAGGAGCAGATCTGATCCCAAGTTCCAGACTCCACACCTTTGTTCGTGCAGTTTTCCCAGCCCAGAATCCCTGCCCCCTGGGAAGCCTTCCTGGGCTGTCAGAACACCACTGATGTAATCACAGGCTGTAGCATCATTAGGTGGAGACGTCCGAGGCCCAGGGGTGTTTGCTGCGGGGCCCACTCTATCCTCCAGGGGCTGGTCCCAGTTCTGGAGAAGCACAGTGCTGGGGGAAGGTGGCTGGCTGTTTCGTCCCTGGAAGGAGCTTATCTTGGCTGAATTCTCCTAATCCTCTCGGAGGATTAAGGAAACAATGCACGTATGTCCTCTGATAATGCGTTTAAGGATTTAATAGGCTTCAGGCTTTCTCAGAGAAAGCCCAGACGACTTTGTTCTCAACGCTCTGGGTGACCTTGATCTGTGGCTCCATTCCTCCACCTGTAAAGGGAAGGAGTTGATGGTGGTCTGCGGTCCCTGACACGGTGGGGGTGAGCTGGGGTTGCCATAGTGAGTGTTGGTTTGGAAATCCTCCACTGGAACACTGTGGCTGGTTGGGGACGGGCATACGGCTTGAGGCTGGCCTACAGAGTCTTCCTTGGAACAGACAATAAACATCTGTTGTGTATTAGTTTGCTCGGGCTGCCATAACAAAGTACTACAGTCAGGGTGGCTTAAATAACAGAAATTTGTGATCTCCCAGTTCTGGAGGTTGGAAGTCCAAGATCAAGGTGTTTGTAGGGTCGGTGTCTCTCCTTGGCTTGCAGATGGCCGTCTTCTCCCTGTGTCCTCCCACGGTCCTCCCTCTGTGTCTGTGTCCTAGTCTCCTGCTGGAAGGGTCCCTCTCCCACCTTCATGACCTCATTTTTCCTTAATTACCCCTTTAAAGGCCCCATCTCCCGATACAGTCACATTCTGAAGTGCTGGGGGTTTGGACTTCAACATATGAATTTGGGGGGACACAATTCAGCCAGTATGATGTTTTCGTAAGTCGCCCAGCTTGTGGAACTTTGCTCTAGCCGCCACAGGAAACTCATACGTGATAGCTCAAGGCTCACAGGCCGGGTTTCTCAAGAGACCCTGCGTGGCCTTTTCTGACACAGCCTCCGTTGTCATCAATTCCGCCTCGTTCTGTTCTTTCTTATTTTTTATTTTTGGCCGCACGGCATGTAGGATCTTAGTTCCCCAACCGGGATCAAACCCGTGCCCCCTGCAGTGGAAGCTCGGAATCCTGACCACTGGACCGCAAGGGAAGTCCCAGGGACGCCCCCTCTTGATGCGCGAATGGCAAAGAATTTGCAGATGCCCTTGGACTCCCACTTCAGGGTGGATGGGTTGGGAGAAAAAGTTGGTGGTAAGAAAGGAAAGAGGGAGAAGGAAGGTTATTAAAAAGAAAGATGGAGGACTTCCCTGGCGGTCCAGTGGTTAAGACTCTGGGCTTCCGCTGCAGAGGGGGGCGGGTTCGATCCCTGGTCAGGGAACTAAGATCCCACATGCCACGCGGCACAGCCAAAAAAATTAAATTAAAAAAATTTAAAAACTAAAAAATAAAAGAAAAAGGAAGATGGCAGTGAAATGAAATAATATACACGATAGAACATCCAGGGGAAACGCAGAAAGTGCATCGCCTTATGACATACGTGTAAGCCACGTTTTACAGGGCTTCATAAATAAATCTGTAGGGGAAAAGAAAGAGCCGCGCCCTTGGCCAAACGTTCGCCTCTGGGTTCTTGAGCATCTGTCTGTGGAGCCCAGGAGGGTGGAGAATTCGAACGATATGCCTCCTCCATCCCTCCGTGTTGCTGACACGGAGTCACACGTCACAGTGCCCCCGTCCCCAAGGTGTCCCAGGGACGCAGCCTACTCGAAGACCCTCCCGTGGTTTGCAAAATCTCGTTCTCAGCGGGGGTTTGTCCTTCTCCTGGGGAGCCTCAAACTCGGGAGCTCTGGGCTCCTGAGATGGCGGGTTGACACCCCACTCCCACCCCGACCTAATTCTCCCTTTTTGGCCAAAGGCCCGGAGGGGGCTGATGGCTTCCAGGCCTATCCCATCTCAGCCCATCTCAGTTTTCTTGGGCTTTTAAGGGATATTTAATAATTGATGGCACGGCTGCCTTTTGAGCCACGGGAGCCCAGGGAGCTTTGGGTTTCTCCACTTTGACCCGAAAGAGGAGGAGAGGCCGCAGCCGCCCAGAAGCTTCTCTGGGACTCTGTCTCCCAACACCCCAGCCGTGTGACCTCGGGCAGGTCCCACCTCGACCCCGGGCCTGGTCATCACGTCCCGTGAGATGGGTGTGTTGTCGGGCCAGGGCAGGTGGAGTCCTGATTCTCCGAACCACCAACCAGTGACGTCTTACCGGCCAAAAGCTGCTCGTGTGCCCGTGTGCTTTCCACCCACGGCTCCCCGTCCCCAGACGCCTCTGCCAGGCCTGCCCGGGGCCCTCGTCCCTGCAAAGCGCTCGCCCTGCTGGCGGATCGGGACTTGGGGAGTTGCGGGGAGCACAAGCCCAGCTCATGTAACCAAACTGGTGCCAGGGTGGGGCTGGGCCTCAGAAGCAGCTGGACTCAGGGACAAGAATGCTGGCGGTGGGGGTGAGGGTCTCTGTCTCTGGCCACCCACAGCTCCTGCTCCACCACTACCACTGCCACCTCCCAGGACGCCTGACGCTTCTCCGTCGGGCCAGGAATGCTGGTTGGTCCAGTGCTGGTCACAGGGCCACCGGTGGCTAGGAGTAGGACAGTCAGAGGGTCAGACACAAGGCTGGGAGTGCTGGAGACTCTCCTCTAGAAGGGGTGCCCTTTCAGGACGGCGGAGGGTGCCGGCGTTCAGCACTGTAGCATCTAGAATCTTCTGCGGAGGGAAGAGAGAGGCTGAAGTTTAGGGGAGAAAAGCTTCTCAGAGTTAAGTGGAAACAGAGCCCTTGAGTCTGTTCTGGTCCCTTTGATCTTCATCGGTATTGTCAGTTCCATGACAACGGGGTCATGAACGCTCTTAAGCCTCCAGTGATTTTTTGTAAGCAACAATGTTTATATTTTTATCTCTATGAATCCTCTCCAGTGGCTGTGTTCTCAAGAGCTGGGGTCGGGCATGGAAGGGTCCCGGGGCCCACGGTGCCCCCGGGGGTGGGGGACACTCTGCCCAGGCTCTGACCAAGGGGGCTGGCTCGGACTCTGTTGTGTGACTTCATTTCTCGTTTCTGCCGAGCCTGGCCTCTGTCTGGCTCCCGCGCCCTTCCCCCTCCCCACCTCCTGGCTGCGGCCCAGCTGTGTGTCCTTTGCCTCTTCAGGGACATTTGCAAGCAAATTGGAGAGTGTCAGCTACTTGCTCAGACTGGATTTCACTTGAAACTGCAATCTTCAGCTTGAGAGGCGAGATACATGGTGACACGCACACAATGACACACAGTGACACACACAGACACAGTGACACTCACACACAGTGACACACAGACACACATGTAAACACCCCCAACACACAGAGAAATGCACGTACATTCTGACACACACAGAGATAACACATAGACACACACAGACATACACATGCACACATAGACACACACACTCAGACACACTGACATGCATGAGCCTCGCACAGACACATGCACAGACACAAACCTACAAAGACACCCACGCACAAACACACACACTGTCAACAGTGGGCAGGTGCACAGCCAACAACCAGCTCTCTGATTTGTAGCCATTGCCAATTCCTATGGTGTAAATGGTCGCACCATGGCTGGTGTCCAGCTACCCTTGTGATGTTGCTGGATGTGGAGCTGGGAAGAGGGCACATAATCAGCTCCTGAGCTGGTAGGAGCTGCTCCTGTACCCCAGTGACACTGATGGACCATCACACACACACACACACACACACACGCTCCCTTCCTCCCTCTCTCTGCTGGCCAGTCTCTCCATGCTGGTGTCAAGGCAGCCCTGGATTCAAACCTTGGCTCTGCTGTGTGTCTTTGATCACATTTCTCAACCTCTCTGAGCCTCAGATTTCTTGTAAAATGGGAAAAACCCATCTGGTGCTGATGTAAGGACCAGTGGTCACTTGGGAATGCCCCACATGGAGCCTGGTGCCTGGGGGGGGTGCTCAGCAAAAACGGAGCTCAGCCTTGCGAGGAAGAGAGAGCTCTCTGTGAGGTCCGCGTGCTCCTGGAGCCCACGGCCCTGGGCCAGTGCCACCCTCAGTCCAACTGCTACAGTCCCAGGGCCATGCTGGGCGTGTGCCCGCCAGCCCCTTCGTGGCTTGGGCTGTGGATCTCTGCTGCTTGTGAGCAGGACTCGGGGTACATCCAGGGGTGGAATTTGGGGTCCTACCAGCCCCCACAGCCTTGTCCTTCCCTCGCTGTCCCCCACGCTGCCCAGAGCACCTTACACACCAGTGATCTGTGCCTCGGGACCTTGGCACAGCTGGCCCTCTGCCTGCCCACCCTCCCCTTTCTAGACCATCAAAGCCCCGTTGTCTGCTCCCCCTCGTGGGTGTTAATCCCTGACACCCGCTTGCTGGCCTCAAAGCAGGACCTGGGGCGACACGCACGTCGCAAACTGGGCTGGGGTTGTCTCTTTTGTGTGTGTCTTCCCACGAAACTGCCAGCTCTAGGGCACAGAGGCTGGGCCCGCTCCCATCCCCAGAACCTGACACTCTCAAATTTCTCGGGTGGGACCGAATGGGATCAAAGACATAGTGACCTGAGCAGCTGCCAGCAGGCTGCTTTGGAGCTGGCGGAAATGATTTCTTCTGAGATTTTAGAGGTAAAAGAGACTTCTCACCTTCCCGAGAGGGCGTCCCAGGCCTGTGAGGTGGCCCCAGCTGCCGTGGCCCAGGGTGGGGACCTCAGAGGTGGCACGGCCCGGCCCCTGGCCCCTGGGCAGGCGGGCATCCCCCATAGACTCTCCTGGGAGCCCCCGTGATGCAGGAGCCGGAAACGCCCTCCCACCTCTCGGCTCTGCCCCCCAGAGTGGCTGAGAGGCGCGTCCTTCTGCAAACACTTCACGCTTCCTGAGACGGTGAACCCTGAGCTCTGCTGGAGGCGAGGCTGCCCGGTAAGTGGCTCTTACAGACTCTCCACGGGTCCCTGACCTCAGGAGAGGGCTCGGCAGCTCTGGCTCGGGAAGAAATGAGCACGTGCTGTGCAGACAGAACAGCCTGCCGCGGGGGTTCGGGGGGCACAGGGGGCACAGATGGCACGGGAGCACAGGGGGCATGGGGGCACGGGGGGCATGGGGGGCATGGGGGCCCAGGGGGCACAGGAGCACAGGGGGCACATGGGAGCACATGGGGCACGGGAGCACAGGGGGCACACGGGAGCACAGGGGACACGGGGGCACAGGGGGCACGGGGGCACAAGGGGCATGGGGGGCAAGGGGGGCATGGGGAGCACGGGGGCACAGGGGGCACGGGGGCACAGGGGGCACGGGGGCACAGGGGGCACGGGAGCACAGGGGGCACACGGGAGCACATGGGGCACGGGGGCACAGGGAGCACACGGGAGCACAGGGGGCACGGGGGCACAGGGGGCACGGGGGCACAGGGGGCACACGGGAGCACAGGGGGCACGGGGGCACGGGGGCACAGGGGGCACGGGGGCACAGGGGGCACACGGGAGCACATGGGGCACACGGGAGCACATGGGGCACGGGGGCACGGGGGCACGGGAGCACATGGGGCACACGGGAGCACATGGGGCACGGGAGCACAGGGGGCACGGGGGGCACACGGGGGCACAGGGGTCGTGTCCTGCCCCCTCCAGCCCGCTGACCTCGCCTCTGCGGCGGGGAGGGAATAGTTCAGTTCGACTGCCCGTGATGAGGGATAACCAGTCTGCTGCCGGCGCCTGTCACGCCCTCCAGACACCTTGGCCCCGCCAGCCCTGGAGGCGGACACCGGGCAGAGGACTTAGGACACCAGCGGGAGCGGAGGGGACCGGGTGGCTGGGGGTCAGGCCGCCAGGCGACCTCTTCTGCCCACAGACCCCGGGAAGCAGAACTTTGGTCTGGTGGACGGGTGACCAGGGATGACAGGACAGCAGGGTTCAGTGACCGGAGCCAGGGTCAACGCTGGGACTCGGAGGGTGTGTTTCGTTTGCCAGGGTGGCAAACAGATCACCCGCTTCTGTCTCTCTCCTTGTCTCTCTCCCCCTCGCCCCTTCTGTCTCCCCCATCTCTCCACCGGCAACCCCTACAGCTGGGGGTACAAGCCCCCTACATCTTAACTTACCTATCTACCTGCAAATGCCTGCACCCTCCACCTGAGGGCGCTCCCGGCCCAGACACACAGGAGAACCTGCTGTCCCAGGAGCCGCCTGTCCTGGGAGGGGCCCCAGCCCGAGATGGGGGGCAGTTGGTGGATAAATCTCCCAGGTTCCTTGTCCCTGGGGTGGGAGAGCTCAGAGGCCCCCCCCAGGCTGAGCTCTGTGGCGCTGACACCCTCTAGCCCCCAGGGACATTCTTCTCTCTGGTTCTGCCTCTAGAGCAGCCTAAGACAAGCCGCAAGTCACTCTTACAAAATGTTGAAATAGGGAATTCCCTGGTGGTCCAGTGGTTAGGACTCTGAACTCCCAGGTTCAATCCCTGGTTGGGGAACCAAGATCCTGCATGCCGCGTGGCACAAGAACAGGACAGTGAAAACCTATAGGCCCTTCCCCTCGAGTCACACGTTGTTAAGATCACCATCTTGCATTATTGATGTCCAGTGTTTTATTATTGGGTGCACATCAATTTTTTTTTTTTCCGCGCCGCGAGGCTTGCAGGATCTTAGCTCCCTGACCAGGGATTGAACCCAGGCCACAGCAGTGAAAGCACGGAGTCCTAACCACTGGACCACTGGGGAAGTCCCAGGTGCACATCATTTTTAAAAATTAATTAATTAATTAATTAATTAATTTTTGGCTGCGGTGGATCTTCATTGCTGCGTGCGGGCTTTCTCTAGATGTGGTGAGCAGGGGCTACTCTTCCTTGCGGTGCGCGGGCTTCTCATTGCAGTGGCTTCTCTTGTTGCGGAGCATGGGCTCTAGGCACGGGCTTCAGTAGTTGTGGCACGTGGGCTCAGTAGTTGTGGCTCATGGGCTCTAGAGTGCAGGCTCAGTAGTTGTGGCACGTGGGCTTAGTTGCTCCGTGGCATGTGGGATCTTCCCGGACCAGGGCTCAAACCTGTGTCCCCTGCATTGGCAGGCGGATCTTAACCACCGCACCACCTGGGGTAGTCCCCAGGTGCACATCATTGTAAACCATCCCCAACAAGTTATTGTTACTGTTTTTATTTTTCTGTAATCATCAGTATGTCTTTATATCCACCAACAGATTTTCCATGTCTTTGCTCATCATTCCTTTTTTTTTTTAATGGGATACATTTTTCTTCTTTTATTCTTGTTTTTTTTAATATCTCTCTGGAGAGATATATAATTGTTCACTCATCCAACAAGTATTTCTTGGGCAGCTCCAGACATTGTAGTCCTTTCCCTAGAAATCCTACTCATTTCTCATCACATTAAATTAATTACTCAGTGTTTTATATCTTTGCTGCTATTGTGAGTGACAGCCTACTGTAGTGGGTTTCTGTCACCATTCTATTTTCTAACTAAGTATCCCCTGGTCTGTAGAAAACCACTGACTTGTGAGTATTACTTTCGTAACCACACACCTAGTTGAACATCCGTATTGGTCCTAACACATTCCCATGGTTTTCCAGGTAGACAGTCACATTGTTTGAGGATAATGATAATTCTGTCTTGCTCCTTTCCAATACTTTTTGGCTTTTTTTGTTTTTATATTTTATAGTAAAATATACATAACAAAATTTCCCATCTGAGCCATTTTTAAGTGCACCGATCCGTGGCATTAAGCATATTCACACGCTGTGTAACCAGCACCGCAATCTATTTCCAGAACCTTTTTATCACTCCAGACAGAAACTCTGTCCCCCTTATGCAGTCACTCCCCACCACCCCTGCCCCGGGCCCTGGCACCCACCCCAGGCCCCCCGGGCATTGCAAGAGTCCTGAGTCTTCTTCAGGGCTGGTGGCCGGGGCTGTCTTGTCCCTTTTCCCTGGGCAGCTCCTAGTGATTTGGGTTTGGGAAAGCAGCCTCTTTTCCTGTCTCCAGGCTCAAACGGATTCAAGGTCCAGCCCCGAGTGGGGGTCTGCCCCTGGGGTCCGTACCCCAGGCCCCTGTCCCGGAAACCCAGTCTCACTGCTTTGCCTTTGAATCTCTCAACCTGAGAATTTCTCCGTCTTTCTTTGGAGCTCAGTTATGCATTTGCGTTTACAGCCGGGAGCAGGGGTGTCTGTGTCCACAAGTTTATTCCTGTTGCTAAAACCTTCCACCGGACCACACAGCCTCCTGCTGCCGCCAGCCTTCCATTCACGGAGCAGGACCGACGGGGCCTACATCCCCGCCGTCCGTACACCCCCAGGACACGAGCTGAGGCTCTCAGGGCCTCTCTCTGGACAAGTGAATAGTGTATCTATTCAACGACCAGTCTAAAAACAAAGTAAGGCAAACCCTTGAGAGGATTTGAGGGCCGAACACGAATTCTAGATGATGCCGGCTGGGTAATCACATCTCTTAACTGGCCTGTTTCTTTACCAGGTTTTATTTTAAGCGCGTCAGAGCATTTGTGTTGCTATTGCGAACATTTGCTCAGAGCTCGTTGGCGGCCCAGCCCTCCCCCAGCTTATGCAGATATCAATCCCCCCACAAGGCGGCTCCCACGAGACTGCAAAGGACAGAGACAGCACATTCCACAAAGCTCTGGGTCCTCAACCATCGGGGGCCATGGCGGGGGTGGGGGTGGGGGGTGGGGGGTAGTCAGGGCTTGGGGGCGGGGGCGGCCTCTCTGCCGGCCCCAGAGCCTCGATTCAGCTCTCCTGCAATGGAGTTGGTGCAGCCTTCTGGACACAGGGCTGCTGTGAAAGGCTCCTTTTCTTGTGTTTTAAACATATGAATGTATCACAGATGTTCAGCGTAGTACGGGGTTGGGGAAGATGTGAATCAATCAAAAGTCTCACATGCTGCAAGTGAGAATTGGTGCAATCCTGGGGTTTCCTCCAAAGGTGGTGACCATCACCCCTTCCTTCCTGCAGGTAACTGCTGGTCAAGGGAGTGGATTTCCCTCCCTTAAACCTGCCCTGATCTCCTGACTGGTTTTAGCCAAGAGAATGAAGTCAAAGTGACACTGCCACTTATTATATTATTATTAATTTATATTTTTGGCCGTGTCGCGTGGCATGCAGGATCCTCGTTCCCCCACCAGGGATCGAACCCGTGCCCCCTACAGTGGAAGCGTGGAGCCCTAACCACTGGACTGCCAGGGAAGTCCCTATTATTATTATTTTTAAAGAAACCTGGCAGCTTCCACTTCCACTCTTGGGAAGTCAGCCACGGGGTAAGAAGTCTGGTGCCTGGGGGCCGCCATGCTGTGAGGAAGCCCAGGCAGCCACGTGGAGGGGGAGGGGCTGGCATCTCAGGGCTATTCCAGCCAAGTGAGTGAAGATGCTTCCTGGATGTTCCGGAGAGTGGAGAGCAGCGGGGCCCAGCCAGATTGCAGAGAAACAAGAAATCGTTTTAAGCCAAGTTTGGGGTGATTCGTCATGCACCAGGAGAGCTCTGCAACAACCATTTTGGACAACAGTTTGGCACTGTCTTCTAAAGCTGGACATTTGCATACCTCGTGCCCTAGACCCCCCACTCCTCGGCATTAACCCCACAGGAATGCCCCAAAAGATGAACACAAGAATGTTCGCAGGGACACAGTTTGTAATAGTTCAAACTGAAAAAACCCACCTGTCCGTCCACAGGACAAACGCTGCTGCTTTCACACGACGGAGAAATACACAGCAAGGAGAACACGCAACTTCCTGCCACGCACCAGGATGGGCCTCACAGATGTAACGCTGAGTGAAAGAACCAGACACAAGAGCGTGGCGTTGGGTCTCAGTTTCTAGCAACCGGACGCAGTTCCTCATGGACCAGGGGCAGCATGGAGGCGGGGAGGCGGCCCCAGAGGCCTCTGCAGTGCCCAGGAGGGCGGAGAGGAAGGTTTGCCAGGACGAGCCTGTCCGTCACTACCCCCTGGAGGCCTTCCTGGCCACCGGGTCCCCACCGCACCCCGCATTGTGGAGCACGGGGCACGAGGATGAAGGTGCCCATCCTGAAGAGTTAGGGGGGCCGTGAGCGCCTCACTGGCGCCAGAGCCGGCCTGACCGCTGACTGTGTCCAAAAGCTGGCCCTGCTCCCCGACTTTTCTGAGTTTAAGGCTCGCTCTCTGGCCCGAGACCGGCAGCGGCAGCATCTCCTGGGAACTTGGCTAAGGCACAGGCTGGGCCCCAGGCCAGCCACTGCATCAGACTCGCTCGGGTGGGGACTTCCCCGGCGGTCCAGTGGTTAAGACTCCGCGCTTCCACCGCAGGGGACGGGGGTTCGACCCCTGGTTGGGGAAGTAAGATCCCACGTGCCGTGCGGCAAGGCCAAAACAAAACCCAAAAAAAACCCAGAACTCTGGGGTGGGTTCTGATGAGCCCTCCGGGAGGCTCTGGTTCATCCTCACCTTCTGAGGCCAGTCTCGGAGGCAGGGGTCCCACAGAGAGAAGGAATAATGCAACCAGCTTCCCCCGGTACATTGTCTTGGTTCAGGAAGCTTTGTGGGAAAGGAAAGTAATGTTTGCCGAAAGCTGAGGGCCGAGGGCTGGACCAGGTGCTTTCAGTAAGTTATTTCGCCTAATGGATGAGCTATAGGTGTGAAGGAGGTCTACTACCCTCGTTTCACCTGTGGGGAAACCGACGCCGCGGGGTTAATAACCTCCACAGCAACCTATGGGAGGGGTTTGGATAGTGTCCTCCCCCAAATCCATGTCCATCTGGAACCTGAGTTTATTTGGAAAAAGGGTCATTGCAGATGTGATTAATTAAGGATCTTGAGAAGGATCATGCTGGATTTAGGGCCGGCCTTCTCTCCAGTGTTCTCCAAATAGCCCAGGGCCCCCACTGGGCACGGTCCCTCAGGGCACAGGCCCGGGCGCCCAGGGTTGGGGGCTGCCTAGGGCCCATCTGGGCCCGTCTTTACTGGCAGGGGCCCAGCCTGGACAGAGGGGCAGGGAGGCTCGGGACGTGTTTGGTTTTTCTTTGCGATTCAGACGAAGGTCTGGATTCCCCGTGGCTGCACCTGTGATGCTTTCTGCCACAGGCCACGTGATGGGGCCGGTGGGCTGTTAGGTGGTCCTTCAGTGAATGATGGAGAGGACATGTTTTTCGATCCCGCCTGTGGCCTGACTGAATGGGAACTTCTGGGAGCTCGGGGTGCTGTCGCCGGCCTGGACCCGGACAGCAGCCACGGCAGGGAAGCCCCCAGGCCCCGGCGTGCTTGTGCTCAGGCCGCCAGCCTTCCTCGCCCGACGAGGCTCCCCCCGTGCTGTCTTTTGCAGACTCAGAGCACAGATCAGTGGCCCTGCTCTGCCTGGCTCTAGGACAGCCCTCTCCAAGCGGGACCAAGCAGGGAAATGCATCCCTGCCCTTTCTCATTCTTTTTTTTTTAAATTTATTTATTTATTATTTTTGGCTGCATTGGGTCTTCGTTGCTGCACGCGGGCTGTCTCCAGTTGCGTCAAGCAGGGGCTACTCTTCATTGTGGTGCGCGGGCTTCTCATTGCGGTGGCTTCTCTTGTTGCGGAGCACGGGCTCTAGGCGTGCAGGCTTCAGTAGTTGCAGCACACAGGCTCAGTAGTTGTGGCTCGCGGGCTCTAGAGTGCAGGCTCAGTAGTTGTGGCGCACGGGCTTAGTTGCTCCGCGGCATGTGGGATCTTCCCGGACCAGGGATCGAACCCGTGTGCCCTGTATTGGCAGGTGGGTTCTTAACCACTGCGCCACCAGGGAAGTCCCTTTTTCTCTCTTTTTAAGAAGAGCTTTATTGAGATGGAATTCACACACCATGCAATTTGGTGGGGTTTTTTGGGCGTATTCACAGATATCAGCAACCCTCGCCAGTTGATTTTAGAGCATTTTTATCGTCGCAAAAAGAACCTCCCTCCCTTTAGCTGTCAAGCCCATCTCCCTGCTCCTAGGCAACCATGGGTGTACCTTCTGTCTCTGTGGATCTGCCCCTTCTGGACTTTTCCTATAAATGGGATCACACCGCATATGGCCTCTGTGTCTGGCTTCTCTCACTTTGTAGCGTTTTCAAGGTTCATCCACGCTGTCAGCACTGCCTGCCTTTTGACGGCTGAACGATACTCCTGGCTGCGGATGGACTGCGTCTTGTTGTCCGATCATCACTGACCCCCCCGCCGGGCCACTCACCGTCCTCCTCCCTCCCCCTCCATCCTCCCACGGCGCCAGAGGCTGGCCTGAAATTTATCCTTGCGAGGCTCAGGCCACACCTGACTTTTCTGGCTCCATTTTGACATTTACGTATCTGAGCCTAGCAAGGCTCTGCTTTCCTGCAGGGAACATTATTATGGGAGAAACAGGAAGTGGAAACAGAAAGGGGAGGAACTGAGCGTCTGTGGGGAGCTGCCTGGCAGGGCCGTGGACCAGCCACGGTGACCTCGAGTTTGGTCTTTAGAGTCATACTGAGCATTGGCTGGTCTCCACTAGGATGAAAATGTAATCGAATCACCATTTATTCAACTATTACCTCCCTATATGGGCGTCCCCAGGCTCAGAAAAGTCAAGGGGAGCTAAATATGGAAATAATGCGAAGAAACACAAATCAGGTGTGGTCCCTGATGATTTGCTATTAAACAGAGTGAGACCACAGGGCATGGGGGGGGGCACCCATGGGGGTCAAGTGTCCTCTATTTTCTCAATAAGGAAGGTTCAGCCCAAACAGAAGATGCAGAAAATTCCCAGGGTTCCCGGGCAGTGACTGCATTCAAAATAAAACAAACAACCCTGGTCAGAAAAGAGGAGAGAGGGCACTGGATAGGGCCGGGCTTTGAAAGGCAATGAGGAAAGCACTTTCAGAGTTTGCCTGAGCAAATGGACGTGAGAATTTATAGGCAAACTGAGTTCATTTGGTTCTATGTGGCAGATTATAGGACTTCCCTGAAGAGCCCAAGAGAAAAATGTACTTAGGTGTCATTTTCCAAATTTATCCTCTGAGATAGCATGGCTGTGTCTGCAAAACCTAACAAAACCCTTTTAATTCCTTTCATCCACTCTCGGAACCTATCGAATGTTTACGGACCGTAAAGGAAATAGCCTGTTCTCGAGGAAACTGCAGGCTGCAAGGGAAGCAGCAGCGCGCAGGGCGGGAGGCCTGAAGCGGGACTGGAGGAAGAAGACAGCAAACATGTCCCCACAACTGGCCATTAGCCCTGAGGCTGCTAAGGGGACCCGCCTGACTTTGGGGACATTGACCAGGTGATGGAGGAGGTGGCCTGCCAGCTTCCACGTCCAACTGCCCATGGCCACACGGCCACTGAGAGCCCAGACCAGAGTCCCAGTGGCTGGGACACCACACACGCAAACGCACACGTGCGCAGACGGACACGCACGGCTACCCACCGCGTGTCCCAAATTCTCCTACGTTCAGTCCTAACCCCAAGCAGGTGGGGCTCTGGGAGGTGATTAGGTCACGTGGGCAGAGCCCTCATGACAGGATTAGTGCCCCTAAGGAAAGAGACCCCAGGGAGCTCCCCACCCCCTCCGCTGCGTGAGGACACAGTGAGAACCAGGACGAGGGTCCTCGCCAGACACAGAGCCCCCGGCGCCTTCCAGCCTCAGAACTGTGAGTAGTAAACGTCTGTTTACGAGCTGCCTGGTGTCTGGTATTTTTTAACAGCAGCCTGAATGGACTGACCCATAGACATGCACATCCATAGACGTGCATCCACACATGCACGCACACGTGACTCACACACACATACACACAGGTGCACAAACACATTCCTCACACACTTTAATCACATACATCACAGACACGTTACACATGTGTGCGCACACACCATGCACACGTGAACCACACACAACGCGCACGTGCACGATCGTGCACACACCCAGCATCACTCGCACGAGTCCCACCCACATGCATGCACACTTGTGGTTTCAGACTCCCCACCCCTGCTCTGCGGCCCCAAACCCCTGAACGCCCTGTGCGCCCACCACAGAGAAGGCACCGTTTCCAGGCCTTGGTGTCCAACCCACATGTCCTTTGTCAGAGAGCACATTCCAGTTTGGGGGGGGCTGGAAAAATAAGACCCCCACTACTAATGCAGGGAGAACATGGGGTTGCTGCAGAGCTGCACGGTAATTTAGAGAAATCAACTTATAAAGTGACCTCTCCGTTGGAAGGAAACACACCACAATGTTAGCCCTGAGTTACCTGGGGGGATTGGAGGTGACCTGGATCCTCTTGATGGCATCCCTATTTTTTCGGAATGTTCCACGTTGAGCCTCTACGTTTATAGTCAGAAAATGGTTACTGAAGTTTATGTTTGAACCAGGGATCAGCTGAAATGTGCTTGTCTTCAACCAAGACGACCCCTCGTGTTCCTTGTGAATCTGTCCCTACGTGGCCCTCCTGCCCCAAGTGTTCAGTTGGGAACCTGCTTCAAATCAGGAGGCGGGCTGGAGAGGCACAGTGCTCCGGGACGCCAAGACCAGCACGAGCCGATCACGGTGGTCCGGAGGCAAACTGCCCCAGTGGAGGTGGACAGACCGGGAGTCAGAGCCCTTAGAAGCCCTCACGACGGCTTCCCTGGTGGCGCAGTGTTAAGAATCCGCCTGCCAATGCAGGGGACATGGGTTCGAGTCCTGGTCCGGGAAGATCCCACATGCCATGGAGCAACTAAGCCCATGCGCCACAACTACGGAGCCTGAGCTTAGAGCCCGTGAGCCACAATTACTGAACCCGTGTGCCACGACTACTGAAGCCTGCACACCTAGAGCCCGCGCCCTGCAACAAGAGAAGCCACTGCAATGAGAAGCCCGCACTCCACAACGAAGAGTAGCCCCCACTCGCGGCTACTAGAGAAAGCCCGCGCGCAGCAACGAAGACCCAACACAGCCAAATGTTAAATAAATAAACAAACAAACAAACAAATAAATTTTTAAAATAAATTTTAAAAAAAGAAAAAAGAAACTCTCACGGCCTCAGATCTCATCTAGTCCAGCTGGACCCAAGCCTCATGTCACGGACTGAACCGTGTCCCCTTCCTGCAAACTTGCACGTCGAAGCCCTAACCCCCACGTGGTAGTATTTGGACATGGGGCCCTCGGGGTCGATCAGGTTCAGATCAGGTCAGGAGGGGGGGGCCCTGGTCTGATGCGATTAGTGCCCTTATTAGAGGAAGAAGACACCAGAGATCTCTCTCTTTGCCACGTGAGAATGTAATGAAGAGGCTGGCCTGCAAGCCAGAGTCCTCCCCAGCAACTGAGTCGGTGGGCACCTTGATCTTGGACTCCCAGCCTCCAGAGTCATGAGAATAAATGTCTGTTGTTTAAGCCACCCCCGTCTGTGGTACCCTGTTGTGACAGCCTGAGCTAAGACAGCCCATAGAGTGAGTCATCCCCACCAGGAGTCACCCAGCCCTGCTTGACCCCACCAGAAATGGGGCCTCACTGTCTCTCCAACACTGGCTGTTACTTATTTACATCGAGGTGAAATTCATGTAACACAAAATGAACAATGTTAAAGTGAACAATGTAGTACTTTCACGATGTTGTGGAACTGCTATCTCTTTCTAGTTCCCAAATGCTTTCATCTTCCCGGAAGGAAATCCGTCCCCATCAGCAGTTGTTCCCCACCCTCACCCCATCCCCCCAGGCCCTGGCAACCTGCTGCCTGTCTCTGGGGGTTTCCTATAAATGGAATCACACGATATGCAGTCTTTGTGTCTGGCTTCTCTCACTAGCATTGTGTTTTTGAGGTCGTTTTTTATGGCTGAATACTATTCTATCATGTGGATGTACCACCTTTTGCTTACCCATCCATCCGCCTGCGGACACGTGGGTTGTTTCACTTTTGGAACATTGTGAATAACGCTCCCGAAACCGTTCGTGTACGACCACCTGAGTACCGGTTTCCAGCGCTCTGGGTACAGACGCATGAGTGGAGTCGCTGGGTTGTGTGATCCTGCGTTGTGCGTGTTGAGGAACCGCCAGGCTTTCCACGGCGAGGGCCCTGCCTGGCACTGCCCCCAGCCCTGCATGAGGGGTCCCGTGTCTCTGCATCCTGGCCAGCACCGTCACCGTCACTGGTTTTGATGACCGCCCTATCCCAACATGTATGAAGTGGTTGTTTTTAAACGGGTCAAATTATCAGGATTCCAGGACTGATGAGAAAAACGATGGCTTACTGAACCTCTTCCCGCCAGTGGGGTGACAGGGGACCCTCCCGGGACAGCCCTTTGGGTCTCTGACGGGAGGGTGCAGACGCCTCTCGGCTGAGTCTACCTTCCCCGCCAAGTTCCGGTTCCCTCATCACCTTCGGGGCTCGCGTTCCGTGCGAGGACGGCCCGTCCCCACACAGGTATGACCAGCCCGGCAGCGCAGGCCAGCGCCCACCCCGCAGCTCAGCCCCTCACTCGGCGGCCGGCATGGCTGAGTCACGCACTGCCCTGCTGGGTTTCTCCTGGGTCTTGGTCAGCAAGCCTGCGACCACACCTGGGGACGCTGGCCCAGGACCCAGTCGGTCGCAGGCTTCCGAGGGACCCCAGCGCGCGCTCTCTGCTGTCACCAGGCCCAGGGGATCACGTCCCAGGAGTACCACTCTGCTCCAGCCTCCACCCAGCCCCAGGCTCCTGGCCTCCCCGCCCCAGGCCGACTCAAGGACAGACTCAGGACAGAGGCGACCACGGAGCAGGGCCGCAGAGCCACTTTCCTGGTCCCGGGGGGCACTGAGGCCCCTCCCCACCAGCAATGACATCTCCCTTCCACTCCCCCGGCCCCAGGGATCCTTCTCCTGCCGTGGGCTGTGGGCCGTGGTGACCAGTTGGAAGGCTGGCGGGCCTCTTCCCTCCCCGTCCCCGCATCAATCCTGCCAGGGGGACAGGAGGAGGGAGGAGGGAGGCCCCACACAGGCCTCTGAGTCCCATCGCTGCCTCTCAGGGGCTAACTGGGGAGAGTGGAGGGGTCTTCCAGGGAGAACCAGCCCCCCGAGGCAGCCACCTGCTGCCTTTGGGGAGGGTGGGATTGGGTTCTGCCCTGGGGGGTGGGGTGAAGGGAAGCAGGGCTGGCAGGGAAGGAGAAGTGGTGCCCAGAGGAGGCCTGGCCTTACAGACCAGATCAGTAGCCCCACCTGGCACTTATGGCTGTGTGTCCTCACACAGGTTGCTCAACCTCTCTGAGTCTGTTCCCACAACAGGGACAGCAATGCCTCCCGCTCGTGACAGCTGAACGAGGAAACATACCTAGTGCCAGCAAGTGCGTTGCACATAGTAGGTGCTCAGTAAGTGGAGGCTGGTGTCGTCGGGGTGTCACCGGTTGGTCCCTTCAGTCCATGCTCAGTCCAAGGTCTTGCTGGGGTGGTCGGGGCAGTGGCCCTGCGAAGGGCAGGGCGGGTCCTGGGTCTCGCAGCCGGGCTGGGCTGCAGGGGCCTCTGCGTTCAGGGTGGGGCAGCCCACGCCCCCTGCCCAGGCTGTGTGTGGGGAGCTCCTGACGGCGGCCCTGCAGCGGTGCCCGCCCGCCAGCTGGGCTGACTCAGCTTCAAGGCGCCCGCAACCCCCTGGCCCCGGGACGGCTCTCCGCGTTCCCATCCTCTCTGCGCTACTGGGGCAGATGGGGCTGGTCATCAGACCAGCTCTGAAGCAGGTGGACGGAGACGCCCACACCCAAATTCCTCACAATGAGGCCGAATTCTCATGGGCCTCTGGGATAGAAATTATCCAATTATCATGTCACGGCGTCATCATCTCCCCCAGGAGCCTGGTGGCTTTTACAGATTTAGGAACATTTCCTCCACCCCCGCCAAGCCGTCCCTCTATGTGTGGGACCCCAGAACCTGGGAACTCATCCCGCCTGCTGGAGATGGGAGGGAGGGGGCTGTTCACACACTCGGATCATGGGCAAAAGGAGCAGGAACTAACCTACGCTAACCAGAACTGAGCTGTGTAAGAGAAGATGAACCAGAAAAGACTCCCCACACCCCTCAAGCAACGGGACTTGGAACAAAGCAAAGTTTCTCCGCTCAACGGGTGAGGCTCTGGCTTCACCGCCTTCCCAGCCCACCTGCTATGCCCGCTTTGCTGGCACTGCGACAGGTTGCACCTCAGGAGCTGGCAGGGTGGAATGGAGTTTCCCAGGATGCATCTGCCCATGGACCCCAAGATGTCAATGGGCTCCGTGCGACCAAGCTGTCTCCTGGGGCCTCTCACCAGCAGCCAGAAGCAGCACAGGGCTGGCTGGGGGGGGAGCCTGGACCTCGGCCACGCGGAGGCCTCACCCTGGGAGAGGGTGCAGCTGGCTGCGGGCCCCCGGGGGGTGGGTGAGCTGGGCTGGGGGCGGACAGCAGAGGCTCTGCATCCTGTAAGGGGCTCAGGGAAGCCCGAGTGGGTGGGGAGTGGGGAGGGTGCCTCAACTAAGGCTCTGGCCTCCTTCTCCAGACACCGCACCCCACTTTCCCAGGGTGCCCGGCCCCCCAGAACAGCAGCAGGGGAGCAGCAGCGGAGCCCCAGAGGGAGGCCCCCTGCTGGGGACACTTCACACAGCATTTCCTGGGGGGTTTGCACAGGGCAGGGGGCGCGCCGTCTGCCTCCAGCCTGAGGTCACAGCAGCCAGCCACGGTGACAATTGGAGGTGTCCTCCTTCATCTGAGGGGCTGGGACCCACGCACCACGTTGCATTTTTAAGTGGCAACAGATCAGGTCCTCTCTCGGGAAGGGCAGGAGTGGAGACAGATCACGGTGACGTGAGGGCTGCCACAAGCTTCCACGTGGCCCCTGCCAGCTGCAGGGACAAGGGCGGGGGCGGGGCAACAGCCAGCGGAATGAAGTGACCCTCTCTCAGCCCCGCGGGGCAGGGGAGAGCCGCCTTCAGGAGCACAGTTAAGCCCAGGCGGCAAGAAGAACAAAGCCGGGTTTCATCCTGCACGTTGGAAAGCCGGGCACCTCCCGTATCTCCCACTGTGAGTTCTCCCAAATGGGCACCCCGCCCAGTGCGTCACCCCAGGCAGCCCCACAGACGGGCCACCCCGTGTCCCGCAGCCTGGGGGCCGAGAGGAGGAGGAAGGTGGCCTCCCCCTGCGCTTCTCGCTTCTCGTGTTGGGATCTGCGCCGCGGAGGACGTAAGGGCGAGCGGCTGGGAGATCGCATCAGGCCCAGCCTCACCGAGGGGCTGGGGGTCCACGGGGTGCCGGGCGCGGTGGCTTCTGTTGCAGCCGCTGCCCAGAGGATTCCAAGGAAGAGCCCTTAACTGTAGCCTAACTGTGAACCAGGAGATTTTCATAGTTTCAAATGTATTCGCACTTTTTATTTGGAAAAGAGCACAGCAACCGCAGAACTAGAGAACTCTGCACACTCCCCTCGCAGGTGAACGGAGCAGGCCGAGGGGGGAACTGCGAGGCTGCGGGACCCCTAAACACACGGGGGCGCAGCCGAGCCCCAAACCCGCAGGGTAAGGACACGCGTTTCTCCTCCTGTGACGCGGCCCGGCCCGGCGGAAGGGGAGGGAGGCAGAAGCAGGTTCCCTTGGAAAGCACGGGTGGCGGGGACCTGCCCACGGCAGCGTCGCTCCTTCTGCTTCCCGCACTGGCTGTTCCCCCCGAGGGGTCACAGCCTCCAGATCCCCGCGCCCTCGCGGACCCAGCTGGTGACAACGCCCACCTGTCCTGGCACCGCCTCCCGGGAGGCCACGCGACGAGCGAGAACGAGCTGGGAGAGACGGTGACCAGCATCACCGGGGCTGCATGTCGGCGGAAGCGCGGCTGCTTGAAAGCCGCCCTGTTGTTATTCCCGTTACTGCGGGGACCTCGGTGATGACAATGGGCAGGGGACCTGCCAAGGGCTTCTGGTTTAAAACTCACTTGATTTTACTGAAGGGCTTGTTCTAGAGCTCTGTCTCTGAAAAGCTGGTTTGAACAGAGCATCCCAAGGGCACCATCTCAAAAGACGGTGGTTGGAGTTTGTAACACCCTCCGCTTAGGACGCACTTCGCCTTGTTATGCCAGGTGCTCTATTCCCCGCAGGCCCAGCTCCCAGCCGTGTGCAGATGGCAGCGTGACCCCCACCGGCCCGCGCCCGCGGGGATGAGGCGCTACCTCCATCGGGGAAGGTGCACAGTGGGGGCAACGGGACCTCCTCCAGGGAGAAGGGCGCCCCCCCCCCCCCCCCGTCATCCGCCTTCACACTCCCTTGAGGAAAACACCTGGCTGGTCTAAAGGAACTCGGGTACCTCTCTGTGTTAAGCCTCTAAAAAAAATAATTTAATACAGTAGGAGGAAAATCACAAATGCTCTCCCTTCGACGGGAACCAAAATCAGCACATCAGGAAATCAGGAAAGACTCACGGGGTCTCGTAAGAAGTAAAGGCTGCCCCCGGTGTCTCCTCCAAGAGGATGGCGGCCACGAGGGGGCCAGCCTCGAAGATCTCAGGCACGGACGCAACTCCAGCAGCTACGAGCAGCTGGCCTGTCAATCTCCCCGGCTGGTGTCACTGATGCCTTATTCAGTAACGGACACGACACACAGACATTTCTTGGTTTTGATATAAAAGGAATGGATTCTCCAACCCGGAGGGAGATTTGTGACAGAGCAATTCCGTGACATAAGGATCTGCTCCAGGGACTTCCCTGGTGTCCAGTGGTCAGGACTCGGTGCTTCCACTGCCAGGGCCTGGGTTCAATCCCTGGTTGGGGAGCTAAGATCCTGCAAGCCACACGGCACAACCACAAGAAAAAAAGGATATGCTCCTAAAGGAAGCCACCAAACCAGCCCTTTTAATCGTAACACAGACGTGAGCAGAGCGGGTTCATCTTGTCTCCGCCCCATCACTCACAGGCTGATGATTTCCACCAACAAAGTCATGCTGCCTCAGGGACACCAGGAGCACATACCTGCTTAATCCCACCATCCTGTGAGACTCGGGTTGGTTTTTTTTTTATCATCTTTCAGACAAGGCCAAGAATTCCAGTAGAAAGCAGCCTATAACCTATTTCACAGAGGACAAAAATCAATTCTGGATGAATAGCTTTATAAGATTTCAGTTGGGCTGCAGGATTCTGCTATTTTGCTATAATATTCTAGGTAGAGTGACGGTGCATTTAAATATGGTACAAATGAGCCGTACGGCCTGTGAGTAGGCAATGAATCGATGAAAAAAAAAAAACAACACAGGTTTTTTTTTTTTTGAAAGCCAAGAATGACAGTCAAGTCATTCTTGCCTTTTTTAAGAAAAATATTTATTTATTTATTTGGTTGCACTGGGTCTTAGTTGCGGCATGCGAACTCTTAGTTGTGGCATGCATGTGGGATCTAAAGTTCCCTGAGCAGGGATTGAACCTGGTCCCCCTGCATTGGGAGCGCGGGGTCTTAACCACTGCGTCACCAGGGGAGTCCTAGGTTTTAATTTCTTAATGCAGTTATAAAATGCTACCAGCATTAATGGGCTTTCTGGTCCAATGTGGTATGGAATGTTATCAGTAAGCACAACCGTGGCTTAGACACGTACAATCGCACACATATAAACACACACACACACACCCCCCATACATACTGGCAGTGCATACGACAGGCTCACTGATAAAGGAAATGTAAGAAGGAATAATTAAATTACATCTCAGGAAAGAAGGAAAATACAGGGCTGAGGAATCAAAACAGTCTCTTTAAACTCTGAGCTTCAAAAAGATTTAATTCTCCCAAATTAAAGACTTTTCTGGTCAGATACCTTAGGGAAGGCTAAGGGCTGGTCATGTCTCAAAATCCAGTTTTTTTTTGTGCTTCACAAAACCCACAGAATAAAAAGGTACAACACGGGCCAAGGATTTTGACCTGGGTAAGAACTAAAATATACAGCAGTGAAATCTGTCTGCTTGGCTATGAGCGATCATTACATATTTTCAGTAAGAAATAAGTTACTCACGAAGAGAATCCTGTGTAAAGCGTCCCCCCAAACCCAATGCCAATGGCTTGCGTGCACTTTGTTTTCACATTTCTGACACCCAAACCCAAGCCCAAGTTTTCAGCCCACCCACCTTGAGTTTAAGAATGATTAAGTACACTTGTAAAATAACGTATTTGGATTTTCAGCTGTGTCACCTACGGTTTCACATGTACATTTAAAACCAGAGATCCCGTCATTCCCTGCATGCAAAAGAGGATCTACAGAGATTTTTGGGGGGGAGGGACAAACACCACCCCTGAGCATGGCTCGCGGGCAGCCCTGCGCCAGCGCATCACTGGAACAGCAGCTGCTGGCAGGCGACAGGCCGGGAAGATGACCCCACTGCTGGCCGTCCTGTGTTCCTTTGCTAAGCAGGGACCTGGGCACTTCGTCTCTTCAGCACGTGGTCACTGTTGGCCGTGGGGGAGACGAGATTCTCTCTCTTCTCTCCTCCCCAGACGAACCCGTGAGCAGGCAGGGCTCGGTCGCCCACTCCTGGGCTGGGAGCCCTGACAGAGGGCAGGGCTGGAGGCTCCAGGTGACACCAGGAAGGCAGGAGTTCATGTCCCGTCTGGGCCGGAAAGGGGTTCGTGCTGGGACGAGAGCGCAGGCCCCAGGGTCTGGTGGCAAACTGTAGCCACGTGGGTGGTGCCAGCGTCCGAGACTCAGCAAGTCTCCAGACCGATGCCCACGTCCACCCACTGCTCTGGGCGTCCAGGGGACGAAAGGGAACCACACAGAACCTGGTGTGTGAAAGTGGTTTATACCGATTCCCACCAGCTTTGTGCTCAGGAACCAGAGCTGAAGGAAAACGATGCGTTCAGTTCCATAAGACGGGTTTCTGTTTCAACGCTGGCTGGGTGCCCACGTCGAGTTACACTTCACGAGAGCTGTGAGGCAGGGACGGCTCCTGCTGTCCAGCCCAGAGCCCGAGGCTCCAGGCGCCACCGCCAGCAGTGGTAGAATCGGGGGCTGAATTCAGTCCTTAACTCCAGGTTCAAGCTGACGCTCGGCCCCATCACTTAGAAAGTACAAAAGATCTGGTCCCGATCCACGCAAGTCCATTAAGTTTCCCGGCAGTGACAAGTAACCTTAAGTTTGGAGAACTATGACATAAAAAACTAACCCTGGTGTGTAGTTTGGGGCTCAGCCAACCAGGACACGGACTCTGCTGGGTCTGGCTGAGTCCCCTCTCGCCCTGGCAGAGTCCTGCCGTCGACCACTCAGCGGCCTCCGCCCCTCCTGTCCGAGCCTCCTGCAGGGGCCTCAGGCCGGTGACGTTGGGACTCAGGCCCACGTGGAGCAGAGGGAGGGACGCTCGGGCAACGGAACAGGCGAAGGGAAGTGCAGGGGCGCTCACGCCTCCAAAGGCTGCTCAGCAAACACCCACCCGTCCTTTCAGTTCTCCTCAACCAAGAGTCCTCGGACCCCCTCTCGGCGGCGCGCAGGTTACAGTGACCCGGGCGAGCAAAGGGCTCTCACGTCCGAGAAGACAGCGCCTGGGCCGGCCGGGCCCCACGGCGGGGGGAACTGACGCTGACCCCGTCTGCTGGGATGACTGACCCCAGAGAACGACGAAACCACGTGCCTTTCACAAGAGAAACCCGGCGAAGCAGATCTGACTCCCCCAATCACCCCAAGCGTGGAGTCGACCAGCGGGGCCAGGACCAGTCGACAGGGAGGCGGCTCTCTTCCTGGGCGTCACAGCAGCCACGGACGCTCCCGACACTACGGAGACGGACCCCGAGCCCGCTACCAGAGACACGGAGGGAGGGAGCTCCACGCACGGCCGGGTGGACGGGGCTGCCGAGCTCCTCTGTCCTCGCTCAGGGCTCAGCAGGGGCCCGGGTACCAGACCCATCGCCGGGGCTCCTGTATAGTCAGGGATCCAGGACAGATGCACGGAGGCTTTGGGGGAAAGCTATGTTCCCACCTTCTCCTCTAACATAGCACTCCACATCGCTGCCACAACGAGCGTTTCTGCAGATTTCTGCTGCGGTCACATGTGCCCCGGGCACCCCTTGCACCGGGCAACCACTGGGCGAGCAGCCTGAGGCTCAGGGACTGACCTTGGAGCTGGGCACTGGAGGGGGGCAGTTTGACAACTGCTTCCCCGTCACGAGCCACTCGACCGCCACAACCCAGGTACACACACAACCCGCAACAGACACCGCAGACCCTTCCTCTGTTTAAAGAAGAGGGAAGGCAGATACTGTTGCTTTTCCGCTTCCATCCTTAACTGTCACCGTCCCCAAGAAGCCAGAACCAACTTTCATGCCGCCAACTCCTCTTAAAATCCCTCAAAACTTTAACTGCTACGTGTCTTGGTTTGGAATGCAGAGTTCGAGGTATTTGAGGTTGTTTAAATTCTATGAGAATGAGAAGGGAAGCCAGGCAAACACTGAGCTTGTGACCACAATCTCTCGTCACTTTTGCTGAACAATTCTGAAGATGAAAACAGACAGGCTCAGGTCACCCTGTAAGCGAGGTGTCCCCAGCCAGCTTCCTCTCTCCTCCTCCTGACACAGGTAAGAAGGACCGCCCCCCCCCAGACACTGGAGCTCGAGCTAAGAGCACAATTCAGGTGCCTATCACATTTGAATTCTGTGCTTTATGGGCAAAGCAGCAGCTACAAACCATTCCTTAAAAAAACAAACACAAAAACACACACACAGTTGTTCAACAGGAAAATCAGCGAAGACCAGATGATTTACCTACACCGCCTTCCCTCACCCTGCTGTTCCTCGGCCGTCTTTCAAGCTCACGTGCTATCAGAGAAAAAGGTTTTCAATGTCGGGAAGAACCTCTCTCTTCTAACACCCACATGGAAAACAAGACCAGAAACAAAAATCCACTGCAGAAGAAACCCCAGAAAAATCCAATTTGGAAAGAATTTAATTAACAAAATAAAACGGGGAAAATGGTCCCGGAGGGGCTCTAGGGAGAGAGGACCCACCCTCCAGGTCGCCACCCGGCCCCGCCTGACCCGCTCCGCTTGCTGCTGCCTTCTCGGGGCCGCTCCTCATTCTGTACAGACTGAAAACCCAAACGCCTGCAGGTTGTTAGGAAGTGGCTCTAGCTCTCCCAGGCTGGATTGGCACATTAATACATGCAAAGCAAGGCGGTTTCAAGGGCTTCACCAAACAGTTAATTTTGGCAAAATGAGAAAACCAACAAAAAGCTAAAATTCATAAGCAGGATTAAAAGCCACTGAAGTGAAACCAATGTATTTCTCGACAGTATGGAATGAGACCACAGCTACAGCCTTTTTTTCGCCTCTTGAAGTCTCTGCCACTCTCTCCCCCAGCTCGGCTCAAAGCTCACAGCAGCACGGCACGGAGCCCTCTGTCAGCCAGCGCTCAGCCCGGGGCCCGAAGAGCTCCCAGGCCGCGGTCAGTCCGTCCGAAGAATCATGGGGGGGTGCTCGCTGTCCTCCAGCCGCAGGGCGCTGGCCTCGTCCTCCAGGCCCGCGCCGCCCGCTGCGCCCAGCTCGTCCGTGTAGGCTGCGGAGAGAGCGGGCGCTTCAGCGGGCAGGAAGACCCCGAGGCCGCGCCCGAGGCGGAGCTCAGAGCCCACAAGGCTGGGGATTTTCGCCTCTCCCCCGACCAGCAAGCTCTCTGCAGCCTCAGGCACCTCAAGAGGAAGTCGCTGACCTTCCAAGACCCACGAAGGTCAGAAGGGAGCCGGCACGGTAACAGGGCCCCGGTGGGCAGGCTGCAGACCACCCCTGGTGAGCGGGGCGCGCTGAGGACAGGGCCACTCAGCCTCCCGGAGCTGTAAGAGGCCTTCCTCTCCAAGAGCAGAGCAGTGAGCAAGGGCACCGCCAGCTGGGGGAGGTCCCGGCGAGCCTGGGCGGGGACGGCTCACAGGGCGCCCGCGGTCTTGCCCGAGGGCCTCCCCACTCCTCCTGCCCCCTCCCGGCAGGGCCGGCTTGCTGCTGAATGATTCCACAGCCGGGAGGGTGAAGACTGAGGGTTGAGGGCAGCTTTTCAGCTGAGGGGCGGCAAGGGGGGAACAATCCACATGCACCCAAACCCACGAGGACCTGCTGCTTCTTCAGAGACGAGGGAAACGAACTCAGCCTCCAGAGGCCTTGAAAACCGCAGTTCACAACAGCTGGCCTGTCTCAGCGCCCCTGCCCCCGCCCCTGCCCTGTCCCCGCGGCAAGAGGCAGGCGGGCAGCCCCGGTGAGAGTGACAGCAGGAAGCACGAGACCCACGGGCCTGGCTAGATCTGCCTTCCAGGCCCGTCCACAGCCCTTACCCAGTGCCGTCGGGGACGAAGGCACGTGAGGACCCTTGGCCACAGCCGTGCTGTACGTCTGCGTCACCAAGGGGCAGTCGTGGGACGTGGAGTCTAGGATCTCGTTGGTCGTCTCCATGCTGCCGTCCAACCTGGAAGGGGAGAGAAACGATGACAGCAGGGACAGTCGGGCACAAGGACAACACAGCCCGAGGGCCAGCTGGGATGGACCTGCAGCCACAGGGCAAAGGCCCCTCATGGGAGGGACACGCGTGCGCTCGTCACGCTGCGCTGACCGCGGAGTGATCCCCGCCAGTCTGTTCACGGGGATTTCTACACGCTGAGTCTGATGAAAAAGGTTGTACCCAGGAAGGCAATCTCATCGCATTTTTAAAGACTGAACATAAACAGAATACACTATGCAAAAAACAAAATCACCCCCATGTTCACCCTGACTGTAAGAGTATTACGGTATCGCTGTTTAAGAAAAAAAGCAAAAACGGAAAATCCAACTGCACTACCTTCCAATTGACTAATATTAATTCCTTCTTTTCAAAGAGAAAAGCTGCATCTCAGTGAGACAGCAGGCTCTCAGAGAATGTGCCCTACGTTGTGGACAGCACCCTGGGGCCATCCCTTTCATGAGCAACACTGAGCTGCGTCCTCAGCGGATCCGGTTCCAAGGAAGAGGGCCCGCAGGCCCCTCCACAGGGAGAACAGTGCCCACCGGCCGCTCCTGTCTCTGCCCGGCTACTAAGCCGGAAACGGGCAGAGGCGTGGAGAGCGGGGTCCGTACCCACAAGGAATTCTGCCTGGCAGAGCGAAGCTCCCACACAGCGCAGGCGGCTGCCCTGGGACACGTCCCTTTGCGTCCCCGGCTTCCCCCCAGGAGGCGCCCAGCAGCGGCCTGACCACTTGGAGGAGGTGTGGCCGGGTGTAGACGACTCACTTGTGCTGTTTCATCAAGGTGCACTCGCCTCCCTCCTGGGGGTCCAGATTGTACATGTATAAGTACCCGTCCGAGGCTCCCACCAGCAATCGGGGAATCTTCTGGATTCTGGTGAGAATAAAAAGCAACCGAATTCTAAGACTGAAACTTTCACAAAGTTCTTATTAAACTAGCAGCTTTTAGCCTGGCCAGGGAAGAACCCCCCTGCCCAAAACGAGCAGATTTAGTTTCATGAACTCGACATACTGTCCATGCGTAAGAGAATAAGGATTGCTTCTGCTGTGCTACCTGAGGCCGTAACACCAAGGCCAAGGGGAACTGGGTGTGAATAAACACTGAGGCCCACAGGAGAACAGGTGGAAACAAAATCAGTTTCGTGGTTTCTGTGATTACTAACGGTAGACATTTTCATCAACTTTTCAACGATGCTAAGTGGATAAAAAGGATGTAGAAGAACGTTTCTAAGATCCGTGGAATCGTGCAGATGTGCCCTCACTGAACTTTCAGGGCCGTCTTTCCTTGCATGGCTGTACTTGGACAATCGCACTGGGGCTCAGGGAGGCCCTGTGCGGCCTGCGGCTGACTCGGCTGCACGGGGCCTTGAGCCTCGCCAGGCTGCTGGCGTTGGAGGACCCAAGGCTTAAACACGGGCACTCTCACGTGGTCTTGACCTAATGATGTTTTTCTAAACATTCTCAACAAGAACAGAGAGAGGAAGATGTGAGGATCAGACACCGCAGAGACAGCACCGGGGTCCACGAACGGCACAGGCCCACCTACGGTTCCCTCCGCTCCTGTGACTCTTGCCTAAACCCAAGGTCTAAGTTTGCAGGTTATCCCGGCGCCAGACCGCCACAGTCCCCGGTGCCCCGCGACCTGGCTCCCAGCTGGATGCGCGGGGGATGGCGGTGGGCCCAGAGGCGGCGCCCACTCTACTCACGTGGCCAGCGCGCAGATGTTCTTGTGGCCACAGAAAGGCAGGCGGACTGTGGCAAAGGCCCTGCCCTGGTTGAACATTTCCGTCACTTGGGAGGGCAGGTAGCTGGTGGACGCCATGAGCACCTTCCCGAAGTAGCCGGTCCAGGTGGTGGGCTCCTCCTGAGGCCTGGAAGGGGGAAACGCTGTCACACACAAGGCTGGGCCCTTCACCGGGAACGACCACGTCCCACTCTCGCCGAGGCAAGGATCAGCCCCCAAACTCAAGAGAAATTTCCCAGACTTCAGGGAAGAGGGGGCACAGGAAGCGACGACCTCTCGGGACCCTGGGGACACTACAGAGCGTGCCCTCCGAGGGGCCCGGAGGCCCCTCCCCAGTGGCCCCCTTCGATGACGGCAAGCGATAACTCCCTGCTCTGCAGCCTATGTGAGGACGCGAGGGACCAGTCCAGCCCCCGCCCCGACCTTTCTGACGGGAAGTCCCCAAAGCCTCAGCAGCACAAACCCCAACTGCTACTTCCCCGTAGCCCACCTTTGCTGTTATTCATCTTGTATGTATGCGTGTAAGTCACCCTAGACGTCCCTGAGGGTGAGACCCACTATAAACAAGCAATACTGACCCTAGTGGACGCTCACCCAGTGTAAGAGAGAAGGTAAGGACCACGCCCTGCGCCGTGCACGCCCACTGCAGCAACACATAACTTAAACCAACCGCTTCACCAGTGGAAGCGGCCTCTGTGCAGAAGGGGGCCGGCACCCCTCCCAGGGCAGCCTCTCAGAAGGGCTGCGGGAAGAGGCGCCGAGGGGACCGCCCTCGGGGCCTCACGGTCGCCGGCCCGCCCACCGCGCACCCCACACTCCACCTGCCCCGCTGCGGAGCCCGGACGTGCGCTGCTCACTCCAGAGCCAGCAGGACGGCGCTCACGCGCCCACCCGGTCGGCGCACAGACTGCTCTGCGCTGCCCTGAACAGATGCACCTCTGCGACTCACTTTTCTTTCACGGTCTCGAGCTTGAAGATGTGCACGGTCTCCGTGTTGCTGGAGGTGGACAGGAACACGCCGTCCGTGCTGAAGGCCAGCGAGCAGATGCTCACACACCTAGGGTGAGGGGGAGGCCCGAGTCACACTGCCTTCTGGGCACAGAGGGCAGCCAGCTGCGCCCCGGGGACTTCGCCGAAGTCACAGCGAAGGAAGGGCCCCGTGACAGGCGCATGTGGGGCTACTGGTATCTTCCTTATTCCTTCCTAGTCACCCCCTCAAAACATGTGCTCAAGGAAGGAGAATGTCTGAAAGGTGACACCAAGTACGAGTCACCCTTTAATAGATCCTTACGCGGTTAACTCTCTGAGATTTCACGTACCTAAGGGAATCAGGACTTCACTAAACCATTTTTAGCTGAATGAGGCTGGCTTTATAGCACTAAGCTTAGTAAAAGAACCCAATAATCGAGACTATAGCAATTCTTAACACGGAAGAGGGTAAACTGGCAACGTTGATAATGTTTAAAAGCAAACTTTCGATAAACTAAGACTCCACAGTTTACCTTAAAAATCACTGTTAAAATCCCAAAGCCACCAAACAAACCTACATTTCCTCGTAACCCTAGAAATACAAGATGTATTTGGCCCTGTCAATAGTTAAGGGGCTTTATTCAATTCAATACATATTTACGGGAGCTCACGATGCACCCAGCGTTGTGCTGAAGCTCAGGATACGTATGATTTTCGCCTCAGTGGAGCCTGGAGGGAGGTGTGAGCAGGAACTAAATTCACTGCACGCAGGGGACTAAGAAGTTAAGTGGAAGGTGCTACAGGAGCTCGGAGGGAAATGCTATTTCCGCGGGAGGGCGGGAAAGGCCTCCCCAGGGACACTCAACAGACTCAGAGGTTAAGGAGTCGGCAGGTCACAGCCATGACCTCCATGGAGACAGAGGTTCCTCTCCTGAGGAGCTGGGAGTGACGGGGAAGGGAAACAAACCACAGCTGGAAAGGAAGGATGCTGGGAGGCCTCGAAATCCAAGGCCTTTCGGGGTCTGGAGCCAATCCCAGGGGCAAGAAGACGACCCTGAGAGGCTCCCAACAGGGCTGTGCTCCCATGATACTCCCATCTTCAAAGAACGACAGACGGGGCTCAGGTCTGAAGGATGGAGCCCAGGGAACAAGAGCAGAGCCCAAGGTGAGTGCGAGGCTGGATGGAGACGCCGGTGGGGCTGCACGGGGGACAGGCCGGCCCTGCTGCCTGACCGGTGCGCCGGCCCCTGAGCCCCTCTGGCCGGGGCACCGGGTCAAAGGCCGGGATGTTCACTAGGACAAGGTGTGTTCGGGATGGTGAGCAGTCGGGGCCACGTCCTGGCCGGCGGCTGGAGCACCCGGCACCCCGAGGGCAGGAGAAACGCGGGAAATCTCGGCAGAAGGCCTGGGCAACATGGGAGGGTCACCGCTGGCACACAGATAGGCGTCTAGGCTAAGGAGAGCGCGGGCTGCACAGAGCGGGGTGGCAGAGACGCGGAGACAGGAGGGAGAAATGAGCAGTGAACGGCGAGGGCTGCAGCGTGTGGCACTGAAGCCCGAGCATCAGCGGTGGGAGGGACCCGGAGGAGAGGGCGCGAGGCCCCCGGAGAAGGGTGGTCCTTGGTCCGAGGAGACAGGTACTACAGATGGGGAACCGGACAGAGCGCCGCACGGTGACTGTGGCTTGGTGTTTCTTTAGAAAAAAGGAAACTACTTTAAGGGCCAAAGCTATTTGCCGGAGTGCTGGGGAGCTGGGGGCCGGTTACAGGTTTCAGAGCCGAGCCTGAGGGAGGAGCTGCTGACCAGGTCAGGAGCCCCGGGCTGCGCCCGCCCCACCCATCCCGCCCACCTGCGCGAGCTCATCCTTCCACAACCCCGGGCCATCGGCCACCGCTGTGTTCGGGGGAATCACGGACAAACAAAACCCAGTTTGCTCTGATAAAAATGTCCCTCTAACCTCCCACGCGACAAGACTTCCAAACCCCACCTGACCGCTCGGCTGGGCTGAAGATGCTGGTCACTGAACTGGGATCCCCAGTGTTTGAGTTTCCACTGTTGGTCACAGAGAGTATAAAACTGAAATCTGAACTGAAGCTCCAGAATCAATTTCGGAGATTTATGTACGTTACCTCTTCACTCCTCTCCGGAACTCGAAGAGTTTTTGTCCTTCTGGAATGGAAAATACCCTAATCACGGTCCCCTGGGATAGGGAAAGAAGGAAAGAAGAAGGAATTTTAGCTGGGTAGAATCAGGGTTGTATTTCCTGCACATCAGACCTTAGTGGACGGAGTGATGACAGCTGCCCTGGGCCGGGTGGCCTCAGGGGCCCCTGCACCCCCTTCACACTTGACAGGCGCTCACCGGAACACGCCCTGTTCCACTGTCCACACGATAATATGACGTCAACCCACTTCAACTCACTACTTCTTCTAAACACTACGGGCCTTGAAGTCAAAGCTGGAATACAATAGTTCTATTTTCCCTAAGCCATCTGAGGTTTAACCTATTAAAAATCCACCCTGGGAATTCCCTGGCAGTCCAGCAGTTAAGACTCGGCGCTTTCACTGCCGTGGACCTGAGTTCGATCCCTGGTCGGGGAACTAGGATCCCACAAGCTGCGTGGTGTGGCCAAAAAAACCCAAAAAAAACCCCCCCAAAAACAAAAAGACCAAAAACACCCTTAAGCATTACTTGGAGACCCCTCTGACGCCCCTTCCTCCCACTTTAAGCAGAGCCACTGATCAAGGGCTGATTAGCAACTGAATACCTGGAAATGTTACTTAATTGCCTAAAAAGGAATAAAGCCAAACTTACGAAATGGAAGACCTACACCAAGAAAAGATCTACAACCAGGACAAAAGAAAATGTGACTAAACGGGGAGCTGCGCATACCACATCAGGCAGGGGAGTGAAATGCTGTTAACATGCAGAGCTCCCCACCCCTCCCCCCAAATTCCCAGGGCATGTGTGGATGCGGGGCAGGACCTGGGCATCTGGGAGAGTTGATGAGACAGAACAGCCAAGTACGTGAAAATGAGTGGTACTTTCAACATCTAAATATTAAAAGAAAACTACAAGCTACAGTAATAGACTAACACAAAGAGACACAGTCTGACAGAGCAGAGCGGAAACACCTTAAAACAGGCAGCATCTTGAATCTATGGGGTAGGAGAGTTATTAGACATTTAATCTCATACTGTACAAATTTTAGAAGGTTCAAGCTGTTAAATATAAGAACCATTGAGATTATCTGACATGTTTATAAATAGGAAAACAAAAACAAAAACCCCAACCTATAAACAACCCAAATGTACAGCACCAGGAACTGTTAAATAAATTGTGATAAATTCGTATAACAGGACACTACACAGCCAGTAGAAATCAAGCTGGAAATAAAATGGGTCCCTTTTGGAAAATATTAATAAAGACAATGATTCTCCGGACAGAAGGACGCCAAGTTTGTAATTTTGGTTATCCAAAAATAACCATGGCAAAGGTTTTGTCCTTTGCAGCCTAAACTTTTAGATTTAGATATATTCTTAACGGCATACCTACTGTGTAAAACTAATTAATTAAGAGCTGTGGGTCACAGCTTGACTGCAGTTCCTCGAGAACAGGATTAAGCCACACACCTCGGCGAAGCCCCAGCACCTAGTACACAGCAGCGCTGAGAAGGCCACTGGTGGTCTAAGGTCACAAACTGAAATTTGTGAAATTAAGCGTTTGCTCTTTAAAGTCCAAAAAAAAAATGTTCTATTTTTACTAGCCTTGAAATCCCATGAAGTGCTTTAGGGCCTCTTAATACCTAATAAAAGGTCATAAAGATTAAGACTGATTAATCGAGGGATAACAGAGTTTCGTGGCTGTCATGATCCTCCCAGGGGAGAAGAAAAGGACAAGGTGACGCTGTGATCACCCAGCACAGTGTTCACAACAGTCAGGCTTGGAGTCCAGTTCCTCTGTCGCTGCCCAGCTGGGTGACCCTGGACCGACGACTTAACCTCTCTGAGCCCTCAGTATGAAGTAGGGAAAGGTTTACCTTACCGAGGGGGTCCATGCGGTAAATGAACATCAAGGGTCTAGCGAGTGACCCATAAACAGTAGCACTGTTATCACGGAAAGTGGGCGTGAGGGTCGAGACCCACACGGGAAAGGCAAAGAAGTGAGCCCACGTTTATGTGCCTCATTTGGGCGGCTGGTTCCAGGGGAGAGGTGACTTAGGAGGGGGCTCCTTTAGGTTTTCAGTGAGAAAGCATCAAAGTAAATTAGGCAGTGGGCACTGAGAAGAGAGGAATGAGCCAGGAGAATATCGAGCAAGCAGAGAAGGGAGGAGACACAGCAGCTGAGCTGGGAGAGGACAAGGGCCCACCAGGGTCACGGGGCCAAGAGAAGGGGGCAAACGGAAGGGATGCCCAAGCCATTTTGTCCTCCGTGCAGGGAGCTTAAACAGGGCCACGTCCCCTTACCCCGAAATCCTTCTCACTGGAAACTCATGTTAATGTTTAGAGATGACCGTGAAAAGTTTATATGTAAGACTTACATACACTAACTATATTCAAATTACTACTATAAATATGTATTAATACAGCTGAAATACTAGAAACACTAAACTGTCCCAGAAGGATGGCTAAAGAAACGACAGCTGAACACACACAGCACGACACGGGCTCCACTGAGGCGGGCGCGGCCGTGGCGCCCTGCCCTGTCTCTCCCCGCACCCGCCCTCCAGGCCGTGGGCCGTGCCTGGCTGTGAGCTAGCTGGTACAAAACTGCTTGGCTGGTTAGCAAGCTAACCGTGTGAACAGAGGTGCCCTGGTTTCCCACAGGGCTGCAGCAGTCTTACCTTCTCGGAAGCAGTGGCGAGCTTGGTTCCGCTGGCGTCGAAGGCCAGTGCGGCTAAAGGGCTGTCATGAGCCGGGATCATGTTTGCAGCTCTCTGGAAGGAAGGGTAAAGTGACACCATGACCGCCGTGCCCTGTGCTGCCCACCGGCTGTTACTAGAACACCAGCACGGTTAACACAGACACCAAATCCCCGATTAACCAGGGGTGAGGGGTCCGAGGAAATGCTGCTCAAAACCTTTTAAAAATAAGCAAAGCAATGTCTCCATGGAGTTCTACGGTTTTCTCCACTGCTTCTAGCACTTGTGCTGCTAGGCGCGCAGCACCGCGGGTACAGGAACACGTCCGGAGGCAGGATGACTCGGACCTGCTCGGCCACGGAGAGGGTGGCAGCGGAAACCACGCCCGGGAAACGAGGAGGGCAGAGGCTCCTCGGCCCTCCTTTTAGGAAGAAGGGGTGTTGTAAAGAGCTCTCCAAGGACCAAAGAACCTCACCAGATTGATGGTGTCGAAGACCTGTACCTCCCCGATGGTCGCGCTGCCCGGATACGCCAGGTAACAGTTGTCGTTGCTGATCGACAGCGCACACAGGCCTGCGAGCAACACACAGGGAAGAAACGCGGGTCAGGTCCCCAGGTGTCACCAGAACTCGGCACTTACGCAAGAACACGGAAAGCAAGGGGAGCGCTGATGCGACCTTGGTCGTCGTATCACTGGGTTTTAAGTTCCACACGCCCCAAACCACCACCGTAGGGGACAGCAGGACTGTAAAAACACACTAAAGCCCTTTGGTTGGAACTGGTTAGAAACCTCAAAACTGCAGGCTGACCCAACCAACAATTTATGTGGTCACAAGACCAGCGTCAGAAGGACGGTAGCTTGCTTTAAGATCAATACTTTTAAAATCTGTGGAACCTAAAAAGAGAAGAGAATCTCTCTCACCGACAGCTCCTAGAAAGGCAGACCTGTCCGGTCCCCACGCGCTCACCTGCGGGGTTTGGGGGCGTCTCCCGGATGGTGTGCAGCACCTTCATGTCCCGGATGTTGTGTATGTACAGGGACTCCTCCAGGCACACGATCAGCCTCTGCAAAAGACACAGCAAAACACGGGAAACCAAACGTAAGGCAGAGCCAGTACGACGCTTGCTCCCGACCTCCGGGTAGCGGACTCCCGCACTAAGACGCCGCGTCCCTTCCGGAACCCTTGCGCCGGGTGCTCATGGCACAGTCCCCGCTCGCCCAGGGTGGCGTCTGTACCCACGACTGCTTCCGCCGGCTCTACCAGGACTTCTAACTGTACGATTTAATTCAACCTCATAGAAACCGGTCTCCAGCTAAGAAAACCATGGTTTGCTTTTGTTGCGCTCTCGGCCCTCCCCCCACGAACACCAGGTCTAGAGCCTGGGACAGGTTTGGTGAAGGTTTCAAAAACCGATGCTGAATGAGGCACGGCAGGATGAAAGTGAAAACAAGGCTTTTAAAAAAGTGTAAAATTCTGCACCCAGACTCTCTTGCAGGTGTCGAAGTTCTCGCTCCATTTTAAGGACGATGGGTGTGCAGCTGATGCACCAAGGGGATGGTTTATGTAACAGAGACAAGCGGCCGCGCTCGGCTCTGCAGGAGCTGGTACGTGAATGGCCACTTGCATGTTACAAGTATAGAAAAAGTTCAGCATGTTACGCTTTGTAATTTACCACCTTAACCAACCTTTCTGTCAACAGACCCAGTTTCCACCACGTCAGTGGTGTCCACTTTACCAGTCAGGACGTTTCAGAACCCACTAGCTGCAGTCACGCACGGGCCACCCGAGGCCACGTCACAACTGGTTGTTGACAGAACGTGGTGACAGCCCTTAAGGACAAGGCTGTATTTTGTGAGTAAGCCAAAGCCATGTGACCATCGCATGGAATAAACTCAAGTGCCAGCCACCAGGTCTACACTCCGGGCCAGACATTCTTGTGGGTTTTGGGAGAGACACAAAAAAGTAATAAATCCTTCATCTTAAAAGTTAAATTGACAGTTAAAGGGATAGAGAATTTCCTGGCCGTCCAGAGGTTAGGACACCGTGCTTTCAACTGACAGAGCCCGGCTTCAGTCCCTGGTCAGGGTAGCTAAGACCCTGCAAGCCACAAGGGGTGGCAAAAAAATAAAAAAATAAAAAAAGATAAAGATGCTCACAGATTTTTTTTAAAAGTAACATTTATAAAGAGCAAAAGAAGGTTCATGTCTTGAGGGATGAGTAAAGCAATCGGGAGAGGCCAGGGAATCGTCAGAAATGGGGCTATTTGGGCAAAACTGTTGAGACGAGAAAACAGAGTTGAGTCCAGGTAGGGGCTCAGGTGAGCAGGAGCGTGGCCGGAGGGACCAGAAGCGCCGCCTGGGGACGGTCGCTGTGTCCGAGGGGCGCCACTGAGAACTCGGAGACACGGCCGGAGCCCCCGGCAGCTGAGCGGGGTGAGAGTGCGGCCCACCTGCCTGTTCAGCTTCACAGCCAGGATGGTGTTGGAGTAGCTGTAGTTGCAGATCTCGGTCCCCTTCTTAAAGTGGCAAACCTTCAGCTTCCTGGGGGCTTTGAGGCTAACGATGGCCACTAAGCTGCTTGAGAACAATCTTTCCACGATGCACACATCTTCAGTGTCAGCTGAAAGGAGGAAAAAACCCCACATCTGTGTGTATCCCTGTCAACAGGCACAACGCGCTCGTGCGTGCAAACACGCGTCTACGGGCGGGCTCCCCACTGCGAGCTCTGGGGCCAGCAGAGCGGGTCAAGTTCGCTGCTTGTGAGGCCTGGACGAGCCGCCGGCAGGTCGCCCTGCACCCCACGAGGAGGACCCACTCCTCAGAGGCCCCCCCATTCCACACGTGGCACCCTGTCACTGCCCCCGGGGGGTCACCCGTAACTGCCTCATCTGCTCCTGGCTGCTCCCTGAACTCACCGGGGTGTGAGCCCCGCCCAGACGCAGGCCTCATTTCCGGGCTCACAGCTGCAACCCCGGCACTTACAACTGAACGTGACACAGGACGGCCCCCAAGCGTTCCCTGAATGACTGCATCTCTGGAGGGCTTGCTTTCCTGCCTGTAAAGGGGGCTCACGGCTACCCTGGTGTGAGGAGGGACTTACAGACTCCAGCACGCAGTCAGCCCTCGGTCCCCTTCGCTCCCTGCTCCCCACCCCCGCTCAGAAGACGGGGGGCTGTGAACTGAGTGCACAGCAGCCCCCACAGACAAGAAGAGACACGGTGGACCCTGCGCGGCTGTTACTCCACCCCCGTCTCCCTGGGAGGCCCCCACACCCGCACTCTCTCCTTACTCCCCCCTTGGTTTCATTGGTAATTGCCTGGGGTAAGTTCAGATGGAGGAGCAAAGAGAATTCTGGAATGCAGGAAGAGCCCAGAGCCAAGAATCTAGATGATTTTCACAGGCAGCCTGTCTCGACCTGAGCTACGGGAAGTACCGCTGAGCCGGGGTTCAGCACACACCCGTTCACCACCCTAACAATGATCTGAGGCCACACTCTGTCTGGAGCTGAGCGGAGCACAGAGGACAGCGCCACCCAGATGGATCACAGCCCAGGGGACCTGGGAGGCCTGATTAGTCGGAGCCTCGAGAGCAGCTCCACCGTGAACAGGAACGCCCGCGTGAAAGTCCACACACCAGACCAGGTGCACGGCCACTCGAGAGGGCCCCTTCCCCTCAGCTGTCGCTGACCTTAACGGTGTAACTTAAAAACACACGTAGGTTAGTTTCGAAACCAAACTACTACAGTGAGCAAGTGAGCTCTAAAGGTCCCCGAAGAAAGACACAAACTGTTCTAGGAAAACGCGTGGTATCAGTCATCTCAATATGGGTTTGACAGCCCAACGTGCTCAGCACAGGGCCCAACTACTGGGTGTCAGCCAAGAGCCATAGCCAAAGTGACGCGACTCACATTTGTGGGAAACAATTAAGATATCGCTATTACATAGACTGGAATAGGCAATAAAATCAAGTGCATGATTCCCAGCTCTTTACAGTAGTTTAATCATAGCTGCTTTTACACAAATGAGAATCACTTCTCTTGCCTGCGGCTACAAGCTAACCTTCCTTCAAAAAGAACCACACAAGCCGGAAGCTGGTCTGCCTGGCAGCGTCTCAGGGGAGCTGCCTACCCCTTCCAGGATCTGACCCTGGACTGAAGGGCACAACCATGTGTGACCTCCAGCACAGGGGGACGCGGCCTCGGCCTGTTTTCATCGGCTGATTCGACTCCAGCACCTGCACAGGCAGTGTTCCAACATCAGGCCGACCCGACTCGGGAGAGACCAACCGCCACCCAGAACAGCGACGATGTGCAGTAAAGATAACCTCCCTCGGGCCCAGATCCTCACCTTCTCCCGTCAGCCCCTTTCCCGCAGGAAGCCGACGGGGAGACCTAAGCGCAACCTGAGCAGGACCCGTGGGCCGGGAGGGGCTGGGCCCGTGGGCGGGAGGGGCAGGGTCCGGGGCCGGGAGGGGCACGGAGGGCCAGGGCGGGCCGTCTCCACAGCCACGCTTGCTCCCACGAGGCTCAGGCCCATCCTGCCCGGCGTCTCACCCTTCAGGCTCCCACCTCCGAGTCACCTCACTCTCTCAAGATCTGACGACAGTTTGGAGGCACATGGCCCTGATGGATCGCACCCTGAACGTCTCACGCAGCGCTGTCCTGTCATCCCTGGGAACCCGGACGCCGGCTCAGCGGTGGTGACCCTCCCACCCCCGCCCAGGCCCAGCTTCCAAGGACAGGAGTGTGTCTGCCTGGGCACACTGCCCCCTATCGGGTCTGACGCTGGCTGGCACACTGAATCTGGTAACACGGACGCCGTCCGGAGACCCCGGCAGATTCTGATGGGGAGGCAGAACAAAATGTGACAGGGAGGTGAGTGAGGAAGTGGACAAAGAACTCTGGCAGCTGGCAGGAGGAGCCGTGTAACGAGGAGATGCAGAGATGGGGGAGGGATGGATGGTCACGTGTGGGACACGTACGGCCAAAGAAAGTGCCTGTCTTGAGATCAATGAGCAACTAGAGGCACTGATGGAGAGATAGACAACGCAGTAGAGACAGGGTGACGTCTGAGCAACTGGAAGGCATGAGACCCAGCAGGACTGGTTCCAACAGACAGGCACCCCCCTTTTCCGCATTTGAAAGGGGGGAGAGGAGAAGATGGCACAGATCGGGGTGAGGGGGGCGGTCATCTGAGGGAGGAAATACTAGGGAGTTCCACGCTGAAAGCATCCGTTTCTCCTTGAGGCATGCGAGCGGTCGTCAGCTCTGAGGGGCACAGAGGCTGGAGGTCTAATGAGGGAGGCCAGTATGAACAATCCCCTCACAGGGTAAGCAAACAGTTCTTAGAGAAATGTCGGCTCATGAGCAGGCACCGTCAGTCTCCCGCTGAGGCTGCGGCAATCAATTAAAATTCAACCAGTCAGAGGAAAATCATATCAATGCAAGCGATGCAGAAGCAGCACGAGAATGTTCACTGCCTATTCACAGTAAAAACTCAGAAACCTAAGGATCAGAAGAAACTTCTTCAGTCAATAAAGGACTCCTGTGAAAAATGTCACAGCTAGCACCACACTTCATGGTGGACTTAATACTGAACTCTCTTCCTTTTAAGACTGGAACCAGGGCAGGGCTGCCCCCCTCCTCACTCCGGGCTGGAAGCTGGCAGACGGCCACAGGCAGGAAGACACCAAAGGCACAGGGACCAGAAAGGAAGGCAGCAAACTACTACTCTGCAAGCTCATGGACCCTACTAAGCAACTATTAAAAGTAATGAATGAATTTAGCAAAGTCACAGGACACAAGGTTAGAATACAAGAATCAACCATATTTTTATACACTCTTAGAAAACAACTGGGAAGCAAAATGAAGAAATTCCATTTACAACACTCTCAAAAACCAAAACATCAGGACAAAATTTAACAAAAGATGTAAGACCTCCATACCAAAACCCACAGAATATTACTAAGAGAAATTAAGGAAGAGCTTCATAAATGGAGAGATATACCACGTTCACAGACTGGAATACTCAACATTATATGTTAAGATACCAATTCTCACCCAACTGACATCTAGGTCCAACGCAACCCCAATCACAATCCCAGCAGACTTTTTTTGTAGACACTGACAAGCTGATTTTAAAGTCAGAAAGGCAAAGGATCTAGAATATCCAAGGCTATCTTGAAAAAGAACAAAGTTGGAGGGCTTACACATCACGTGACTTCAAACCTCAGTATACAAACAAAGTGACAGGAAACAAGACAGTATGTTTCCGACATAAAGACTAACAAACAGACCAACAGAAGAGAATGAAGAGCAGGGACAGACTCACACTTACAGGACTGTTTTTAGGCACCAGAGCAGTTCAGTGAGGGAAGAACAATCTTTTCGACAAATGGTGGAGCAGGAATTCCTAAGGAGAAGCTTAACGTGACTCATAGCTCATACCACACACCAGAATTAATCTGAGAAGGAACCACTGAGCTAAACATAAAAGCTGAAACTATGAAGCTTTCAAAGAAAACACAGGAAAAGATCTTCATGACTTGACAGTAGGCAAAGGTTTCTTAGGACAGAAAAGGCAAAAATCGTAAATGAAAAAAATAAATCAGACTTCATCAAAATTTAAAATATTTGCTCAAAAGACAAGTCAAGCCACAGACTGGGAAAAAATATTTACAGAACGTATGTGACAAAGGTCTGGTATCCAGAATATCTAAAGAACTCTGACAACTCGACAATAAAAAGACAAAACAATCAAATTTTAAAAGGGACGAAAGATCTGAACAGATATTTCACAAACGATACACAGAGGGCCAACAAGGACATCAATGTGTCCAACATCATTAGCCATTGGGGGAATTTAAACTAAAACCACAATGAGATATTATTAGACACACATCAGAACGCCCACAATGAAAAAGCCCGATATCGCCAAGTGCTGGTGAGAACGCAGAGCCACCAGACCGTCACACAGCGCTGGTGGAAATGCACAACGGACAGCCACTAGGAGGACCTGAGAGCTTCCTGTAAAACGAAACACAGGTTCCACTCCTATTTACCTAAGACAAATGAAAACATGTGTCCACAAAAAGATTTCTACAAGAATGTTCACAGCAGCTTTATTCGTAGTAAATAAGTAAGAGCTAAAAACTGGAAAAAGCCCAGATTCCCCTCAACAGGAGAATGAATATACAGTCAGTAGTATATTCATATATTGGACAACGGAGATGCAACAATATGGACAAACCTCAAAAACATTCCTCTGAGCAAAAGAAACCTTACTAAGAGGGCATATGCTGCATTTATATGATGCAGAACAGGCGAAACTAACTGCCTGCCTCTTGGCAGGTGGAAGGGAGCTGGGAGTAATGGGGGAAGGGGAATGAGGGAACTTTCTGGAGTGACGGTAAACCTTGATAGGAGTTCAGGTTACACAGATGTCTGTGCATTTGTCAGAACACAGAATGTTGACTTAAGATCTGTGCATTCCACTGTATGTAAATATTACCTCAAAAGGAAAAAATGAAAACAACGCTAGTTACTAATATTCATGGTATGGTATTTCAGGGAATGTGTACTGATGTCTGCAAGGTACTTAGAAATGCAGACACAAAAAATAGGAGGGATGGATGGATGGATAGATGGACAGATGGACGGAGAGATGGGTAAGTATGGTAAAGTGCTAACAATAGACTCTAAATGCTGGGTACATGGGTACTGGCTGTAAAATACTTTCAACTTTTCTGTGTGTTTGAAAATTTCCATTAATAAAATGGTGGAAAAAGAAAAGGGATGTATCGTTCATTTGCTTAAACCAGGTGTAGAGAAAGTAAAGAAAATGGGTTTAGGGTGTTGCCATCCAACTATAAGTTTGAAATTTCTTTGTTTAACCTTTAATGGAAACAGGCAGAAGAGACTCCTTTTAGAATTTTAACAACAGGGGAAGTGTGGTGGGGAGGCAGCAAAGCTGTTTTCAGCTGCAAACATTCATAAAAGAGAACATTATAATGAACCTCCATAGACCTGCATCACCTGGATTTCACAAATGTTATCTTTCTGCCATTTAGCTTCCGCTATCTTTTTCTTTGCTGAAGTTTCAGAGAGGCGCGTCATCTTGACATTTCACTCCTAAATACTTCAGTAAGCCCCTCTAAATAGATCAAGACATAGAAAAAATGTCTTTTCCAGCTCATGAGTAAAGTGGAAAATTTCTTACATCAAAATCAATTGCAAGTAGACAAGTATTTAACGTAAAACACAAACCCAAAGAACCAGACGATGACACGAGAGACTATTCATGCACCCCCGGAACAGGGAGAGCCTTCCTAGTACTCAGAAGCCTTACGAGAAGAGAGGGATACATCTGAATATACAGAAAGTCAAGACGTCAGAATGGCAAGGAGACCATAAGCAAGGTTAAAGAGCAAACAACCCAGAAGAAAGAAATATCAGCAACCCACACCAAATGGCTAATTTGCTTTAAATCTGTAAGAGACAATCCAACAGAAGAGCAGGCAAAGGGGGAAAAAAAGCAATCAAGAAAAAAAAAAAGCAAATGACTACCAGCAATTCCACTCCTACAGTCTCTATCTACTCAAAGAGAAATGAAAACACACGTCCACACGATAACACAAACATGCACAGCAGCACTATTTACAACAGCCAAAAAGGGGAAACAACCCAAGTGTCCACTGACAAAACACAGAATGTCCACACGCTGTAACAGCAATGAGCAACAAAAAGAAAAGAAGTGCTCATCCACGCTCCAACATGGGTGAACCCTGAGAACATTCCAAGTGAAGGAAGCCACTCACCCGTGATTCCATTTATCTGAAACGTCCAGAGCAGCGAATGGACAGTGGGAGAAAGGAGGTTAGTGGTGGCCAAGGGCTGAGGGGTTGGGGGTGGGATGCAGTCGCCCTGCTAATGGACTGAGGGGCTCTTTGGGGAGTGATACAAATGTTTTAAAATTAGCTTAAGGTAGGCTGCACAACTCAGTAAATATACTGGAACCCACTGAATTGTACACTTTAAACAGGTGATTTTTATGGCGTCCAAATTACATCTCAAAAAAGCTATTAAAAAAAAAAACCCACATGGGCAGATAACTGAATGGATTTGAATTCTGGCCAATATATTGAGATCTGATGTATGAAGGACAGCGCAGCAGGGCCCTGAAACATCAAGCTGTGCTCCTATGAGCACGTGAGTGATAGAGGGCCCTTCACCGTGATCCCCTCCAAGACCACGCGGCCCTGGACCTGGGAACACACAGAGGCTTCCAGGGGTCTCTCAAACTGCCGAAATCATACACTAAATATTGGGTTTTCTCTGGGAAATACCTGCAACTTCCAGCAGATGTCCAAAGGAGATAGGAACCAGAGAACAGCTGAGGCTGCCTGCAAGAGGCAGATGAACCGCCGGTCACCCAGGAGTTACCGCATTTTTGTCACTACTTAAGTAAAAAACAACCAACAGGATTCACCTCAGAGACCCTTTAAGCCCGAGGAAGCAATGTGCTTAGATCTTTTCAGGAATACACCTTCATAAAGCAACCCGCTTTTACACATTGCTAGTGGTTTAGGTTTGTTATTCTTCTGCTGCATTGTTTCCAGCTCTTTCACGTTTTTACGTTACACCTCACTCCCAAGAGAACGTTTAAACACAAGCACCCACAGAACACACAGACGCCGAGCGGTCCCTTTCCACCGCACCGAGGCGCGCACAGCTCAGCGCTCCGAGAAATACCAGCGCACAGGAATCAGGCTGGTAACTGAGGAGCAGCGCGCCCAAGTGAAAAGATGCAGGGCGGTCGCACGCAGGGCGACCACGGAGAAAGCCTGAGCGCAAACCCCAGCGGCCTCCGGCGTCTAAGGCCTTTGCTTCCACGGCCCTTCGATGTGGCCTCGGCCACAGTTTCTGCCACACTTTCTTCCTAGAGAGTGCCTATCTAAAATTTAATTTAAGAAACTACTTCATTTAAGAAAGAATGTTGTTGGGACTTCCATGGTGGCGCAGTGGTTAAGAATCCGCCTGCCAATGCAGGGCACACAGGTTCCAGCCCTGGTCTGGGAAGATCCCACATGCCACGGAGTAAGTAAGCCCGTGCGTCACAACTACTGAGCCTGCGCTCTAGAGCCCGCGTGCCACAACTACTGAAGCCCGCGCGCCTAGAGCCCGTGCTGTGCAACAAGAGAAGCCACCGCAATGAGAAGCCCACGCACCACCACGAAGAGTAGCCCCCGCTTGCCGCAACTAGAGAAAGCCCCTGTGCAGCAACGAAGAACCAACACAGCCAAAAATAAAAGAAAAAAGAAAGAATGTTGTTTTGCTTCTGCTGGTGCTGTTCAGAGCTGGCGATGATAAAACTTCCCATGGTGGGAAGAGGGGAGGGACAAAGCCATGAACTAACACGGCACACTCTCCAACCAGGCGTGTCTGCGGACGCCCGGGGCTCTGAAGAGACGCAAGTGTACAGCCCACCCGATCTTCCATCACAACAGACTCAAGCAGAGAGGCTACTGGATTTCTCCCCTGGAAGATCCATTCGTGTAAATCTCACTGAGGTGAATGTTCCAGCCAGCGCAAGGTCTGCCGAATCAGAACCTAGCCGGCCAGCCTGCTTATGCTGAGTTTCAGAACTAAATGCTTTGTGAGGTATGATTTCCTAGCTCAGAAGCATAAAATGCAAAGATGACACACGATGTAGAATCTGAAAAGGCCAACTTTTCCTTCTGAACTTCTGTGATATTTTATAAGTAATAAAACTACAACCTTTATTTATAGTGCCTAACAGGGTAGGATTTCGTTTCAGTAATGTTTCAGGGAAGAGAGACCACATATTTGCACTTGTAAGGACACACAGAGAGGGAAAGAGAATGATAAAACAAACAGGGCACACACAGGGGGCAAAGCACACGTGGGAGTTCCTGCTACTTTCCTTACGTTTGAAACTATAATACAGAGAGTTGAAAAACAAAAATCTTCCAGTGCTGCTGGGCAAAGATTTTTGTTTGTTAAGTAAACGAGACAGAACAAATAGCTGTCAATCTTGCTTCTCCCAAGACCAGCTCTGGCTCATTCTTTCTGTACCAGCAGCAGTGACCGACAGCAAAGACCTGACGTTACAAGGGACAGTCAAGAGTCACGAAGGGGCAAGCCAACTGAGCCGGGCTGAATATGGAGGCGTTAAGTACTACTCTGCTAGAATCTACATGTAGGAAAATACCGGAAAGTGATCTTAACTCAGTAGCTAACCTGTTTTCTAAGAGATGTTCTTCTATCTACTTAATGATGTTCTAGGGGCAAAAGAATTTCGCAGCTTCGGTGTCACGTGCTAACCATGAAAGAGCTCTCTGCCCATTCCCACCTATTTTAAGGGCCGAAGCTCACTAACAACAACAAAGAAATCTATATACTACCTCAACATGCTGGTCAGTAAACACCCACTCTTTCATGATGCTATCAAGGCATCACATTTTGTTCCATCAAAAACCTCTGAAAAATGAGGCACCAAAACCCACTTAATAAACTTCAAGGAAACAAATTAGTCACTGAACTGATTCAAACTGAGAAGGTGTCAAGACAAGGTTTTGGTATTCTGATACCCTACCTAAGCACTGGGTCTCCATTCTGTGGTTGTCAAACCAGTTGACCCTAATCACCAAAGCAACAATTTAACAGCACGGTTCAGGCGCTCATGGGCATGTAGATTTAATAAATGTTTCAGTCATACATAAAAGCCCAATGGAATCTTGTTTCCAGAGATCAGGCGACCCTTCTTTGAAGGAATTCCCTACAGGAAACAATCCTATGTGCGATCAAGTGAAGGCAGCCAATTTGGGGATTCCAGAAGCACCCTCTTGAGATAAGCAAGCACCGTAGTTCAGAGAGATTTTATCACCCAGATCACCCCTTCCAGCTACACGCTAGGAGAAAGGCTTTTTTAGAAGATTTAGTACGCATCAGGAGGCAAGTCTGAGGACAAAAAAGGAGTAAACTCTAAGGCAGGAGCCGTGAGTTAGGGACACTTACTTTAAGAATCCCGCTTCCAGCCATCTCCCCGTAAAGGGCCCGGGTGCTGGCCTTCAGGGGCAGCGACAAACAGGGGGCTTGGTGGGGAATGTCAGACACCATCTGCTGATGGAGGTGAGGGACACCAGAGGGCGGACCTGGAGAGGGGAGGCCAAGGCCTGGAGGGAGCCTGGCGAGCCTCTGAGCCCCAGTGGGCCACAAGAACTCTGCAACCGCACGTACTGGGCACAAAGAAAGGACTTTTCTCCTGGGTCCTCACCTCATGTTAATGCAGGAAGGGTGGGGGGCGGTATTGACATCTGTGTTCGCTCCACACTGTGTCCCCAGCCTAACATCCGACACAAATGTATTTCCTTGTTCTTTGTCTGCCTCCATTTAAACATAAGTGTCATGAGAGCAGAAACTTTCTCACCACTGTGTCTCCACAGCCAGAACAGGGCTGGCACATAGCAGGTCCTCAATAAATGTTTATGGAGTGAATGGAACCAGAAATGAATATGAGATGTCTCTTCATATCAACTCACTGAAACTCTCCCTTCTTAAGAGATATTAACAGGCAAAGGAGAATTCCAAAATGGAACACCAAACCACAGTGAAAGCAAAGTTCATAAGAGTGGAACATTCAGGAAGGAGATACTGGCATCATTAATAAGGAGAAAACTCAATCCCCCCAAACTGCATGCTCATGTAGATAATTAAAATGATAAATATTAAATCTCTCCTTGAATCCATACCCCAGTGTGACTAATTACAAGAATACTGACCTCCTCAATCCTCCGTAACAAGAATTCTTAATTAGATCACGCCACAGGAAGGCTTCAGGGCTATCATTATGTACAGAGAAAATATTTACAAACCACGTATATGACAAAGGACTAGTATCTAGAATATATAAAGAACTCTCAAAACTCAACATTAAAAAACTCCAAGTAATCCAATTAAAAAGTGGTCCAAAACATGAACAGACATTTCACTGAAGAGAATGGCAAATAAGCACATGAAAAAATGTTCAACATCATTAGCCATTAGGGAATTACAAAGTAAAACCACGAGATAGCACTGCACACATCCATAAGAACGGCTAAAGGAAAAAACACTGCTAACACCAAATGCTGGCAAGGATTCTGAGGAACTGGCTCACTCATACACTACTGGGGGGGATGTAAAATGGTACAGCCACCCTGTAAAACAGTTCAGCACTTAAAAAAGACAAAGACAGAACACCACACATACAACCCAGCAACTACACTTAGACATTAATCCCAGAAGTGAAAAGTTACATCCACACAAAACCCCATACACAGCAGCTATATTTTTAACAGCCCAAATCTGTAATCAGCCCAGATGTGCTTCGCTGGGTGAGGGTCAAACAGCTGGGCTGCGTCCGCACGTGCAACCAGCTTTAGCAACAGAAAAGACGGCGCTACTGACACCCGGCAACTTGGGTGAACTTCCAGGGAAAGATGCTGAGCGAAAACAGCCAATCTCAAAAGGTTACATACTTCTATTTATGTAACATTTGTGAAAAAACAATATTCTGGAACCAGAGAACAGATCAGTGGCTGCCAGGGATTAGGGACGGTGGGGTGGCAGTGGGGGAGGGGAGGCAGGTGTGGTTACAAGGGCAACAGGAAGGACCCTGCGGTGTCAGACGGCCCAGTGTCTTCACTGTGGTGGACGCGGGAAGCTAGATGGGTGTTCGGACTGTACAGAACTTCACACACACAGGCGGCCTACATCCATGTAGCCTTCCCGGCTGTGATACTGTACTGCACTTCTGCGAAACGTTACCACTGGGGAAACTGGGAGAAGGGTACTGCTTCTTACAACTACAGCAATGAAAAAAAAAGATGTATGTGCAGAGAGTCAAAGCTTTCCATCCCATTCTCACTGTGGGAGGGTCTGTACCTACTACTTACTATTTATTCAGCAAGTACTCTCGCTCGCTCTCTCACACACACACACACGAAAAACAAAGAAACTGAGGTCCATGAAGCGATCTATGTAAAGTCACAGTAGGTGACTTAGCAAGGTATCGAAGCTCACGGCCCTCCTGCAACCCCACAGGTATCTGACACACAGCCACTCAAACACCATAAAATGCCAAATGGAGAAAATAAATCACTCCTAGGGGGATGTAAACTTTTCAAATTCTGGAAGCCCTCTATGACAGAAATCTAAGTGGTTTAAATGGCATTAAAAAAGGGGAGAAATTATAGAATAATGCGTATAGTATGGTATCATGTATTGGAAATGGCAACCCATGAAGTATTTCCACATGTACATTTATAAGTATGCAAATGCACAGAAAAAGATCTGGGAGAACACATAATCGTTCAGTCATAGCCATCACCTCTCAGTAAGACTAAGGTGAAAGAAGATTATTAGTCAAGGGGTATTTGGATTTTAACCATAATGTGTGAATTTAAGAATGCAACCTAATTCAAGTATAACTTGTCTATTTTAAGAAGGGGGAAAAATAAAGCAAACACTTACTGCATTCATAGATCTGTTCCAGTTTATCCACAGAAGAAAGGGAGAAAAATTTATAACCGGATTTACTACCAACAGCTAGAGACCTGCAAAAAAGCCAAATTCAGAAATAAGAGCTGATACGTGTAGGCAGTGATAACGCACAAACTAGCTCCATGTTACCAAACAGTCACCATCATCTCTACCCATAATTAGCACAAATAAGTTCATGTAGTTTGTACCAGGTGAGCGGTGGCAGAGCAGAAAAGAGAGTGGCGCGGAAGATGCCACACCTCACAGCCAGGAAAAGGTGAATGTCAATAAAATAAAGATAGACAATGTTCTTATTGAAAAAACTTTAAAGTTTGACATACAAATAAAAGTAATCAGCCCTAAATTAATGATCCCCTCAAAACACAGTGTGGTTTCTCAGGTGATCTGATATACATGCCTGGTATACGGGAGAGTCCAAAAGTTAGGATAACATTGTAAATATTAAACAAAGATATTTACACCTTTGGTGGATGATGGCGTCTTTCTGCACTGCAGTAAGGCCGTAACAAATGCAGCTCAGTCACTTACATTATGCTATGGCTCAGCAGTAGGATGGAAATCAAACAGACTAAAGAGCTAACTCATGGCAAGACTACATAACATAGTTGGCCTTGTGTGTAAGATTCCATATTCATCACCCAACACTGCTGCTTTTGCTAAGAGGCTTGGAGGGAACTCTGAGCTCTCCAGATCCCTAGCGCAGGAGAGCTGTGACGCTAAATGAAGTGTTTCCTCATAGAAGATTACTACTGTCCAGAACATAACTGACCGAGGGGGGGAGTAAAAAGAAGCAAGCACGGCTTTCAGAAACAGAGAGGATAGATAATAAAGCAAGAAGTGGTGGGACGTGCAAAGAATCCGATCCTGGGATCATTCTGGTATTTAATGTCTGGGAGAACAAGTGGAAACAGAAGGTAAACCAGAAGCCTAGAAATAATGAAGACTGACATTTCATATGATGAGTACGTGTACGCCAAGATAAAAAATTAGGGCTATTTTAAAGCCCATTTCATCTATTAGAAGCTTGAGCTTTCCAACCTCTTTCACACTTACGTAGAAGAAATACATTCCAAGAACAGAGCTGCTATAAGCACTACTAAACACTGAAATTGCAACTGGTTCATCCTAGAAGTATAAACAGAAATGGAACTCCTACCAGTTAATATAATTTTTCTCTAAAAAAATGCTTCACTATATTGAATTAATCACATCAGTGAAGTAATTAGGCATTGTTACCTGTAAATTTTTTGAAAAGCAATAAGGAGCTAACAAAAACACAAGAATATCCAAGAAAGCTAAAAATAAAACAAAATCTCAACAATTCATAACTTCTGGAAAATTGATGTTCAGGAAAATGTTTTCCAGATAACTAAGGGTTGCTATTTTAAGCACCAAAACCTTATATCCCACCATTTCTGATTTAAATAAAAGTCGCCCTCATACAGTTTTCCGTATGGGACGGCAAATCCTCACCATGTGACTGGACTCACGTCGTGAAACAACTTTACTATCATAACCAAGCGGCGCTCTCAGACCCTAACAAGGAGCTGAGGGTGCTGTGCGCCTACGTCAAGCAGCAGTCTGCCGTGCTGGGCTATAAAATACCCTCCACCTTCTGTTTTGCTGACGGCTGTCACAGCTCCCCAAGCATCCTGCTAGCATTAGCAGCCCCTCCCGCTTTCAAATTTGTTGACTTGGAAACCAAGCTTATTAGTTTTATATATAAAATAAGCTTAGAGAGGGCTTTTTCTACAGGCAAAATTAATGAGTTGAATTAATTAATGAGGACCTGGATTTTGATACACTCAGGATTTTGGCTGTGCTCCAAACGGGCAGAATTTGTTAAAACTGATCAAGTATTAGCTCTCTGATATTCTTCCAGATATCCAGAAACTGATTTAGGATATTAAATACCTTTGCTAGAGTTTTAATCGCATGGCTTCCTACTTGCGCACCCCAATCAGCAGGAAATGTAAGCAAAAATACACCAAGTATTTTTTGATATGTACATGTGGTATAGTGTGAGCATATACTTTATCAATAAAGGCAGACATTTTTGAAGGATGATATGAAATACAAATAGGTTTGATATTTACATCTCAAATATCAACGGTCAGGTTCACACACCCCTCTTTGGAGATTCTGCTTTTGATAACATCGCATGACTTGCCTGACCATATGATGTATTAAATGGGAGAAGTACAGTAACACATAAGCATGAGATTTCCCCTAATAAATAATCTCACTCCCCATTAAGTGTTTATATGGTAAGGTTTGTTTTTTTGTTTTTTAAGGTAATGAGATCTTTTATTGACAAAGGGAAAACCCAGCAATAACAGAAAAAAGCATATATTTACTTAATCCCCCACTTCACTACCATACCCCTGCCTTCAACTGTGCGTGGCATCAAAATCCAGAGACCCTGCTGTACCCTCTGGAGACAAGGCCCAAGTCCTGCACCAGGTAGGAACAGTGACTGCTTCTGAAACATACTCTGGGCCAGTCCTCTTGATCTTCGCCACACGCGACTTCGCTCCACTGCAGAGCTCCCGAGACCGCCCATCCTGAGCCTTTGGGGGATTCGTGGTTTCAAGTAGGTTGGTTCTCTGCTTTCCCCACTAGCAATGGAGGATCCACTTTCCTTTACCACTTGCTGGCTTCCAAAATTTTGTTGCCAGTGTCTCCCCGTTCTATGGGTTTAAGCCTTTTTAAGTATCTTTTTGATATTTCATTGACTGACATTTTATTAGGGTTCTGAGAGGGAGCCAAAATAAATGCTTGTGTTTAATCCACCATCTTTAACTGCAAGTCTCTGTCACTGAATTTAAACTTGAGTGCTCAGTATCTAAAAGACAGTGATTTCCATTAAAAAACAAAAAAAATTTTTAAGAAAATTTTATAAATGTTAAAAACATTTTAACAGAAAAAAAATCATTTTCTTAACTCCCTTTTTTTTACCCTCTTACCCATGATCAGCCCATTAATGTTCTCCCTTTTCATTATCTTCATCAAAGAGCCATACTCGAGGATAGGGTGAAGTGGAAACAGTCGCACCCATAAAAAGGAAGCCACCTGAACTGCTGCTGAGACCTGGCCGGCCCTGGGGCCCTACTCAGTAAGCTCATGGCCATCCCAGACCTCCACCTGGACATCCCTAAGGCCTTTCAAACTCAGTAATATCCAAAGCAGAGTTCACCTTTCTCCCTAAACTGAATCCCCCTCTGATCTTTCTCCCATAATGTGCTGTCACTGCGCATCTAGAATCTGGGCTGGAGACTTGGGAGTAACCTTAACTCCTCCCTTAAGTGCATCATGCACGTCCCATGGGTCACACCAAGTCCTGATGGCTCACCAGTCTCCTTTCTACTGGCCACTGCCGCTGGACAAGACCCTCCCCCGTGACTGCCCTGCTTCCTCAAAACACATCCTCCACACGGCAGGCAGAACAACCTAGAACTTTAAGGTGGAAGAATCCTTACTTCCAAGCCCCTCGATTTACTGATGAGGGAAAAGGAGAGAAGTGACCTTCCAGGACAGTTGCTGTAACCTTAGAAGAAACCCGGTGCAAGAAAGCAATCAGTTCAGACCAATGCCTTACTGTCTCTATGCCCATAACTTTTCGACACTAACAACATCAATGTTACAAACAGAAGACTTCAGAAGTCAAGTCCCTGACCTTATTCTACTTCTTTTAGAAATGTAGTTTCTATACGATGTAGACATTGCCCAATCAATGACTTCCACAAGCTGAGTGGGGTCCCCTGCAAGTACTTAAGTCCCTGATATTTCTGTTGAAGGTCCAAGTGATACTCTGCACTTCCATTAGTTTCTTAACTTCGATATCAAAAAACCAAAAATTCCTCAAGATAAGCCTTCCAAAGTGTTACTTTCAGAAACCAGGATTGGAACTAACCAGCCAGGAAGGAGACGACGGGGACCAGCTTTTCTTGATGCCTTTTTCCCAATTCTAGTTAAAAAAACAAACAAACAAAAACAAACGGTAAAAACAAAACAAAACAAAAAAACCCCAAATAAAACATTCACACTTTTAGAATAAGAATCACAGAAAAAAAATACTACAGTATTTGAAACCATATTACCAGGAAAAACAGAAAGACAGAACAGATATAGTTTGTTATGAAAGGAACACTGTTGTTCAAGCATTACTGTATAACGTAGAATATATATTCTATTAAGTGAAACGGCTTCCAGATTTTCTCACTGAATACTGTGAATGTGGATCCAATATTCTTTGCCTTGTGAAAAACTGTGTTCCTCTATCAAAGTAAATGCTGGAGATGGACAAGGGAGGGAAAGGAGTGAACTGTCAAGCCTCTCCCCAGAACTTCTGTATTTCTTTCAGGTGTAGATTTAAAACAAATTAGTCACTTTAATCAATAAACTTTTAGTATAATCCTAACTTACTATTCCTTACAATTTATGCTCATACTATATCAAGGTCTCTTTAGCAAGTCAAAATTATGACACACAAATCTTGTCTTGAACTAATAACTTCAGGACTCACGGAGGAGTGGGAAAGCACGATTTCCAAGTACAAAAAGACCTTATTTCAGGCCAGAGTGACGTTCTTCTATTATATAGGGAAAGTGGTATTTGAATGCCATTTAAAATAAGAGCAAAAGAGAATGCTTTCTCATATTTGATTTCCTTTCAATATAAATGATGAGCAATGAAAAACTTAAAGAATGGTAGAAAATGTTTCAGAAATTCTCTAATTTATACAAGACATAAAAAGCCATAAAGCTACCATTCTCACTGGTCTCAAAATACTAAGGGCTTAAAAACGGATCACAGTTGGTTTGCAAATGTCCTCTTGCCTACTTGGATTAGTAAAACATAGTTCATCTCAGTTATAACCTCCTGCAACAGGTGGTCCAAATTGTTTTTGTTGGACTGGCTTTCGGTCATACAGAACGCTAGTATTCGGTAGTTTTCACCTTTAAAGATTGCTACGGTCTGCTTTCTACATTCACTGTCCTCCAGATCCTACTCTGGAGGTAGAAACAACAGCATGGCAGATTGGAAAGGACACTGGAAGACAATTCAGGAGAGCTGCCCCCACTCCACTGTCAACTGAGGCTAAGATCCAGGCTCTGCTCTGAACCTTCCTCAACTTCGGTTTCCTCTCCCTGTAGTTGGAGGAGGTGATCTGCTCCCTTCCAAGTCCCAGCAGAGGCCCACTGTGGGGCTGTCTGCACTACTTCCCCAACTTTGGAAGGTGCTATCGAGCACCCACTGCACGCCACTGACTTGGTGGCTTGCCATTCTACAACTGACTTTTAATTTTTTAAAAGATCTCATGTTCTACTTTGCTGATTCCATTCAGCCAGGAACAACTCAACCTACTACTTGGTACGAAGCCAATGACCCACTCCTCCACCCCTCTTACATCACTTCCTCTTACTCACTTCCCAAGATGGCTTTCCTCCCTTCCAGTCCCACAACTTATCCTTCCTTCTCCAGAAACCTCATCTAGTAACTATCCTCACACGTTCATATAAAGGTTCATATAAACGTTCACTAAACCCATATGGGTTGGGACAAACAGCGTTCCAAATCCAAGGGCTGGCATCATGGGCCTCTCCTCCCCTATAAGGATGGCCCATGCCCCCGAAGCACCGAGACCTCTCGGGGGGGTTTCTCTGTCACATCCCCCTTGGCTCAGTTTCTCCCCAGGTCAGAGACCACGTTTACTGCTAAGTTTGTTTCTTGCTCGAGAAGGACATCAAAGTTACCTGTCAAAAAGAACAGCGAGACGGGAAGAAAAGGAAATCAAAGGGACCCTAAGATGACGAGGAGATGAGGAGAAGGGCCTGAAGAGAGAAAAGACTGGAGCAAGAGAGCTGAGGAACGGGAGGGAGGCGGGTTATAGGGGAGAAACCCACCCCCACCGCTCCAGAGGCGGCCGAGACAACAGGTCAGGCCACAAAGTTCTGCCCCAACTTTGTGAGAAGCGAGGTCCGAAAAAACAAAGCCTTCCCGTGGTGGGTAAAATACCTCCCCTACCTCCATCGCTTTCCCGGCTCAGAGATCGCAGCTCCAGGGCAGAGCCTGGAGGGTCCCCAGGGAGGGCGCCCCTCCCTCCCTGCACGCGCCGGGCCCGCCCCGAGGATGCCTCCGCCCTCCCCGGCCCCCGCCCCGCGGCCCCCGGCTCCGACCCCGGCCCACGCCCGTCCTTACGTGACGTCCTGGTTGAAGTTGGCGAAGAGCAGCTGGCTGGCGCCAGCCTCGCCACTCTGACTCGCCAGGTTCATGGTGGGCGCGCGGCGGGTGGGCCCGGCCCGGGGCTCGCGCGCGGGAGGGCAGGTCGGGGTGAGCTCAGGGTCGGCGCCGGGCCCCGCTCGCCGCCACTCGCCACTCGGATATCAACCGCCGCCTCATCCCGACCCCGCTCTTGTTTATGCTCCAGAGCCGGGCTGCCAGGCGCGCCTGCGCGGCCCCGCCTCCTCGGCGCACGGCCTCCCATGGCGCAGGCGTACTGCGGAGGTCCGCCCCTTCACCTCCGGCCTGGCCCCGGGTTCCGGTCGAACACGCGCACGCGTGGGGACGCGCGGGGTCGCGATGGGCTGGCCTTGCGGGCGGGTCAGGGGCCGCGCAAGCGCGTTGTAAAGAGTAGGCGTTCCGTGCCCCCCGCCCCCATCTTTTTATTAATATTAAAAGGGCCGGCCGCGTGCCAATCATTGTGCCAGATACGTGCGTTCTTATTTAGTGCTTGTAGCAATGCTTTGTAGGGAATGTTGCATTCCTATTTTATGAATTTGAGAACTGAGGCTCAGAAATATTAACTTATTTGCTAAGTGTTAGATCTGAGACTGGGAACCCCGTTGTTTCTCCAAGGCCCACGCGTTTTGGGTCTCTGGGGAGGATTCTATTTTACACGTATTCATTCATTCAGTAATATTTAGGGAGTGCCTTCCATGTGAGCTAAACAGGCCTCCTCCTTTCCTTCAGCGAAGTTACAGTGGGAAAGGTAAACACAATTACAAAGCCGGGGTTCAATGAAAGCACGTAATGAGGTCGCTTAACCTAGACTTAAGGGACAGGGACTGTGCAGCCCGTAAGGCTTCCTGGACGAGATGAGGCCTGAAGTTTGAGTAGCAGGTAACCGACCTCAGGAACGGAAGCGTTCTGTATGTCCAAGGTCCACGGATGACAGTGTGACCTGGCCAAAGAACTCTATGGTGTGTGTCTGAGCTTGGAGTGAGACGGTACACATGACACAAGATTTGGCTTGAGAAACAGGAGGTGTCCGGATTAGGCTGGGTGTTAAGGGACTTCCCTGGTGGTCCAATGACTAAGGCTTCACCTTCCAGTGCAAGGGGGTGCTGGTTCCATCCCTGGCGGGGGAGCTAAGGTCCCACATGCCTCCTGACCAAAAAACCAAAAAAAAAAAAAAAAAAAAAAAAAAAAAAAAAGAAGCAGTATTGTAACAAATTCAATAAAGACTTTAAAAATGGTCAAAAAACCCCCCCAAGAAAACAATCTTAAAAAAAAAGGTACATTAGGCAAGAGACTGATCTTTGTACCAAGAGCAACATGCCACCATTGAAAATACAGAATGGTGTGATCAAGTTTGTTAATTCTAGCCACGGAGTCAAGAAGGCATTGAAAGTCACTGAGGAAAGTAGATCAACTATACTTCAATTTAAAACAAAACAAAACAAAACAAAACAAAAAAACCTTGGACTGAAAAGAAATTTTTTTTAATCCAAAAAAAATAAAAAAGAAAGAAAAGAAAATCATTGAGGAAAGAATGGTCTTTTCCATAAAATATGCAGACCCTCCTACCACATACCGTACTCAAGCACTCATTTGAGATGGATTGTAGACCTAAATATTGAAAGGTAAAACAATAAAGCTGCTAGAAGAAAACAGGAGAATGCCTTAATGTCTCTGGTGTAAACAAAGTCGTCTAAACAGGTACTTTAAAAAGTACTAAACACAGGGCTTCCTTGGTGGCACAGTGGTTAAGAATCTGCCTGCCAATGCAGGGGACATGTGTTCGAACCCTGGTGCAGGAAGATCACACGTGCCTCGGAGCAACTATGTGCGTGCACCACAACAACTGATCCTGCGCTCGAGAGCCCTCAAGCCACAATTACTGAACCCATGTGCCACAACTACTGAGCCCATGTGCCACAACTACTGAAGCCCGCATACCTAGAGTCCGTGCTCCGCAACAAGAGAAGCCACCGCAATGAGAAGTCCTCGCACCACAACGAAGAGTAGCCCCCACTCACCTCAACTAGAGAAAGCCTGCACACAGCAATGAAGACCCAACGCAGACAAAAATAAATAAAATTTAAAAAAATTTTTTAAAGTACTAACCACAAAATAAAAGATTGGTCTTCATCAAAATTAAGAACATCTGCTCATCAAAAGAGACCATTAAGAGAGGTTGGAATGGGATACATATATTTGCAATACATATTTTTTGATAAAGGACTTATTTCCAGAATATTTGAAGAACTTGTACAAATCAATGAGGAAAATACTGACAACTCATTTTTTTAGTGGGTAAAACACTTGAGCACAGACACTTCACAGAAGAGGATATCAAAATGGTGAATGAGCACCTGCAAAAGTGGTCATCATCAATACTCATCAAGGAAATGCAAATTAAGAGCAAACAAGATACTACCAAGCATCTGCTAAGTTGGATAAAATTAAAACGACTGACAGTACCAAGTGCAGGCAACAATGTGGAGCAACTGGAACACTGATACACTGTAAGTAGAAGTCTAAATTGTTAAAACCACTTTGGAAACGTGTTTGACAGTATCTACTAGTGTTAAACATGCATATTCCCTATGACTCAGCCATTTCACTTCTATGTATATACTCAAAGAAATGAGTGCATATTACCCCCAAAAGACAGGTGTAAAAATATTCATAGCCGCTTTATTCATAACCCCAAACTGGAAATGACCCAAACATTCATCTACAACAGAATGAATAAGTAAATTGTGGTACATTCATATAAAAGAATACTATGCAGCAATGAAAAAGACATACACCCATGGATAATCTCACAGATGTAATATTGAGTGAAAAAAGCTAGACACAATATAGACCATATGAGTCCGTTTATATGAAGTCAAAAACAGGCAGCACAGTGGTTACTTCTGGTGGGGAATTGTTTGGGAGGGGACATGAGGGGGCTGGAGATACTTTAGTGGTTGGCTCTATGGGCATATACATATGTAAATGTATAAATATACGTATATGTGAATGCCTGTCAAGATATAGGGCAGGAGCAATGTCTTTAAGTGGTTCTGTATTAGTTGGCACAGTTTCCTTTGGACCATTATTATTGAACAAAGGCACATAAAGGGGTCCCCAAGTGAATCCCCTGGGCTCTGGACACAGTCCTTGACTTCATTTTGAAATGCCACCCAGTTTCCCCTTGTCTGTCAGAATCTATCTGTCCATTCAGGATAGTAACTCCTTCTCTCTCTACTGGTTCAGCAAGTGAAGATCCCTGAATGGCCAGGGGTTTGACTGTTTCCAATTTACCAGAACCGTGACTCTATTCCCTGGAGTAATAGGTGACTGGATCTCAAAATCTAGTGAACAGGGGCTTCCCTGGTGGCGCGGTGGTTGGGAGTCTGCCCGCCGGTGCGGGGGACTACGGGTTCGGGCCCTGGTCTGGGAGGATCCCGCGTGCCGCGGGGCGGCTGGGCCCGTGAGCCACGATTGCTGAGCCTGCGCGTCTGGAGCCTGTGCTCCGCGGCGGGAGAGGCCGCGGCGGTGAGGGGCCCGCGCGCCGCGATGGGGAGTGGCCCCCGCTTGCCACAACTGGAGAAGGCCCTCGCACGGAGGCGGGGACCCAACGCAGCCATAAATAAATAAATAAATAAAAAGACTTTCTCTCTATTTCACTCTTTAAAAAAAAAAAAAAGAAAAAAAAAATCTAGTGAACATAGGGTTGTGTGGATGGAAACGAAAATTTCTTAAGTGAATAATTAGATGTAATATGCAAGAAAACACTACCCCTTCCACTCCTAGTTTGCAGCCGTGCACTGCGTTATTGTAGAATGGCACCCTGACCTCACAGGGTGTGGTCACTTAGCTGGTACCACAACTGAACATGCAGTAAGCCATTCCATGTTCTACTGAGTAACAGGGCTCATGATAAGGGTGGTGAATTCCAAGGGCAAGAGCTCACTGTCAAGCTTCCTTCACCTGTATGTAAATTACTTGGTCAGAAGACATGTGGTATGGACACCTGAATATCCTTGAAAACAGTAACCTCCACCCTTCTACACATTCCTTGTCTCTTTCCTTGCATTATATTTCTCTATAGCACGTATCACATCCGATGTGTCATATAATGCTCCCTCCCAATTAGAACATAAGCTCCATGAAGGCAGAATTTTTGTCGGTGTTGTTCACTCTGTGTTCCCAGAGAACTAAATTCTAGGCCCCCATTCCTTTTTTAAAAAAATTTTTATTGGAGTGTAGTTGATTTACAATGTTGTGTTAGTTTCTGCTGTACAGCAAAGTGAATCAGTTATACATATACATATACCCACACTTTTTTTTTTTAACAATTAGGTGTTAGATTTTATTTTATTTATTTATTTTGGTTGCGCTGCACAGCATGCAGGATCTTAGTTCCCCGACCAGGGATTGAACCTGTGCTCCATGCAGTGGAAGCTCGGAGTCTTAACCACCGGACCACCAGGGAACTCCCCTATCCACTCTTTTTTGGATTCCTTTCGCATATAAGTCATTATAGAGTACTGAGTAGGGTTCCCTGTGCTATACAGTAGGTCCTTATCAGTTATCTATTGTATATATAGTAGTGTGTGTACGTCAATCCGAATCTCCCGATTTATCCCTCCCCTCCCCCCACCCCAGGCCTCCATTCCTGATGACTGGGAGGGGCCGGAGCTGAGGGCAGCTGCCCACTCACTCAGTTTTTGTTTCACTGCTCTATTATCTGCTTGGTATTGGGATACGCTGACAAATGTTGTTGGAGAGCAGGCTGGATTTATGCCAGAGAGCTTGACCCGTGTGTGACTCAGTCATACACCCTCGTGTTCCAGCTCAACTTGGGACAGCATGGGCTGCCATTCCTGATGGCATGTAGGGCAGGAAGGACGCTAAGGGGTTTCTATCGTCACTTCAGCATTCCTCTAGGTGACTGGCCTGATGCCAACCCCAGGGAGAGGAGCTTCCCTTCCTCTTACCAACCATAGAACAGAACCGTCATCTGCAAGTGCTTAGAACATTCCTCAAGTATTCTTCTTATGTGCAACATTGAGAGATCAGCAATCCTCCCACAAGCAAGTTCCTAAACAAACTCATAGGATGAACAGCTGGCATGGAGGAGGGAACAAAGGGCTGGAGTGAAAGGATGGTGGAGTGCACCTTGCATGAGGTGAGGCAGTGGGAGAGAGGTCAGGATGTACGGAACACTGAAATCAGACAATGGCTCAGATTCTTACCAGGTATATGCCCTTAGGTAAGTCACCTAACCTCTGTGAGCATCAGTTTCCTCAGTAATCACAAGGGCTAAAATAACTCACCTCCTGAGAATGCTATGAAGAAAGATTGAATGGATGGGAGAAGCACTTCCAGAATAGTGGAGCGAGAATCTCTGAAAACCATTCCTCCATAAAAGCAAAGAGAACACTGACAAAAATTGTCAAAAATCAACTTTTTCAGAACTCTGGATATTAACTAAAGGCTTGCAACAAGCTAAGAAGCATTTATTCAAGTAACACAACTGAATGTCAGTAAAAAACAGTAAGCTGGGACTTCCCTGGTGGCGCAGTGGTTAAGAATCCGCCTGCCAATGTAGGGGACACGGGTTCGAGCCCTTGTCCGGGAAGATCCCACATGCCACAGAGCAGCTAAGCCCATGTGCCAAAATTACCTGAGCCTGCACTCTAGGGTCCGCATGCCACAACTACTGAGCCCGTGAGCCACAACTACTGAAGCCCATGCACCTAGAGCCCATGCTCTGCAACAAGAGAAGCTACCACATTGAGAAGCCCATGCACCGCAACAAGGAGTAGCCCCCACTCGCTGCAACTAGAGAAAGCCCGCACGCAGCAACAAAGACCCAACACAGCCAAAAAAACAAACAAAAAACAAAAAAAACCCCAAAAAACCAAACTCCAGTAAACTTTGTGGCATTGTGGTTTGCCCTAAGCTCCTCTGTCTTTCTTAGATCCACAGTAGCCTTGAAAACCATCAGCCATGCATCTATGATAGATGTGAAAACAAGCAGCCTAGCAGCTGCTGGAGGGGGCAGGAAGGGCTTGGGGCTCCCCCAAATCCCCACCCCCAGAGAATGGTCACTATCTAACCTGTCTGGCAGTTTGCTGAAAAACTCAATTCTCAAAGCTTGTGTTTGATTTGAGTAAGAGTTTACCAGTACCTGTGTGGATAGCTTGATCTGCAAGATATTTGTCTATAACGATCAGTGGCAATTGTTTAATAATTGCAATTGCCTGAGGTAGTGTTACAAACTGGGGCTAAAAAGAGACACCCCCCCCCAAAAAAAAGAAAAACAACAACTTAAAGGAATAACTGGGAAATGAGATGTGCATAGGAGACTTTGAAAGGCTCCTGGAATATTCCTGAGAATCTAGAGGGTTATGTGTATGTGCAGGACTGTGCACATGCCCAAGAAAGACCTGAGAAGGTCCTAGAATCTCACCTATGGCTGATCTTCAGGCCCTGCACAAGTAGGAAGTGAAGGCTAAAGCAGAATTGTAAAATGCCTGCAGAAGTGTTGAAGGCATACCCCAACATGCACATAGAGCCCCTTAGCAAAGGCTGGGAGACATATTGATGCAAGGCACTTAAATCTCCATTCAATTGTTATCTGACCACTAAGATAAACGAGCAGACACTTCACTGGTTGCACACAACAAAGGATACAGACTTTACCGAATTAGTACAGAAAAGTCACTAAACAAACAAACAAAAACAAGAGCCTGAAAGCTTAGGTTGGGAAAGGGGATCTGATTTCCAGAGTTGCTGTATTATTTTAAATGTCTAACTTTCAACAACAAAAAAACTATGACACACAAACAGGAAAATACGGCCCCAAAACAGGGAAAAGCAATTGCCTATGAAGGGGCCCATAAGTTCTCACAAGTCCTCTGGAAAACTGGACATTTTATATAATATATCGTAGCGATTTTGGCTACTAATCCTCCCCACACCCCCACCCCTACCCCCTGGGTCGTTGTCATTGTTGTTTGCTTGGTCGTTTGCTTATTTGTTCAGTGACTTGGCTGAACTAAGTCTGAGAAGTCACTTCCACCCCCCCATCCCCCAATCCCACAGCGTGAAACCTCTGATGTCCCTGCTCAGATTTTTTCCTCTTATTTTTGCCTTTTAACCTGGCGACCTAGGGTCGCCCCTGGATCAGCATAAGCCACTTACAGGTCAAAGGTTGTGCGTAACCCTCTTGGCCAGTTAGATTTTTGCCCTTTACTGTTGTGTGTGTGGCGTGGAAGCTGCCACCACAGCTTGGAGAGTTTACTTGTTTCTGCCCTTTGTTCAGCCAGACACTAGTAGCTTGGGGTTCTCTCTACGATCTCTCCTGGGAGGGCGCGGCCCTGGCACAGGATCTGTCTTCCAGATGGCCAGGGCTGACCGGGCTGTCATCTTAAAGCCTGGCTTCCAAGAGCAGCCACTGAGTGGGAGCAGCTTGCTGTGCAGTGGCTGTAGGTCAGGGGCTCTGGCGAGCCCCCTGGGCCAAGGAGGCTTCCACCTGTTTGGATGGGGCTGGATGCGCGTGGGGAATGCTTTCAAGTTGACCTCGCCTGTTGCTCTGAATGCTCCTGAGTGGGTACAGTCTTCCTGCCCCCAGGGTTGTCTATGATCCCAGGAGGGCTTTTCTTGGATGTCTTTCCCTCTGGCTCTCTCTCTTAAACTTCGAGATGTTCTGCACATCTCCACCAAGATGTGCAAGCTCTCCCTTTAGGTGGGGCATGTTCAGCTCCGGGTTCCCAGTAGAGCCAGTCCCCTCAGCCACAGCAGCCGAGCTCCTCATCCTCAAGTCTTGCCTCTTCCTCCGTGCAGATCCCTGGACCAGCCTTTCTTGGAGTGACACGCATGTCACTCCAAGCTCTTCAAGTGAGCACAGGAGGGGGGCGGTGGCAGCCCCTGGTTTCCTCCACAGGCACCTCTAGGGGTGGAGAGTGGACCGGGGTGGGGGCAACGGGGGCCTCAGTGATCTCAGCGATGCCATGCACGCAGCTCCCACCTGGTGAGGACTGGGTGGAGAAGGGAGATGGAGTCCTCTGGGCTGGTCACATCGGCCGGGACCAGAGCTTCTGCAGCATGGGGTGATGAGAAACGCTGGCAGTCCTCCCCTCCCAGGGTGAAACCATAGCCCTAGACTGAGCTGGCAGGAGAAGGAGCCGGTTTTCTTGACACCACCAGCCCTCGGTAGAGCTTCTGTAACGTGGCGCTGGGGGTGGGTGATATAGGGGTTCCTGGCTCAAAAGCCGCAGACTGCTGCTTTTCCATAGATTTCGTAGATTTTCTTGAAAGAATGTTGCTCTATTTGCTGCATGCCCTGAGGACCATTCCCAGAGATGTTGAATGACTGTTCTGGAATATTTTCACAGTTAAATTGTTGTTTTCCTGGAGAAGGGGTCTGCTGAGTTCCCTACTCCATCACTATGGAAGTACCACCTCTACCTCTTGCTTTTCCACTTAACCATGTACCCTGGGGACATTTCCAGGCCACTTCAGATTGAAGGCATTCTTTTCTACAAGTTGCTCCGGATTCCACTCTACGGCTGTCCTACCATGTTTAACACAGCAATGCCGAGTTGATGGGCGTCTAGGACGTTTCCAGTTTTTCACTATTTCAGGATATGTCATCCCTTCTCTCGTACCATCCTGTTTTTGACTCCCAGATTTATTCCTTCTGCCCTGACCTCTCCCCCGGGCTCTAGAATGTTGCAGCCAACTCTTCCCTTGACAGGGACTCCACATGGAGCATCTCCAACTTAAAAACTCAAAGCACGTTCTGGGTTTCCCTGAAGCCATTCCTCCCCTAGGCCTCCACCACCTCAGTCAGTGGCACCTGTCTCTCCCTCACAGCTGTGGGAGTGAACAAAAACCACCCAAATGAGAACAAGCAAGGCTATTTATTCTGCACTTGCTATAGCAAGAGAGTTGCCCACCATCACTTGGGTTTGGCAGAGACTCAAAGGCAGGCAGAGGCAGGAAAGCTTCATGGTGAAAAAAGAGAAGGTTTCAGGTGGGTCCTGCCTGGAGGCCATCACCTGGCAAGGCTGGAGGCGGGCTCACTGGAAGTGGGGCATCCCATGTCAGTGGTTAGGGGAGCGTATTTGGTTTTCCCTGGTTGGTCCTAAGTTGGAAGTGGGGACACAACTGAGGGCAGTTGTCAGTTATTGATCAAGTCCCAGTGTTTGGGGCTGATGGCTGCAGGGGTGGTTGTTTGGGGTCCTGGACTTACTGGTCTGGCTATGGTATGTTTGTGTATCCAGTCTGCCACACCCTCAGGAAACAGGGCAGATTCTACTTCCAAGGTACAGTTAGAAACTAACCGCTTCTCCGTCTCCACCCCCATCAATGTCCTGGGTACCATCATCTCTCACTTTAGGGTGAGAAAAGGCTTCCGTCTGGTTTCCACATTTCCACCCTCACCTCATTTCAAACTATCGGAAGCATCACTCAGAGGAATCCTAAAAGGCAACGGGATCATAGACACTCTCCCCACCCTACCTTCCAACAAAATCCAATTCCTTACCACGGTCTACAAGGGCCTGTTCTGGACAGTCTCTGCTCACCTCTTCCATCTGGCCTGGGACTACTTGCCCTCTCCCACCACTCTCCAGCCCCATCATTCTTCTTCCAAACCCTTTCTTCTCTCTTTCCCACCTTGAAGACTTTCCCTTTGCCTTGAATCTGCCCCACCCCCACCTCCCATCTTTCAAGTCTTGGCTTAAATGGAACCCCTTGGGACCAAGGCCAACCAACCTCCCTGACTGTAACTGAGCACAACCCTATGAGGACTTCCAGAACAGGACCGGCCCCCCATCCCCCCAACCCCGTCCTCCACCTGCCTCTTGTCTGTAGAAAAACTTTAGCTTCCTAGGCCTTCCCTGAGTTCCAAAGAGTAAATCTAATCAGAGAAGTGAGAAAATGCAGAAAGAAAGGAAAACAGTCAAACAAGACAAAATAAGATTAGTTTAGCCATTAAACAGTCAAGGACCTTTAGTTCCTCCTCAAGGGCCATCGGGTAATATTCTGAGCCACGTCCTTGGAGCTGTTTTGCAGATACCGAAACCCCCACCAGGTGGGAGAAATTAACTACATGCTGCCCACAAGCACGTAGACCCCAGACCAGCTGGAACCAGAAGGTTGATGATGTTGACCTCAAATTACCTCACCACCAACCGATCAGAAGAATGTCCATGAGCTGATCACACACCCCCACAATCCACCTCCCTCAGCTGGTCTTCAAAAACATTTCCCTGAAAGTCACTGGGGAGTTCAGGCCTTTGAGCACTTAGCTACCTGGACTCCTTGCTTGGCACCCTGCAATAAATGCTGCACTTTCCTTCACCTGACCGAGTGTCAATAGATTGGCTTTACTGTGTGTGGGCGAGCAGACCCAAGTTTGGTGTCGTAACGTGACCCTGTCCAGCTGTCTTCTCTGTTCCCCATTTATTTATTTATTTATTTTGGCTGCACCACGCAGCTTATGGGATCTTAGTTCCCTGACCAGGGATGGAACCTGGGCCCTCAGCAGTGAAAGCACAGAGTCCTAACCTAACTGGACCACCAGGGAATTCCTCTGTTCCCCTTTAAGCGCTTAATTTTTTAAAAAATTATGGATATTTTCACATACACGAAAAGCAGAGAGGAAAGCACAACGCATTTCCACACACCCCTAACCCAGCTTCGATGATGATCACCACTTCACCCGTGTTTCAGCTACACTCCCTGACACCTGGTAGAAATACTTGAGAGGTAAATCCCGGACATGATTTCATTTCACCCACAGGTGCCTCAGTATACACCTCAGAAAACCCCTTTTATTCTTTAACATGGCCATAAAGCCATTGTCTCACCTCACAAAATGAACGCTTATTCCTTAATATCATCAAGCACGCTGTCCAGTCTCCATCTCTCCTGACTGTCTCACAAAAGTCTTTTTTACAGTGGTTTCCTTAGAACCAGGATCCAAACAACGGCTCTGCATTACATTCATGATGAGCCTGAAAGTCTCATTTTAATCGAAAGAGTCTTCCCCCTCCCCGTTTTTATGCCAGGGGTTTGTTCAAGAGACGGGATCACTTTTCCTGCAGGCACCCCACGTTCTGGGTTCTGTGGTTTCTTTGACCTCGACGTTGAGAATGTTCCTCTTAACTTTTTACTGAGAACCAGAGGAAGTATGTTTCGGCGAGAAAATATCATCGGTGATTCCCAGAGCTGGGGTCGATGGGTCGAAGAGTCTTCGCATTTCAAATTTCGAGGTGTACCGCTGAGAAGGTTTTCTCAATTTACACGCCGCCCGCGACCCCCTCACGCCCACTCTCTACCCCATCCCCAGTAAGAGTCAACTTCCAGACTGTCATACTTTTTAACGTGTGATAATTCTACTGGCCACAAGAGGACAGCAAGGCCCAGATTTTGGACCCAAGACACCCTCCAGGCCTGGATCCTGGGCTTGGATCCTCGGGATCAGGGGTGTCCAGTAACCAGGAGGTGGGTAAGTGGGGCGGATGGGGCAGGTATGGCTGAGGGGCTAAGCATGTCAGAGAGGCCCGGATGAGAGAAGGGCTGACCTGACCCTCAAGGCTAGTGGTCAGCTCCTGGGGATTTGAGCACTGAACATTTCCGTGGTTAAAAACGCATGTAAGTTAAAGTTGATAACCATCAGTTACAGCAGCAAATGGGCGCGAGAGCACCACATATTTGCTCTCTACCTTTCACACACACACACACACACACGCACACACACACACAGCAGGTACAAAGATGTGGGTTTTTTTTCCCCCTGTACCATTATATGTATTTTAAAGTCTTTTCAGTCTAATTACAGTATAATTTACATACAGCAAAATTCACTTGCATGAAGTGTTCAGTTCTATGAGTTTTGACGGATTTATACAGTTGTGTAACCACCCTCACAAGTGAGATACAGAACAGTTCCATCGCCCCCCAAAATTCCCTTGTGTCCCTTGGTCATCAACTTTGGCTACCCTTGCCCCCCAGCCCCTGGAAACCACTGACGCCTATGAGTTAATTTCCGTATACGATGTGAGATATGGAAGCAACAATTTTTTTTGCATATGGATGTCCAATTTTTCCCAGCACCATTTGTTGAAGAGACTATCCTGTGTATCCATTAAATTGCCTTGACATCTTTGTTAAAAATCGAAGGGTCTGTTTTATCCCATTGATCTGTATGTATGTTCTTTTCTCGTATTCATGATGTCTTTTTAAAAATATTTATTTATTTATTTTTGGCTGCATTGGGTCTTCGTTGCTGTGTGTGGGCTTTCTCTAGTTGTAGCGAGCGGGGGCTACTCTCCATTGTGGTGTGTGCGGGCTTCTCACTGCGGTGGCTTCTCTTGTTGCGGAGCACGGGCTCTAGGCACACGGGCTTCAGTAGTTGGGCTCGTGGGCTCTAGAGTGCAGGCTCAGTAGTTGTGGCGCACGGGCTTAGTTGCTCCGCTGCATGTGGGATCTTCCCGGACCAGGGATCGAACCCGTGTCCTCTGCATTGGCAGGTGGATTCTTAACCACTGTGCCACCAGGGAAGTCCTCTTAATGTTTTGATTCCTGTAGCTTTACATTAAATGGAAATCACATAGTATGATTACTCCAATTTGTTCTTCTTTTGCTGTTGCTATATTTTAATTTTACAGTTTTAGAGCTGGAATACCTTCTCCTTCTCCCCCTGCTCCCCCTCCCCATCTCCCTCGCCCTCCTCCTCTTCCTCCTCCATCTAAGCCCCCAGGTCACTGGAGAACATAGGTTTGAATTTGGCTTTATCCTCTCAGGAGGTCTCTCCAGCCCTAGTGCCCTCTTTGAAAAAGAGACCGGTTTCACTTGAATTAGTGCCCTCGCGCACTTTGCAAACTGAGATGTAATACTACCGAGTCTCTCCTCCTACAGGATTTGGGCAGTAACTCCTGGGCACAGGTACACTGTGCAGAGACAACAGGTGTCTGGAGGACAAAGACCAGACCCATGATGGGATCCAGACCCACGCTCCTCCTCCTGTCCTGGTCTCTGCTGCTTGGGAAGTTTGGGGTTTGGATTCCCAGTAAGTCAGGAGTGGAGCAGATGTGTTTAGAGGAGGTGGGAGGCTGGGAAGAGAGTCAAGGGGACTCAGGAAGGGCCGGACAGCTTGGAGCAGTAAGGTTCCCAATCAGAGGAAGCTCTCGGCAGGAACGAGGGGAGCTACCCTCCAGGCTGTCGGCCCTCCTAGGTTGCCTCGCCCACCCCTGCCCCTTCCCGCAGCTGCACCCGATGACTGACGGATAGGGTGTAAAGGCCCAACTCCCTCACTCCTGGAGGGTCTCCCCAGCTCCAGAACTCACCTGAGATCTGCGGAAGCCACTGTCAAGAGTGCCCTGCAAGAAAGTGAGGGAGTGGCATGGACATATATACACTACCACATGTAAAATAGATAGCTAGTGGGAAGCAGCCGCACAGCACAGGGAGATCAGCTCAGTGCTTTGTGACCACCTAGAGGGGTGGGATAGGGAGGGTGGGAGGGAGACGCAAGATGGAGGGGATATGGGGATATATGTATACATACAGCTGATTCACTTTCTTATACAGCAGAAACTAACACAACACTGTAAAGCAATTATACTCCAATAAAGATGTTAAAAAAAAAATAGACTGAGATGCAAAAAAAAAAAAAAAAAGTGCCCTGCAGCCCAACCGCTCACTCTGCCCCTTCCGGCCTCTTCCCCCGCCCCTGCTGCCCACCTCAAAAATAGTCCCTTAATAAATCCCCTCAGGCTAATCTCATCTCAGAGCCTGCTTCCGGGGAACCCAACCAGCGCAGAGCTGGCTGGCTCCTGGGAGCTGCTCTTTTCCTTTCTGGGAAGATCTGAAGCTGGCTGGTGAGGGAGGGGAGTCAAGGGTGTAAAGGAGGAAGACTCACCCGCTTCCCCTCGCCCCCGGACCCTGGCTTCCCTGGCCCAGCAGTTCCATCAGGCTCGGGGCCCTGGCACGTGGTAGCGTGAACAAGGAATGAGTGGTCGGGGTCCCAGCTGTGGGCGATGACAGAGGACGGAGGAGCCTGGCCAGACTAATGCTCCAGTAGTTACATACACGCGTATAAAATAAAATCTGGAACATGTACGTGGTAAAATCTGCAATACGTTATAAAATCTGAGAGATATATGTATATATAAACCATTTTTATATAGTTTCATCCATATGCATGTATATACATACACACGTGTATATATACACATACATGTATATATGCATACATACACACACGTATACACACTTACATATACACATACATGTATACATACACATGTATACACACATGCACACACATACATGTATATACACATATACACACATACATATATATAGATAAGATATGCGTGGCTCAAAGGTGGCACAAAAGGAAGAAGAAGCTATTTTCCCGAAAGCTCTGGCAGAGCCCTTTGCTCTCAGTCTAAATCTGGAAAAGCAAATAGAGGCCTGCCAGGCAGGCTAAGGTGGAAAAGCATTCCAGGCAGGGGAACAGCGTCTGCATAGTCACAGAGTGGGAGAAAGCACGAGTGTTTGGGGGAGTTTAGAGTCATCTACCCATTGTGATGGTGGTGAGGCCCTTTTATCCTGATTCCACCCTGAGGGCAATGGGGAGAGTGTCTTGATCAGGTTTGCATTTTAGAGAGACTGCTCTGGTAGGGAGGGGGTGGACGGGAGGGAGGGGTCGTGGCCTGGCAGGGACTTTGCTGGGCCCTTGAAGCCCTGGTGGGGGAGGGACAGGTCCCGGGCCCCCTGTTCTTCCCCCATCTCTGCTCCTGGGGCGCTGGGATGGGCCTGTGAATTCTGCTCCAGGAGGCTTCCGAGTCTTCCCTCCACTCTAGGGCCCGCCTGGCCCACCTGGGGTCTATAGCAGCTCTCACCAGGCCTGGATCTTTGCAGAGCCCTGAGGAAACAAGTGATCAGCAGTGGTGCCCTCTTGGGGTGGGACCCAGGCACACTAGGCAGCCCCACTCTCGCCTCCAGGGCGGCTGGCACAGAAGTTAAGCCCTGGACCCATCCTCCCTGGATTTGACTCCTGACTCCAACTCTGTTTGCTGTTTGACTTCAGGCATGTGATTTAACCTCTTTCTGCCTCAGTTTCCCCCTTTGTAAAACAGGGGGAGAAACCTACCAAGGGATGCTGGAAGGATGAAATGGGCGAATATGTACAAAGCACACACCTTGCGGGTAATAAATGCTCAATTCACAGTGGCTTGAACTGTAGTTCCCATCTTAGCCCCGAAATCAGGATGTGTCTTAACCTTTGATGACCTCTTAGTGGCAATAACAGCCGAACACTGGAAACAGCCCAGGCGTCAATCAACAGTGGTAATGGCTGCACGAACCCTGGTACGCCCACACGCTGGGGAACGACTCAGTGATAAAAGGAATGAATTACTGATCCACGAAACAACTTGGATGGATCTCAAAGGCATTATGCTGAGGATCAAAGGATATCAAAAGACATCAAAGGCATTATGTTGAATACGGACTGCATGATTCCATTTATAGGAAGTTCTAGAACAGGCAAAACTAACCAGAAGAGTGGTATTCTCTGGGAGTGGGGATGGGGGTTGACTGGCACAGGGCATGAAGGGACTTTCTGGGGCTCTATATCTTTATAGGATTTTGCTTACATACGTGTATGCATTTGTCAAATATCAGTGAATGTGTTTTTTTTTTCTGAAGTATAGTTGATTTACAATGTTGTGTTAATTTTTGCTGTACAGCAGTGACTCAGTTATACACATATATACATTCTTTTTAATATTCTTTTCCAGGGAACTTCCCTGCTGGTCACGTGGTTAAGACTCCACACTTCCACTGCATGAGGCATGGATCTAATACCTGGTTGGGGAACTAAGATCCCGCATGCCGTGTAGCGTGGCCAAAAAATAAGTTAAAAAAGAATTCTTTTCCCTTATGGTTTATCCCAGGATATTGAATAAGTTTCCTGTGCTATACAGTAGGGCCTTGTTGTTTACCCATTCTGTATATAAAAGCTTACATCTGCTAACCCCAGCCCCTCACGCCATCCCTCTCCCAACCCTCTCCCCCTTGGCAACCACAAGCCCGTTCTCTATGTCTGTGAGTCTGTTTCTGTTTGGCAGATAGGTTCATTTGTGTCATATTTTAGATTCCACATGTAAGTGATATCATACGGTATTTTTCTTTCTCTTTTGAGTTACTTCACTTAGTATGAAATATCAGTGAATATTTGCTCAAGACCTGTATTTCACTCTTTGTAGATTTCCTCCTAAAAAAAAGATAGATAGATATGCTAGTGTTTATTATGATGTCTCCAAGCTACTTTGAAATGCACTCAAAAAAAAAAGAAGGTGGAATGATGGATGGATCAAGGCATAGATTCGCGATAGGACCAAATGTTAGCAGTAGATTCCGCGTGGTGTTTATATGCGTGTTCACCGTACAATTCTCTGAACCTCTCTGTGTGCTTGAAAAAGTTCACAATACCATGTCGGCAGACTTAACTGCCAGCGATTTATCTTTCTGAGTGGTACACAAAAGTGCACCTTACATGGATGGCGTCTTAGATTTGATGAAATGTGGTATTGCCATTGAGAAGCTGGGCCTCAGCTGGGAATTGGGGGTCCACTTCCAATGCCTTCCTTCCCCCCATTTCCACTTGAAGACACGTAGATTCTGTCTCCCCACATCTCTAGTCTCTTCTCCTGCCCTAAATGGCAGCCCATCTTCCACGAGCATCAGAGCTTCTGTAGCGAGGAGAGTGCCGCTCGCCTACCCCCTTGCTTAAAACCCTTTGCTTCTCCAATGCCTAGAGGGTAGAGTCCAGACCCCTCACTCAAGCTGTTCCATGCCACTGAGCCTTTGCAGATGCTGTTCCCTCTGCCTGGAAGACGCTTCCTCCGTTGGCTGCCCCTCGTCCTCCTGGCTACCTTCCAGCCATCGTACAGCCTCAGCTGAGAAAGCTTCCCCCACTTCCTCCCAGCCCTGAGCCCCCAGGCAAAGTTGCTCCCCCTTCTTGGTCCCCAACCCCCCAAGACTTCGTCTGCCCCTGGGTTGTTGCTTTCATCAGGCTTGCCCCCCATTCACCTGTGTGTCCCAAGCAGGGAGGCTGGGATACTGAAAGAGAAATTCTGGAAACAAGTAGGGGGTTTGCTGTGAGGTCAGCCTGGGTTTGAAACCCGGCTCCACCCTTCCTACCTGTCACCAGCCGCCCCTTCAAGCCTTAGTCGGTCAGCTGAATGGGAATCCTCGTCTGGCTGTTGAAAGGATTCATGAGGTGATGTATGTGAAGAATCAGGCACGTGCCATTTACTCAAATTCACCGACTGAGCGAATGAACAGATCGTGGTTTGCAATTGTCCCACGTCCCTTCTGTCACACCAGACCCCAAGCTCTAGGCGGCCAGGCCTGTGGCTCCTTCTGGCTCCCACACCCTGCTAGGCGCATAGTAGGTGCCCATTTCACCCCTACTGTTGGAGATCAACGCCAGCAAGAGGGAGGAGGAGGAGGATCCGGTCAGGGCTTGCTGTGGGGTCCCAGGGAGAGATGGCCCTGTGGGGCAGGGAGAGCCTGGTGATGTGGCCAGAGCTCCAGGGAAGGGGACAGAAGCGTGGGCGGTTGGGCAGCCTTTATGTCGCCCACCTACTTCCCGCTCTTCACCTCCAAAGAGCCAGGAATGCGGTAAGTGCATAATCAACGTCTGTTCAATAGTGCAGGGGCTTCAGGCTTAGACAGACCGGGTTTGATTTTCAATCTAGCCGTGAGGCTTGCTGCGTGGCTTAGCCTGGCTGAGCCGGTTTCCTCCCCTGAATATTAGCAATGCCAACGCCTGCCACGCAGAGTTACAGAGAGGATTAAAGGGGAAGCAAACTTTCCATAATCATGTCGGGCCCAGGCCACCTTTGCTCCTTGGTGATCTTGCAAGGTGGGCACTGTTACCCCAATTTTACAAGTGACGGGACGGAGGCTTGAGCGCTAGCCCCTCGCCTTGAGTCCCAGGGAGGCCACTTCAAAGCTTCCCAACCCCTGTCCAACTTGGCCCAGTGGGGTGATGCTGGTACCACCTCTGGGAGACAGGGGACCAGGGGAGAAGCAGCAGAGAGGGAGGGGGGAATCGCGAGTGGGGTCTTGGCTGGGTGAGGTCGAGGATCTGATCTTCTCTGCCCGAGAGTTGTCACTGTGGCGGGGCCGCAGGTGGAGATGAGGCATGTCACCCAGTCCCAGGATTGGTGAAGTCAGGCTCTGGGGACGAGGCTGGGCCGAGTCTGGGACCACAGCGCTAGTAGGAGGTGGGCTTGCACCAAAGGGAGAAGATGTTAGAACCACCTGCCATGGTGAGGTGGGTCAGCGGCGAGTGGGGCTGGACTTCCGATCGGGGGGTCGGGTGGGGCAGACCTGGACCCCAGGCAGGCCCCAAGGTCAGGGGCCTGAGGCTTGTCCCCCAGCCCCTGCTGCCCCCGGAGCCCACCTGTCTTCTCTCTCACACGCAGTCCAACCCCGACTCCCGCGCAGGAGTCAGGCCCTCGGTTGCTATAACAACTGGATCCCAGCCGTAAAAATAGTAACTTATTTTTTATTCAACTTCTATTGCTCTTGGAGGAAACAAAAATCCATTTCCAGGCTTGTGTTTCCTTTCGGGGGTCTCCTCCGGGGCCCTGCTGAGCCCACAGCCAAGACCTGCTTGAAGGTCGACGGCAGGTGTGCGCCGGGAGGACGCCAGTGGACCAGGAGCCCGGGGAGGCCCAGGAGCCGGGGGAGGCCCAGGAGCCCGGGGAGGCCCAGGAGCCGGGGGAGGCCCAGGAGCGGGGGAGGCCCAGGAGCCCGGGGAGGCCCAGGAGCGGGGGAGGCCCAGGAGCCGGGGGAGGCCCAGGAGCGGGGGGAGGCCCAGGAGCCCGGGGAGGCCCAGGAGCTGGGGGAGGCCCAGGAACCAGGGGAGGCCCAGGAGCGGGGGAGGCCCAGGAGCTGGGGGCGGCCCAGGAGCTGGGGACGGCCCAGGCCACCGCTCTGTGTGTCTCTGCTCGGCCTCTGGGGAGCTGTGGTTACCGGCGGACCCCCTGAGCCTGGCCTGGCCACCCCAGAAAGTGGGGGGCTCTCACCTTTGAAAAGCCAGCAGGGCCCTGTTTTTGGAAGTTGGGGTTGAGGGCTTTGGAGGAGGTCTGGCTTGTGCCTGGGTACAGCTGTGTCCTGGTGCAGCTGACAGTGCGGCCGGGAGCAGAGTTTGGGGGTCAGAGCAATGGCGATAGAGGTCAAGGTCAGGAAAGAAGCCATGATATGCAGGGCTTGGCCTTACCTGACTCAGTTGGACTTTGGGCTCCTGGAGCTCTAAGAACTCATTAGAACAGGGGTTTTGTGGTGGGCAATGAGCTCAGAGCCTGCAGAGCTGGGTTCTGGGGCAGGCCCTGCTCCTCAGGCTGTGCGACCTTGGGAGGGTGCCCTGGTCCCTCTCAGCCCCACTTTCCCTCCTCTGTATGAGGGGACAGGAGGCGCTAGCCACCACAGCTGTGAGCTTCGCCCTTCTTTTTTTTTTTTTCTTCGTCCTTCTTAACCATGACTCCCAGTAAGAAATAGATCTTCCATCCCAACCAGGACCCAGATGCATACAAACAAAAGTTTCTTGAACATGACTTGTTCTCATTGCATCTTTTCGACTTCACTTTCTTTTTAAATGCTGCTTACCATCCCCTAGGTTGACTCCGCGATCTTCTGGTGTCGTGCTGTCCCATGGAACCTTCCATGATGTTGGCAATGGTCCGATTGCCATTAGGTAAGGATTGCCATAAGGTAGCCCCTTGAAATACGGCTAGTAACCAGGGCACTGAATTTTCAATTTTATTTCAATTAACTCAACGCAGACGTAAGTAGTTGCACGAGGCTGGTGGTTATTGTATTGGAAGGCACAGCCCTAGCAAGTCCAGAGAGCAATTCGAAACCCATGGCGCTAAAGGATCTTTCCAGCTTGGCCCTCCCAGCCCCTCCTCACCGGCTGCGCTGGGACCCTGCCAGACCCTCTGGCCCACATGTCCATCCCTTGGCCTTCCACTCACGCCAACCTTGACCTCAAGCTCACCTGGCCAAAACCCGACTCGTGATCTCCCCTGGTCCGCCTACTCCTGTCACCGCCCCCCTCCCTAGGTGGCACCAGTACCCACCCAGCAGGGCCAGCCAGAAACCCAGGGGTCACCCCCCACTTCTAGTCCTCCATCAACAGGGTCTGGTGGATTTTTACCTCCTAAGCATCCCTGGATCGCTTCTCTTGACCATCCCACCCCCGGCCCTGCAGTGGCCTCTGAACACATCTACCTGCAACCCTTCTGGTCCTCACCAATTCCAGGTGTGTGTGCCCACCGTGTGCCCAGCATCTGGAGTGCAGAAATGAATTTGATGGAGTCCTTTTGTCTTTCTCCTTCATCTTGTTCTAGCTACCTTGGGGCAGAGGACGTGGGTGGGATTATTTTCTGACTGTGTAGTAGGATCTCAAATAAAGCTTGTTATAAAAAGTAGCAGGGAGCTGGGGCTTGGGAAGGGAAGGGAGGAGAGGGAAGGAGAGGGAGGTGTGTGCGTGGGAAGGAGGGACCTGCCCTTCTATTTGGGGACCTGTCTTTCCACATCAAAGGCTGTCCTGCCTTCCAGCAGCCCCCAGGGTGTCACCTCTTCCAGTAGGTGGTTTCGCATAGCCCATCACCCAGGCCAAGGCCCCCTAATGGAGAAAGCTGAATTTTGTAAAGATGCAGGGCAGGGGTTGGGGGCTGGGGTGGTGGTGGGCACATCCTGGGTACCTGGAGACCAAACGCCCAAATGCGTGTGCCCCTGTCTCAGGGTCGCGAGGGTCCCCAGAGTCACAGCCTCTGGGAATTAGGGGGTTCCCCAGAGACTGCACCATCCTCTTGGTGCCGTCGCACCTCGCAGGGACGCAAGGCGAGGGCGGAGGGGGTAGCGTGAGCCACAGGTACACTCTGGGGCTGGCCACGCGAGGGGCCGCAGGGCTGGCGCGCGGGCAGGGTCCACCCCCCCTTGCGTCCCAGCCCCCGCCGCGGGGGCCAGCGGGGCTCCGTCTAACAGGCCGTCTTCTCGCTGGAAAAACTACGGGAGGAGGGGGCCCAGGGAGCAAGGAAGAAGGGGCTGCTTTCGGAAGCCCCCCCCCCCCCCGCCCAGGTCTCCATCCCTCCCCCAGGGTTCCTTTCCCGCAGCGAGGCTGGGAGGGGTCCGCCCCGCGCGGGGAGGGGGCCGGGGCTGCGGGGACTCAAGCGATTGGCCCGGAGCCCCCCCGCCCCGCCCGCCACCAGCTGCTCGGGATTTGGCGTCTGCGGCTCCGGGCTCCGCTCCAGCTCGGCTCCGCGCGCCCCCGGCCGCCCCCGCCCCGCGGCCGCCGACCTGCTGCTCCGGCCCCGCGGCCTCTGCAAGTTGCCGCGGTCGGAGCCCCGGGCTGGAGGCTGATGGAACCGCCGCGATGTTCGCTCCGCGGCTCCTGGATTTCCAGAAGACGAAGTACGCGAGGTGAGCGGGGGTGGGGAGCGCGGGCGGCGGGTCCGGCTCCCTGCGCCGCCGGCGCGCTCCCCACAGCGCCCCGAGAATTAGGGTGATAAGCGGACCCTGTCCCCGGCCGGAAGAAACCGGACACGAGACGTCGTGGTCTTTGTGAGTCTCCGCGCGCGGCTCTGCGCCCTGGACCCGGGAGGAGCGCGGGTTCCCCGCGCCTCCGACTTAGCGTGGTGCCCTGGGGCGAGTCGCTTCACCTCTCTGAACCTCAATTTCCAGGTCTCTAAGGCGGGGATAATGAGAGTCCCCACCCCTGGGGTCCCCGCGAGGATTAAGTGAGATGATCCCTTGAAAGCACTTTGCACGGGCTCAATCGCTATTCGGCGCTTTTGTTAATGATAAAAGGCGTTGGCCCGCACCGCCCCAGCGAACCCCCGCACCAACCATGTCCCCCCGACCACCCCTGTCCCCCGCACCACCCCTGACCGCCCTCATAGCAAGCAGGAGGAATGGGTAAGGAAACTGAGGCACAGGACCAGGACCTATACATCTTGGCCTTTTCATAGTATGAAGTCTGTGGTCCCACCTGAACCTCAGTTTCTTCTAAAGTGATTTCAGATTGCTGAGTGGAAGCCAAGGTCTTGTCGCTTTGATTCCCAATTAAGGGGCTGGGGGGAGGGGAGGGAATATTAAGTTTCTCTAAGATTTTGGCGGGGTGGACTTGCCTGAAAGCTGGATGAAAACCCTTTTCTAGGATTGCCCCTTCGCCCCCAGGGGTCTTGGGGGAGGACCCACTGCTCTGGGTGTGCAGCCCTAGGCATCGGCCTCCTGCCCGGGGGAGCCCGCCTTCACCTGCTCTTACCCTCCCGCCAGGCCTCCTGCCTCCGTGGGTGGAGTGGGCAGGTTGGCATTGAGCTGGGTTGGCATCCTTTTTGCTGTCACACCTACACAGCTCATTGTCTCCTGGCAATTGTTGAGGGTCCCTGGTCCCATGAAGTCTCCGCAAGTTGCTGTCAGATGGAGCACAGCTTGACCGCAGAGGCCGGGCTGAGCTCGGCTTCAGGGCGGGAAAGTGGGGAGGCAGGACTGGGTCCTTTCCCTCTCAGTCTCATCTCTGGTTCCTCTGGGGGGGGGCATTGTGTCTCCTTCATGAAGTTGGGGAGCCCTGCTGGAAAGGGGTTGCTGGTGGGAAGGCCCGGAGGAATTCCTGTGGTGTTTCTCTTGGCGGGAAGGTGGGAGGGGCTGGCTGCACAAATCTGCGAGGTCTCGTCTGGTGTGGGCACTTGGACTTTCAGAGGCTTGTTCTCGAGGGTCCTGTGTGCTGGTGTGAGATGTAAGTTGGTGGAGTGTTCACTCGAAGGGAAGGGAGAAGCCCGGGGCTGGAGACTTCAGATGCGGGGAAGGAGCTGTGTCCCACACCTGCTGTGTGACCTTGGGTAGGCGTCTCAACCTCTCTGGACCTCTACTGGTTAATCCGTTAGACAGGAGGGTTGGTCTAAATGATCTCTAGATTTAGACACCGGTGCTGCTCCCGCTGTAACTGGAATAGAGCTCTCCAGCTGGGCTGAGGGCTGGACCACGAACCCTTTCTTTCATGCTTGGGCTGATGACGCTTCTACGGGTGATGAGTCCAGTGAGGAAATGGAATGCATTGATTAGAACTATTTCTGTTCCCTTCCTCCTTGTGCGGCCCTCACTACCGTCCAGCCCACATATTAGGTCCTTAATCAAGGCTTTGTGATTGAGTGAATTTAACAGTATGACCCAGATCTGTCCAATAGAAATAGCATACAAGCCACAGAGGTAGTTTTAAATTTTCTCGTAGCCATTCAGGTTAATGTGTGGCTAATTTCCCATCTCACTGTCATAAGAAGGTGAAAAGAAACAGGTGAAATTAATTATGAGAATATATTTTAGTTAACACTTTATAGCCAAAGGATATTCAATATGTAATCAATATAAACAAATTATTCATAAGATATTTTACAGTTTTTTTTCAACCACAAGTCTTCAAAATCTGGTGTGTTTTATACTTACAGCCCATCCCAATTTGAACTAGCTATATTTCAAGTGCTCGATATACACATGTGGTCAGTGATTGTCATATTGAACAGGACAAGAATGTCCTCCAGGGTGAGAGATGGGTGTTTGTCTTAGTCCATTCAGGCTGCCATAACGAAGTACCATAGACTGGGTGCCTTATAGACAGCAGAAAATTATTTCTCACAGTTCTAGAGGCTGGAGGTCTGAGATCAGGGTGCCAGCATGGTCGGGTTCTGGTGAGGGCCCTCTTCCAGGTTACAGACTGCCGACTTCTTGTATCCTCATAGGTCAGAAAGAGGCAGAGCTAGCTCTTTGGCTTCTTCATATAAGGGCAGTAATTCCATTCATGAGGGCTCCACCCTTATGACCTAATTATGCCCCAAGGGTTCTACCTCCAAATGCCATCACACTGAGGGTTAGATTTCAACATACGAATTTATTTTTGGAGGGGGGACACAAACATTCCGCTCTTAACACTGCTCCTGGTTAAATGCTGTGTGACATTGCAAAAGATGCTTTCTGTCTCTGAGCCTCTGTTTCTCAGTGGGTGGTTGGACCAGCTGATCTTTAAGGTTCTAACCTCGAGTCCTTGAATGGTTTATCTACATCCAGAAACATACTTATCATCAAACTATAGGAATTAAAGACTGTAGTGTTGGTTCAGGGCTAGGCAAATTGACCAATGGAACAGAACAGAGAGGCCAGAAACAGATTCATGCATATAAAGGCATTTGACTTTTGACAAAGGTGGCCTTGCTGATCAACCCAGTTAAGGATGGTCTATTGAATAAATGGTACTGAGACAATAATCCAGATGGAAACAACGAAACTGGAGCCCTACCTCACACCATACAGAAAAAGCATTTCTAGATGGATTAAAGAATTGCAAGTGAAATTTTTTTAAAAAATGGAAAACTTTTTGAAAATTTGAAACAATATCTTTTGGATATCATGCTAGATGAAGATTTCTGAAGGCACAAAAAGTTCAAACCATAAAAGATTGATAAACTCAACTACATTAAAAATTATGAATTTTTATTTACCAAAAAATGCCAGGAAGACAAGAGAAGACAAGCCATGAACTTGAAGGACATATCTGCAACATATTTAACCAACAAGTAATTACTATTCAGAATCGGGAATTCCCTGGAGGTCCAGTGGTTAGGACTCAGCACTCTCACTGCAGGGGGCACGGGTTCAATCCCTAGTCAGGGGACTAAGATCCCAAAAGCTGCATGGCACGGCCAAAAAAAATTAAATAAATAATAATATCCAGAATCTATAAAGCACTACAATAAGGAAAAGACAACCCAATAGAAAATGTAAAAAGAGAGTCATTTCAGGAAGGAGGACACAGATGAGCAATAAGCATGTGAAAAGCTGCTCACTTGGCGTTGGTGATCAAGGAAATGCAAAATAAGAGTCCATGGGACGCCGTTCTTGTATTCAATATATAAGAAGAAGTCTGACAATGTTATTATAACTACTTTGGAAACCAGAAATTGTCATGTAAACTTGGACACGGCCACTCTCTTCTGGGTGTCTACCCTAGAGAAACTCTGCACATGTGTGCCGGGGGAGATGGCCCAGAATCTTCTCAGCAGCACTGTTCAAGGTAAGCAAGAGCTGGAATCAGCCCAGAGGTCCACGTTGATGGAACAGTATGTATCCATGCAATGGAGTAGTAATCCTGCAAGGAAAACAAGTCCAGTCCCAGGCAATGTATGGATGAATCTCACAGACATGTTGAACAGTAGCAAAACACAGAAGAAAGCATGACTCCAATCATGTTAACACTCAAATCCCAGTAAACTGTGTTGTTAAGGAATGCAGAGAAAAGTACGTGAAAAGTGAGACAATGATGATTCCAAAATCAGGTTAGTGGCTACCCGTTAAGGGAGGGAGGGAAAGATACACAGGGTGCTTGTGGGTCCTTGTAATTCTTAACTTGAGAAGAAAAATAAACTGGGTTCTACACGTCCTGGAAGGCAGCGAGGTCTCACATTTCCTGGGCGAGCCCCACATGGCGCCGCCTCACTGCAAGGAAGCTGGGAAGTGTAGTCCTCCTGTCTGTCTGTGCCCCCTACTGCTTCCATGTCCAGAACAGCACCTGGCACCTGAGCAGTTACCCATCAAAATCCGTTGCATAATACTGGCTGTGTGACTTTGGATGAGCGAATTAACCTCTGAAGACGTAGGTGCCCTCTTTTGCTTAATGCAATGTGACCTTAAACACGGGCCATTGTAAAATAACATTATGGTTATAAATGTAGCACATGCTCCTTGGAGAAAAGTTTTTAAATCATAGGAAGTAGGTATAAAGATGAAAACAGCAGACCTTTAATCCCATGGTCTGGAGATCATCACTGTTAAATGTGTTGACTTTTCTTCCGGTCTTTTTCTGTAGCTACTCTATAGCTAGCGTTGTATTCTAATTTTTAAAAATTGACCTGCCATAATCCCGTCTCCTTTGTCTTTCATAATTGCCTGCAGCCTCAGCTTAAAGGGGGCTTTTGCTTAATATTCCGTCTCGTCATCACAGCCTGCTTTATTTTACTATTTCCCACTTCTGGACACTCAGGTTGTTTTCTGGATTCTGCTTCTGTGCACAACGCTGCAGGAGCATCTCTGCAGCATATACCTGATCCATTGTCAGTTCTGGGTGTTGGCCTGGTGCCATGGGTCACCAGGTCCATGTGAGGCTCACTGATGGCCCAGACTACAATGACTTGGTTGGGGACCCGCCCCCCCCTCCCAGCGCAGTTCCTGCCATGGTGTTTGGAGTTGCTCCTAAGGCCAAAGATCGGGTCCCACTCCTTCCATGGTGGGGTCCTTAGGAAATATAGAAGGAGTCAGGAGCCTGTGCTGTGATTCCGCCCTCCTCTTTGTTGGCTTCTCTTGTGCAGGGGACTTTTTCCCTGAGCCTTGCTTTCCTCCTTGTAAGTGAGGTCAACAGATGGGGGTGGTGGCAGTGGCCCTGGGAGGCCTTCTGTAGGTTTAGTCCCCGTCCTGCTATCTGAGGTCCCTTCACAGCTACTTAGGACCAGTCCTGCTCCAGCCAGGACTCTGAAATTCTGAAGGTCACCGGTTTCGTAAACGTTTGTGGTTCTTAAGGTGATTAAGATAAGGTATGTGAAGCATCTGGCGAGGTACCTGGTCTACAGCTGGTGCTCCAGAGCGGTGGCTATTTATGTCATAGTTATAGTTATCCAGTCTGTCTCTTTCCAGAGAGGATTCGAGGCAGTTTGTAACAAGCAAGTTTCTCAAGATCCGTGGGGCTGTCGGAGAAACCCTTCCATCTTGGCAGAGCTTTCTCTGACGTCAGCAGGTGTCTGCCTGGCTGGAGAAGGGGTGGGAGGGGAGATGGGGCTCATGGGCGCTTCTGCCTTGCTGGGCTACCTGGGACACGGCCGGCCCAGGGCTTCATGGAGGAGGGGGAGATCGATGACCCACACTTCCTGTACATCGTCTCCTCTGATCCTTGGCCGTCCTGGGAGTAGCTGCAGTTTCTAGTCCTGTTTGGTTTGCCCGAGGCCGTAGAGCAGTTGGTAGGATTCACACCTGGGTTTGTCTGGACCCTGCTTGTCTGCCGCCCCACCACGACCCTGGGGAATAATCATCATCATCACCCGCAGCTGCAGGGTACGTGTCTCACACGCCGAGTCTCTACTCCCCACAGGACGCGGGGATTAGAGTTCCGAGTCCTCCCTGCTGCCTGCACCCTTGCCGAGAACACATCGTCTGTACGCCGGCCTCCTTCGTTCATTCACTGACGGCCCCGCCCCAAACGCAGTCGGGCCAGAGCAATGTCCCCGCGGAAGCCCACCTGCCGTATGTCTGGTTATTTCAAGTAAAAAATCAAGCTAACAAGCTTCCCAACAAAATGGGTTCTGTCCTCTTTCCGACAACTATACTTCCATAGTGACAACACTGAACACCCTGTAAAACGGTGGCCGTCATCTGATTGAAGACTGGCTAGCGTCAAAGACAGCTGAGGGGGCTTCCCCGGCGGTCCAGTGGTTAAGACTCCACGCTTCTGCTGCAGGGGGCACGGGTTCGATTCCTGGTCGGGGAACTAAGATCCCGCATGCCGAGTGGCGAGGCCAAAAAAAAAAAAAAAAATAGAAAGGCAGCTGAGTGTAGTTAATTTTTACACGCGTCTTTGGCATTCGTTGCTGGGCCCCCTTGCTTGGATGAGTAATAAAGACATACATAGTTTATTAATTATTATGTATGTCATATGATTTATTTGATTGACTTCATTGCAGCAAAATCGTTATTTATAGTCAAGATTTTCACTTATATTTGGGTTCTGTTAACAGTAATAATCTAAAGCTGTTCTGTCTGGGACTGTAGCCCTTGCCACCTGTGGCTATTTAAAAGTAAATCTTGGACCTTCCCTGGCGGTCCAGTGGTTAAGACTCTGTGCTCCCAATGCAGGAGGCATGGGTTTGATGCCTGGTCGGGGAACTAAGAGCCCATATGCCATGCGGCCAAAAAAAAAAAAAAAAAAAAAAAGAAAATCTAAATTTATTAAAATAAAATTAAAAAACTAGTTCCTCAGTCGCACCAGCCACATTTCAAGTTCTCTATAGTCACATGTGGCCAGCGCCGCTGTATGGGACAACACAGACATTTAACATTTCCATCATTGCAGAAATTTCTCTGGAAGAGCCCTAGTCTAAAGGATTCAAATGAAAAATGTAATTTGAAAAACCCCACAAATGTAAATTAAAGCAAATGTCAGAAACTGAAAAAAGTTAAATGATTCTTAATTCTAAAATATTCAGAAACTTCTATTAAGTTGAAAAGGCAAAATACAAATTAAGATGAATAAGTATAACATTTTAAAGTCAAACAGTATTTAAGTAAAGCTGAAATATTTTATTTGATTTTTTGGAAAATGTAATTGAAATCTATCATATGAAAATGAAACTGCTCACATCTGGAGTTCAATGTCCACCTCGTTGCCAACATGAAGAATAGGTAGAGAGCAGGCTTATGATTGCCAAGGGGTTGGGGGGAGGGAGAGGGATGGACTGAGAATTTGGGGTTGGTAGATGCAAACTATCAACATTTAGGATGGGTGAACAGCAAGGTCCTACTGTATAGCACAGGGAGCTATGTCCAGTGTCCTGGGATAAACCATAATGGAAAAGGATATTAAAAAATGTCTATATGTGTAAAACTGAGTCACTTTGCTGTACAGCAGAGCCTGGCACACATTGTAAGTCAACTATACTGTACTTCAATTAAAAAGAAAAGAATAGGAATTATGTCTTATGCAAGTTACCTCTGGTCCTGCCCATATACAAGTTCAGGAGTGATATGAATTCATTAATATTTCACATGTTCGTCAGCTGCCATATGCACGTACTGGGAATTCCAAGGCAATTCATGAGTGTCTTTGAAACCTGGAAATGAAACAGGAAGAGAAACAAATTGATGCTTGAGGTTACTGGGCTGTGACTCTTTCTCGGGCATCAGCCTATGGCGTTCATGCTGTCTTCAGAGCAAGGCTTTCGCGGATGAATGACAGTCGTCCCTCCGTACCCGCGGGGGCGGGGGCGGGGAGCGGGGAGCGGGGATCAGGGAGCCGATTTAGTTCCAGGACTCCCGCGAATGCTGGGATGTCCGCGGATGCTCACATCTCTTGCAGGTGTTCCTCCGTATTCGCGGGTTCTGCATCCGTGGATTCAACCATCCTCGGATTCAATCAGCAGCGGATCGCGTAGTAGTTTCCATCCCAGGTTGGTCGAATCCCTGGGATGTGTAACCCACGGATGGGGAGAGTGACTGTAGTTTGTCTTTTCTCTTACCCAAGACTGCCTGCTGCTCGCATCTTTCTGGTTGCCCGTGCCAGCAGTGGCATCACCCACAAACCTTCACAGCATTTGGATGCAGTCAGTTTTTTAAAAATTATGGTAAAATATGCATAATGTAAAATTTGCTATTTTGACCATTTTTCAGTGTACACTTCGGTGGCATTAAGTACATTCACCTTGTGCAGCCATCACCACCATCCATCTCCAGGAGTTTTTCATCTTCACAAACCGAGACTCTGTCCCTGTTAAACACTAACTCCCCCGTCCCCCTCCTCCAGCCCTTGACACACACGCTTCTACTTTCTGTCCCTACGGATATGATTACTCTAGGGACCTTGTATGAGCGGAATCCTACAACACTTGTCCTTTTTATGTCTGGCTCCTTTCACTCAGCATAATGTCTTCAAGGTTCATCCATGTTGGAGCAAGTGTCAGAATTTTCTTCCTCTTTTAAAAAAATGAATTTTATTGAAGTATTGTTGATTTACAACGTTGTGTTAATTTCTGCTGTACAGCACAGTGATTCAGTTATACATATATATGTATACATTCTTTTCCATATTCTTTTCCATTATAGTTTATCACAGGACATTGAATATAGTTCCATGTGCTATACAGTAGGACCTTGTTGTTTATCCATTCTATATGTAATAGTTTGCATCTGCTAATCTCGAACTCCCAATCCATCCCTCCCCCACCCACTCTCCCCCTTGGCAACCACAAGTCTGTTCTCTACGTCTGTGAGTCTGTTTCTGTTTTGTAGATACGTTCACTTGTGTCATATTTTAGATTCCACATATGAGTGATATCATATGGTAAACGGTAGGATCTTTCTCTTTCTTTTCTCTTACTTCACTTAGTATGATAATCTCTAGGTCCATCCATGTTGCTGCAAATGGCGTTATTTCATTCTTTTTAATGGCTGAGTAATATTCCATTGTATATATGTGCCATATCTTTATCCATTCATCTGTCGATGGACATTTAGGTTGTTTCCATGTCTCGGCTATTGTAAATAGTGCTGCTGTGAACATAGGGGTGCATGTATCTCTTGGAATTATAGTTTTGTCCAGATATGCCAAGGAGTGGGACTGCTGGATCATATGGTAACTCTGTTTTTACTTTTTTGAGGAACCTCCATACTGTTTTCCACGGTGGCTGCACCAACTTAAATTCCCACCCACAGTGTAGGAGGGTTCTCTTTTTTCCTTGTCCTCTCCAGCGTTTGTTATTTGTAGACTTTTTAATGGTGGCCATTCTGACCGGTGTGAGGTGATACCTCATTGTAGTACCTTCCTTTTTAAGGCTGAATGATGTTCCGTTGTATGGATTTGCACCCACCTTTTGTTCCAAGGACACAGGACAGGAGATGTGAAGCAGTACTTGCCTGGTCCTGCCCGTGTTATTCACAAAGTGAACGTCCAGAGTGACAGCTCACACTGCCAGCGATGAGTGCTGGATCCCCCGTGACCAAGGTGCTCAAAGTCTCCTTAACAAATTAGTCTGCGTTTGTGAGAGCAGAACCTCTAAACCCTGATCCGCACATACTCCACAGATCCATAGCATTGGCATCAGCTAGCGCTTGTTAGAAATGCAGAATCTTGGGCTCCACCCCAGACCTATGGAATCAGAATCTTTATTTTCGTAAGATCCTTCAGTGATTCATGTGTGCATGAAAGTTGGAGAAGTAATGGATCTAAAGGGACAGGCTTAGGGACAGAGTCCCTCTTGTTTAAGGGTAGTACTGCCTGAACATTACTCTAATAGGATTATTAGGGTAGGATACATAGCACACCTACTGTCATCCTTCCCTTGTGCCCAGGGCAGACATCACTAATCGATCATGGGATTCAAAATCATTCTTCCCATTGAGCAGAGGGAGCCTCTGATGCCTCAACCCGGGACTCCTGGCCCACAGAGAAGCAAATCAAGAACACGGCCAGGTAGGTGCAATAAGAAGTGTGGATCGAGATTTGGGTGGACTAATTCCCAGTGTCCCAGACTGCCTCTCTGCCACTAATTTTTTCTTGTTAATTGCCACCACAATAACGACATCCACCATTTCCTGAGCATTTTGTATGTTGCAAGTTTTGCTCTAGATGCCGTGTGCATTGATTCTAATCCATTCTGGACCCTGCCAGATAAGTGTTATTGGCCCCATGGTACAGATGAGGCTGACAGGGAGGCTGGTCTGATGGCAGGTGAGAGGGACAGCCGGCTCTAAACTCAGATCTGTCTGACCTCCAGTCTGAGCTTTTGCCTATTCCTCCCTGCAGGAAACCCAGCCCTCCCTGCAAGGATCCCCATGCTGCCAGAGCTCCCAGGCTGAGGTCCAGACCTCTTCAGCCCCCTCCCTGGCAGGCCCGGGGATCCGTAGCCAGATGAGTGGAAGGGCCACTGGAGTTGACCACAGAGTGCTGGCTTAGCTCACAGAAACTGTGAGTGTGGACGGTGCTCACCGTGACTAAGTGAAGTCGTTTCTTAAACAGCAGGGCACCTGAGCTTGTTACAGAGTTTAGTGCTTTTAGGGCTCCAAGGGAGCCGGAGCCGGAGGCCAGGTGCCCCCATAGATGCCTCAGTGACTCTCTGGGTGTTTACCCCATTCTCTGCGTTCACCATCTCCCTTCCTCACCCTTGTCTCTGTTGGTTTTCTTTGCCTCACAGTTTCTGCTTTCTCATAACCTCAGTTCCTTCACCTCTGTTGCTTGCTGTCTCCATCCTGCCCCACATTTGAATTGCTCCCTTGGCTGTCTCCCCACAAACCTGGGGCAGTGGAGAGAGCAGGTGTGTCCTCTCCACGTTACCTGGGAGTGGATGGCACATAGTAAATACAGTAACTCCCTTACGTAAGAATAAGTCCCGTTCCGAGAGTGTGTTTGTAAGTCCAATTTGTTCATAAGTCCAACAAAGTTAGCCTAGGTACCCAACTAACAATCAGCTACATAGTACCGTACTGTAATAGGTTTATAATACTTTTCACACAAATAGTACATAAAAAACAAACACAAAAAATAAAGAAAACTTTTGAAAATATTTATTTATCTGGTTGTGCCGGGTCTTAGTTGCAGCAGGCGGGCTCCTTAGTTGTGGCATGGAGACTCTTAGTTGCGGCATGCATGTGGGATCTAGTTTCCTGAGCAGGGATTGAACCTGGGCCCCCTGCATTGGGAGCACAGAGTCTTATCTGCTGCGCCACCAGGAAAGTCCCAAGAGAACATTTTAAATCTTACAGTACAGTACCTTGAAAAGTACAGTAGTACAGCACAACAGCTGGCATCCAGGGGCTGGCATCGAGTGAACAGGCAGGAAGAGTTACTGACTGGAGGAGGGAGAGGAGGTGGGAGATGGTAGAGCTGAAGGATCGTCAGCAATAGGAGACGGAGGGCGAGCTGCAATTTCCTTCACGCCTGACATTGATGGCACGGGTTCTGGTTCCTTGCTGGATTCAATTCTGTCTACCCCCTTGCAAAAACGATCCAGTGATGTCTGGGTAGTAGCACATTTGCATCTTTGGAAGTTCGCAACTTGAAGGTTCGTATGTAGGGGACTTACTGTACTTGAGAACTGGAAAGTAGAATTTCACCACGGGTGACTTCTGTTGTCGGACCACCTGGGTCGGCCTCGGGGCCCCTCCCCTTAATGGCTGTGTGATCTCAGGCATGTTACATGGCCTCTCTGTGCCTTGGCTTCCTCTTCTGAAAGGCGGGAGATAATAGTAGTACTAATCTCACAGGGTTGATTGAGTCTCTGAGCTTCCGTTTCCTCATCTGTAAAATGGACAAAATAATCGACCCTCATCAGAGAGTTGCTGGAGAACTAAATGCCGAGCATGGCAAGTGCTTGGCCCAGAGCCCAGCATGGACTGAGCGTTCTGACGGTGTATCGTTCGTCTTGGTCCCATCACTCACCCACCGGGCACCCTTGGGCTGGTCACTTAGCTTCCCTGGGACTCAGGTCCTCCATCGCTGCAGGAGGGGTGGCCCAGGTGCCTACACGTATCAGTGTGTGGGGTGTGTCCCTCTGGCCACAGAATGGACAATGAATAACTCTGAATGAAGCAGGGTCATTAGGGTTACACTAAGAGAGTGACTCGTCTTGGGACCAGGTCCCTGCACCTTCAGTCCTGCTTTTCTGGGAAGCAGGAGCTGCAAGATGGTGAAAGTCAGACCTGCGGGGTGTGGTCTGCCCTTGAGCTCCCTTCTTCCACCCGATGATGAAGTTCCCCCTCCTCCCCAAATGTCCAGCTGAAGGAGTCACCAGGGGCACAAGGACATCTGGGCTGGGGTTGTCTGGAAGTCGCCGCGACTCTGCCATGTGGGCGGATCTCACCAACCAGAAGGCGGGAGCACTGGAGGCCAAGAGGGGGCTCGAAGGGATCGGGAGCCCTGGGGGTTGTGTAGCTCTGATCTTAATAATTACCGCTTGGGTGGAAGTCTGGAGTTGGAGGTGGGGCAGGAGAGGGAGGGGAGGGAGGTTGGGTCTGTAGTGTGGTGTTGGGCCACAGCAAGGACAGCCAGGAACACGTTCCCCGCCCTTGCCGTGGACACCTGGCTGCACCACATAGAAATCTGTTTCATTTGTTCGTTGATGAAGCAGTAACTGCCACGTGCTGTGGTGTGCCGGGCGCTGTCCTGGGTGCTGGGGATACAGGGCTGACCCTGTCCTCGTGGAGCTCACATTCTGGTGTGAGAAACAGACAGCAGACGGATAACTAACCGTATGATAGAATTTCAGGTGGTGACGTGGCCAGGCGAGGGTGTGAGGGGCAGGGTCGGGTGACACGGGGATAGTGATGCTTCCCTCATAGGATTGTTTGGAGGAAATGCATGTAAACTGGCACACAGTGGGTGCCGATTAAATGACAGGTTGGTACAGCGGGATTGGGGTGCTAGCAGCTGTGCTGGGCTCCCAGGGGAGCTGTCCTTTCAGCACCCGCAGGTCTCAGCTTATTGCCCTCTGCCTGGGCTGCAAACCTAAGCTGACAGATGTGCAGGGAGACTTAGGAAGTGACAATTGTCCAGAAACCCCACTCCAGCAGCAGTGCAGACACGCACCTTCAGATTCATCCAGACGGAGCCCACCCCTCCAGGTTTGTCCTAAGTCCCCGTCCCAAGCAGGGGAGAGTCTGGCAGGCCCCGTGTCATTGATCGCCCTTCCCCAGCCAGACCGCAAGCTGCTTGGAGCAGGCGTGGGCTGGGGGCTGTTCAGACCTCCCGTGTCCCCTGAGGGGCCAGCGTGGTCTGGCATGTGGTGGGCATGCCTGACTTGTCCACTGGTTGGGCACCCACAGTTGGTTAGGTGGTTCATTGATTCATTCAGAAACCTTGTTGAGGGACTTCCCTGGTGGTGCAGTGGTTAAGAATCCACCTGCAAATGCAGGGGACACGGGTTCGAGCCCTGGTCTGGGAATATCCCACTTGCTGTGGAGCAACTAAGCCTGTGTGACACAAATACTGAGCCTGCGCTCTAGATCCCTCGAGCCACAACTACTGAAGCCCGTGCGCCTACAGCCCATGCTCTGCGACAGGAGAAGCCACCGCAATGAGAAGCCCGCGCACCGCAACGAAGAGTAGCCCCCGCTCACCGCAACTAGAGGAAGCCCGCATGCAGCAACGAAGACCCAATGCAGCCAAAAATAAATAAATAAATTAATTAATTAATTAAAAAAACAACAACAACCTTGTTGAGAGCCAGGCCTGGGGCACCAAAATGAGTCCTATGCAAAGCTTGCCCCCTCCCCTCCAGAAGCTCATAGTTTAGGGGAGGACTCAGTCTGCTAATAATATGTGAACAAGTGCATAATTGAGATATTGATAAATATGCTGGAAATGTAGGTATGGTTTCTGCTTGGATGCCTGGGTAAGAAAGGGTTTGAGGGTGACTTTGGGACTTTCAGTTATAAGTAACAGAAGCCTCAGTTTGAACTGGCTTAAAGCAAAGAGTGAGAGAAGGAGAAAGAGGAGGAAGGGGCAGTGGGGGAGTGAAAAGAAGGGAAAAAAGGTCAGTACTCAGAAATGAAAGGTATGTGGGTTCAGGTACAGCTGGATCCAGGGTCTCAAAGACGACCAAGCTGTCTCTCTCCATCTCTGGGCTCTGTTTCCTCTGGTGGCTCCATTCTCTGGACTGCCCACAGTGCTTATGAATGGAGAGTTTCCTGCGGAATCCTTCGGGGTCACCATAGCCCTGGAATTGAGTCTTCTTGTCCTGGCTTGGATTTCATGCCCATTCTCGGACCTGTTGCTGAGGTCAGGAGAAAGACTATGCCAGATCTAGGTCACAACCCCTCTTTTGGAGCTTGGAGATGAGGAGTCAGGCATGACTTGGGGTTGAGGTGGGGTGCAGCTCCACCTGAACCTGATGGAGTGAGAGCAGGGAAGGGATGGCCCCAAACGAAAGTGGGGCCATTGACTGCATGAGGGATAGACGCTAGACAGGCAGAAGCCACCCGTACCCACCAGGAGAGGAGAGGCTGCAGAGAGGTTGGGGCATTTGGGTGGGCCCTTCAGAATGAATAGGAGTTCTCCAGGGAGGCAGAGGAGGTGAGGAAGGGGGAGGCCATTCCTGGAAGAGGGCAGAGCATGGAGGGGGAGGTTCAGGGACACCAGGGAAGGTTGGTGAGGCTGGCCCTCAGGCCATGTGGTGGGGAGGATGCCAGCTCTGGTCCCCAAGGGCCCTGGGGTGCGCCCAGCAGCTGGCCTTTCTCCAGGGGGCTCCATGGCACCGTTGAGGCTGATTTATGCTGAGAGTGTCATGACTTGGGTTCCAGAAGGGGAAGAACTCAAGGGAGGGAGACGACTTCAGAGACTGCCATGGCGATAAAAGTGGGGAGCTTCCTGGGATTCCCAAGGGACTGGGCTGCCGGAGCTCACTGGGGAGGGCTGCTCATCTCATTTCCTGGCTACAGGCGGGTTACTCGCCCATATGCCCCTTTACCCCAAAGCCTTGAGTGCGTATTTCCTCAGTCCCAGGGTACTCTCTTATGGAATGAGGTTAAAAAATGAAATCTAACCTTGAAAAAAAGGAAGGGCATTCTTTTTTTTTTAAAATTTATTTATTTATTTTATTTTTGGCTGCATTTGGTCTCTGTTGCTGCACGCGGGCTTTCTCTAGTTGTGGCAAACAGGGGCTACTCTTCGTTGCGGTGCGCGGGCTTCTCACTGCGGTGGCTTCTTTTGTTGCTGAGCACGGGCTCTAGGCGCGCAGGCTTCAGTAGTTGTGGGGCGCGGGCTCAGTAGCTGTGGTGCACGGGTTTAGCTGCTCCGCGGCATGTGGGATCTTCCCGGACCAGGGTTCGAACCCGTGTCCCCTGCATGGGCAGGCGGATTCTTAACCACTGAGCCACCAGGGAGGTCCCAGGAAGGGCATTCTGATACAGGCTGTAACATGAATGAACCTTGAGGACATTATGCTAGTGAGCATAATAAACAAAATGCTATTACTGCCTTCTGCTAATACGCTAACAAACAAAAGGGCAAATCTTGTGTGATTCCATTTACGTGAGGTCTCTGGAGTCAATTTCATGGAGACGGAAAGTAGAAGGTTGGGTGTCAGGGGCTGGGGGAGGGGGCTGGGGAGTCAGAGTTTAATGGGGACAGAGCCTCAGTTGGGGAAGATGGAAAGGTTCTGGAGGTGGAATGTGGTGATGTTTGCACAGCAGTGTGAATGTGCTTAATGCCACAAAAAGACACCCTTAAAAATGGTTAAAATGGTAAATTTTATGTTATGAGTATTTTACCACAATTAGAAAATTTGTGAAAAATAAAAGCTAGTTGAAAATGGTGGGCTTGGGACTTCCCTGGCGGCACAGTAGTTAAGAATCCGCCTGCCAATGCAGGAGACACGGGTTCGAGCCCTGGTCTGGGAAGATCCCGCATGCCGCGGAGCAACTAAGCCCGTGCGGCACAACTACTGAGCCCGCATGCCACAACTACTGAAGCCCGAGCGCCTAGAGCCTGTGCTCCACAACAAGAGAAGCCACCGCAATGAGAAGCCTGTGCACCACAACGAAGAGTAACCCCTGCTCGCCGCAACTAGAGAAAGCCCGCGCGCAGCGACGAAGACCCAAGCAGCCAGAAATAAATAGATTAATTAATTAATTAATTAATTAATTAAAAGAAAAGAAAATGGTGACATAAGCAGGTCATTTATTAAGTGTAAGAGGAAACAGAAAAATATAAAGGAACATTAGCACTGATGCAGTCTTATTTAATAAGTGTCCCGCAGACTTTACCAGTTGCCGTATCACTGTTTCAGTGGCCGCTTGCCGGCAGCAGGATGACCGTCCTGTCACTGTGGTGTTTGAACCTTGACCCTTGGTTCAGTCGGCATCCACCACGTCGCTCTCTGTAAAGTTACCATTTCTTTGGTGATGAAGAGCATTGCGGGGAGGGGAGTGTTTTGAGATCATGCAAATATTGCGTTCCTCCTGTTATGAAAGCTTCCGTTCAAAGAGTAGAGAGACTAGTATAATGTACCCCATAGCCTAACAGTGACCGACAATTTCTAATTAACAGTTACGACCGTTCTGCCACACTTGCTTCATCTCTTTGCTTTTTCTCTGCCGATAGTTGAAGACAAATCCCAGATGATGCGTCAGTGCACGTCTCTAACTGGCGAGGATTAATTCTTCCGTAACCACCAGACCCCATCACGCCTGACGACATGGGCAAAACTTCCTAGCGCTGTCGGGCACTTGATGTGTGGCTAGCGTGGCTGAGGAACTGAATCGTACATCTTATTTAGTTTTAGCGAGTTTCCGTTGACGTGGCCACATACGGCCCGTGGCTGCCGGAGTACCCTGCACAGCTGCAGAGGCTTATCACGCTCGGGATCGGCGATCTTGGCAAGAGAGGCGAGAAGCTTCGCATTGCATCTCCCCAGGAGGCAGGAGACATCTGACTGTCCCGTTTCTGGTGGTGCTGCGGTTGATCTTGGGGCCAAGAAAGCCACGCTGGGTTCCCCGGATTTGACCACCCCGTTGCCCAGCAGCCTCTCACCAGCCTTCTCCGCATCCCTTGGTCACCCTTGTCTGAATCAGTGATTTCATTAGTGGTTACAGTTTTGTGATTTTCAGGAGCCGCTCTTAAGGAAAAAGATCCTCACCCCAAGCACGTCTGCACTTGGTGTACCTAAGTGGGGTACATCATTATTATCTAAAACAAAACCAAGGGGTTCATTTCTTACAAAGAAAGGCCTTGGGGGAAGGAATGGATCAGTCCCTGTTCGTAGTGGAGATATTCTTAGGATGTGCGGATGGTATTTCAGGGTTGTGTGCACAGTGTATGTGCGTGTGGGTGCGTGTGTGTGCACATGTGTACACATTTTGCTCCAGAAAGGTGTAGGTCTCTGGGGGAATCTGTTTCTCCCTGAAGGCAGCTGCCTTGCTCAGGAGTTGGTCCCTGAATCCTGGTCACGGGAGATGGAGTTGGGCTGGGAACCAGCTTTGGGGGATCCCAGGGCCCTCTGCTTTGGAATTTGGCTCAAACCTGCCCCGTGATGGCACCCTGGATGCTTGGCCATGGGCAGGGCTGGGCTATGCCGGGCTGTGTGTGGCACTGTGTCGGCGGGGATGGGACATTCCCAGGTCTCTTGCACGTTCCACGAGCCCTCGAGCGGCCCCTGCTTTCACGGGGGATAGTACTAGCGTGGAGGAAATGATTTCCTGGGAGAGGATCCGCCATTCCAGTGTGCCCTGCCGTGCCGGCGGGCGGATGGAATGGCTCATCTGTTGGTAGGTGGTCCCCCTCGTCTCTGGAGTTAGAGCTGCTTTGGGCTCCTTACGGTGAGCCAAGGGCTGGAGGTCCCTTGGGAGTGGTGGGGGTGGGTAGGGGGAGGTATTTGCTGAGTTTCCCTCCTGGTGGATTCGGGCTCGGGGCATGTCTCCTAGAAGGCGTGTTCCGGGTGTGGCCCCTGCAGGATGAGGGAGGTGGTTGTAACCCCATCCTGGCATCGGGGAGGGGAAAGCTGCAGACATGAGATGTGGCGGGGTGGCCACGGCGCCCCTGGTTTAGGGGATCGTGGGTGGATGGGGCAGCGGCCTGTCCCTTTCAGAGGCGGTGGAAGCCAGGGGGTGTGAGTGAGCCTTGCAAACTGTGAAGTGCTCTGCAGATAAGCCTTCTGGGATCAGCAGGGACCTCAGCTGGGACTGGGGTCATTCAGAAACAATGTTGTTTCTTGCCCAGAGCACTTGTGGCTGGTCTCTTTGGGGTTTTACTCTGAGCTGCTGAGAATCTGCCCTCATGTGGGTTTCCCCAGAGTCAGACCCGGGGACAAGGATGCAAGGACAAGGGGTGTATCTGGGAGCTGAGCCCAAGACACAGCAATAGGAGAGTGCGGGAGTGAGAACAGGGAGGGGCGTGCAGCCGCTAAGGGGTTTGTAAGAAGTGGCTTGCACTTCAGGCACTTGGAGCTTAATTAATTCTGCTTGGGGGACAGTGGGGGACATGGCTCGGGGTCATCTCCGCTGGGGGCAGAGGAGCGGGGGCGTCCGTCAGCTCCCCCCTGAGTCACTGGTGGAGGCTGATTTCTTGGAGCACTAGCTCCCAGGCTCCTGCAGCTGCAGCGCAAATCCCCCAGGTCAGAGCTCTCGGGCTTGGGGTCTGCATGCTGGGGAGGGGGATGGACATTCACAGCATTGAGGCAGTGGGTCGACCACCAGACTTGCATCAGCCCCTGGTTACAAAGATTGTGGAGATGGAGGCCCACCCCGGGCTTCTGGTTCAGAAGGTCTGGGTTCCCATGGCATCTCCTCATCTTGTTATCTTCTGGGAGCTTCCGGTGAGGCAGGGAGGATGGGGTGGTCCCTGCTTCAGAGGCGTGGACCCTCATTATGCCAGAGGGGAAGAGATTCCCCAGGGAGCCCTGGGGAGGGTGCAGGGCTAGGGGTGTCTGGCCCCTGCTGTGTTGCGTCAGTACCACCAGGCACGCACCTCCAGGGGGCGCCGTTCACGTGGAATGCCGCGTGTTCTCTGCTCCCGACCTGCCAGAGACCCTGGCCCTTTCCCCTCCTTCCTCGGCTTCCCCTCCTGTTCCCCTCCTGTCTCCCCCCTGGGATTTTGATCTCACAACAATTCTGAGCTGGCCCCAGCCCATGGACTCTTTCTCCCCGACTCTGTTTCCCAAAGACGGAGCCAAGATGCCGTCTGCCGTCCAGGAGGAGTTGTGAATTCGTGAATGGACACAAAGACGTAGCCCGGGACCGAGCTGGAGAAAGGGAGAGGCTCAGAGGGCCCGGGGCCAGCTCTGCCCTGGGCTGCCCTTGCTTCTGTGGGACAGACCCCCCCTTTGTCTCCTGGACAAATCTCTTTAGTCCTCTGTCCTGGGGGTTCAGGGCTGCCGCTGCCAGGCACTGGCCCAGCCCGGAAGGGGCGGCCGCGGCAGTTTTCCTAAGCCTGGGCTCATTTGGGAGAGCAGGCCTGCTTCTCTCTGGGGGCTGTGCACCCCAGCCTGGCCCAGGCCAGAAGGGGAGGGAGAAATTGCAGAAGCTCTGAGCCTGGGCCTAGCTGCTGCAGACCGCAAGCCAGGGAGCAGGAGGGGAGAGGAGCATCTGGGTGCGCTCGGCTTGGAGGGAGGCCCAGGTGGTGGGGACGGGGCAGGTGGTCAGCAAGCTTGGGCCCTGCCCGGGGCTGCCCTTAGAGGCCCCAGGGGGTGGTGTAGGGAGCACACCTTTTACACAGCCCTCCCAGACCTGGCTGGTAGGGACCTGGGCCTACTCCATCTTTTAACCTTTTATCGAAGTGTAATTACAGGAAAGTGTGCGCCTTTCCTTTACGGCTGGAAAACTGAACACACCCCTGGCACCAGCACCCACAGCAAATCACTCAGTGTCGCCAGTTGCCAGGAACCCCGTCACACCCCCTGGTCACTGCCTCCCCGCTTCCAAGGGTAGACACTGTCCTGGCTTTTATCCTCAAAGACCCCTGGTGCCGGTTCTTGAAGTTTATATAAATGGAATCAGAGAGCCTGTCCTGTTTGGCATCATGACTGCGACGCGCCCTTGTCTCTGAGTGCAGGGCGTTCGCTGCTTCTCTCTGCAGTCTGGTTCCGTGTGGGACCCTCCGCAGTGTGTTTCCATCCTACCCTGGATGGGCAGTTTGGTGGTTTCCAGAACTCTCTTTGGGACCAGCCTCTCCCCTCTCCCAACTCGAATGCTGTAGGTTGGAGAACGTCTGGTCTCGAATATTGATTTCAGACATAGACCTGCATATTTAAAACATTTTGTTTTATTAGATTTTAACAAAATCATTGAAGTAGTAAGTGAACATTGTAGCCAGTCAAGCAGCACAGAAATAGAAAGAAAAGAAATAATATTTCCCCCCTTCTCCCCAGGCTCTCCAGTGGGGTTTCCATTCATACCTCCTGCTTTTCTAAAGCAGCAAACTGGCCCTGCCCCTGGAATCGTGTGACCTTGGGCGGCCAAGGTCCTGGCTGGATTAACCCATGTCTCTGGAGTCTGTCTATTCCAAAAATTCTGAAGGTTTTAAAAGACTGGAACTGTTCCCAACTTGTTACCTCGAGTCTAAACAACTTAGTAAGTGCTCGGAGGTGATTGATTATAAGGTTGTTTGCTGAGCATCACCTGTTGCGTGCAGGCTCTGTATTGGGTCCAGGAAGATGAAGGGGAATCAGGGCCAGTCCCCTGGTTTGCAGTCTCGGGGCCGAGGCAGACCCAGAGCGCCCAAATATGTATAATTGTGCTACAGTAGCGGTCGCACAGGCAGCTGTGGGAGTCCAAAGGGGAGAGCCACTCTCTCTGCCTAGGAATACTCCAGAAAGAGAAAAGAGGGAAGGAGATTCCAAACAGGTCACTTAAGCAGTGGCGTTGAGGTGAGAGAAGGCAGTTTACAACCCAGTCTGGATGGGGTGTGAAGGTAGGGATCAAGGAAGAATTTTTAGGGGAAGGGCCTTTTGACCTGGGCTCTGAAGGCTGAATAGGAGTTTGCCACCTGGAGAAGAGGGAAAGGGACTTTTAAGCAGAAGGAACATTGTGTGGAAGGCCCAGAGGTGTGATGACTGTGGGCCACAGGGAGAACTTTCCTGGGGTGAGGAGAAACTGAAGGGAGTGAGTCAGGGATAGGAAACAAAGGAAGCAGATCCCCCTGGAACACAGGGTCTTTGAGCCCATGCAGAAGCTGCCTGGCATTTCTGTTCTTGGCCTTGGCACAGGCGTTTATGCTCTGGGTCTGCCAGGGCTTTGCCTTGGTCATTGGGATCTGGGAGTCTTGGTGTGGACTGTCCAGCATGGGAGGGATTGACAAAGCCAGGGTTCAGGGGGACTGGGGGTCACGGATAACTTGTGGCCAGGGCTGCTCTGACCACTGGCCAATGAGGTGCGGGTTTCAGGAGCTGGGAAAGGGCTCTGATCCTTCTCTTCCTTCGCCTCCAGCTCCACAGCCAGTCCTCCATCCTGGAGAGGATGGTCAGATACTTTACACTCTAATGTGAGAGACTGATGGCAGAACCTTTCCCATCAGAACCATGGACAGGGCTGAAAGGGGCCGTGAGCGCAGGTCTCACCAGGAGTCAGAAGGTCTGGGTTGCCGTCTTAGATGCACCACTTCTAACTCGTGGCTTCGCTTCTCTGAATCCCTGTATAAAACGACAAGCGTCATCTCGGCTCTGCTCAGTTTACAGCGTCCTCGTGAGGCTCCGAGAGGAGGAGGGAGTGAAAGCATTTGGGTAGCTCTTACACCAGGGATGGCTGCCTCTCGCCTGCCTGGTGCCCGTGGCAGACATTGCTAATTCATCATCTAGATTCGTTCGCAGAATCCATTTAGCACAGCATTCCAGGCGGCCTCTTATCAGTGGACCAGAATTGCCGTGTGAGTTGAAGCCCGTTTGCTGCCCCTGCTGAGCCCGGTGTTCATTTTGTGGTCCTGGGGTCCAGGGACATTCCCGTTGTGTAGCACCTGGCACCATCTGGGGGGGCCCATCATCCCCTCCCTGCTGGGCTCTTCCCCCCAGCCCACTGCTTCTCAGGCTTGCCTGTGCACTGGAATCGCGTGGGAAGTTTAAAAAATACCAATTCCTGGACACCACTCCCCACACCGTGATTCTGTTTTAATTGTCAGGGATGTGGTCTGGCCATTGGGATTTTTCAGATCTCCCCGGTGATCCTTTTTCTTTTTTTTTTAAATAAATTTATTTATTTATTTATTCATTTTTGGCTGCATTGGGTCTTCGTTGCTGTGCGTGGGTTTTCTCTAGTTGCAGTGAGCGGGGGCTACTCTTCGTTGCAGTGCATGGGCTTCTCATTGCGGTGGCTTCTCTTGTTGCGGAGCATGGGCTCTAGGTGCGTGGGCTTCAGTAGTTGTGGCTCGTGGGCTCTAGAGCTCAGGCTGCATAGTTGTGGCACACGGGCTTAGTTGCTCCGCGGCATGTGGAATCTTCCCCGACCAGGGCTCGAACCCGTGTCCCCTGCATTGGCAGGCGGACTGTTAACCACTGCGTCACCGGGGAAGTCCCTCCCCGGTGATTATGTGCAGTAACGTTTGCTCTGGCCCCTTTCTCCAACCTGCTAGGTGCCGATGTCGCTGTTGTCCTGGGCAGCGCAGGATTCTGGGGAGAGGGTAACGATTGCACAACCCGAGACTCAGCTCGTGTCACTTTTTTGCTGGCATGTTAACAGAGGGTCTTCGTACGCATGTAGCTTTGCCTGTGGCCTGATTTTTTTTTTTTTTTGTAAACTATACATAACAAAACTTACTCTTTCAACCATTTTTAAGTGTACAAATCAGTGGGATTAAGCACATTCACATTGTTGTGCAACCATCACCACTATCATCTCCAGAACTTTTTCTTTTTCCCAAACTAAAGCTCTGTCCCCATTAAACATGAACACCCCCCCTCCCCCTCCCCCAGCCCCTGGCACCTGCCATGCTACTTCCTGTCTCTATGACTCTAACTCCTTCAAGTACCTCGTACAAGTGGAATCCTACAGTGTTTGTCTTTTTGTGACTGGCTTATTTCACTCAGCATCATGTCCTCAAGGTTCATCCATGTCATAGTACGTGTCAGAATTGCATTTCTTTTTAAGGCTGAGTCATATTCCATTGTGTGGATGAACCACGTTCTGTTTATCTGCTCAGCTGTCAACGGACACTTGGGTGACTTCCACCTTTTGGCTGCTGTGAGTAATGCTGCTCTGAAAATGGGTGTGCAAGTATCTCTTCAAATCTCTGCTTTCAGTTCTTTTTTGGGTGTAGAGCCAGGAGTGGAATTGCTGGACATTCTATGTTCAGTTTTTTGAGGAACCTCCATACTGTTTTCCACAGCAGCTGCACCATTTTACATTCCTATCAGCAGTGCACAGGGGTTCCCACTTCTCTACATCCTCACCAACATGTGTTTTCTGTTTGTTTCTCTTTAAATAATAGCCACCCTAATGGGTATGAAGTGATGAGGCCTGATTTTTAAAGCAAAGCTTCTTCTTTCCTTACTTAGAAATGTCATAGCATCTCTTCCAGCGGTGATGGAGGAGGCAGAGAGGGATCAACATGTACAAGTGCCTGCTGTGCGTGGGGCACTTTGCACATCATGTCTTCTCCTCTGCGAGGCAGGTGTTATTACCTCCCTGGAGCCCAGGTCTCAAGGTTGGACAATCCCGGGCTGAAATCCTGGCTCCATCCTTTCCTAGCTGTCATGTGTTAGGCAGGTGATTTGACTTTTCAGGACCTCAGTTTTTTCAGCTGTAAAATGGGTTCAGTAATAGGATGGAGGATTTATAGTAACAGAAGCATCAGTTTCGGTCATGTATCAACATGTGCTGAGTGCTGTGCACAGATTAACCCATTTCATCCTTTTAGAATCCCCCTGGGTGGAGGCTGATAACATCCCCATTGCTCAGATAAGAAAACTGAGGCCCAAAAAGCTTGAGTAACTTGTCCCTGGACACGCGGCTGGTAAGGAGTGGAGCTGGGATTGAAGGAGTGTAGACTGGGAGGGTCTTGAAGTTCGTGCCAGAAAAAGCTGAGAAGGGACTTTTAAAGGTGATTCTGGTGTGGACTCAGCAAGAGGAGAGTGGTAGAGAAAGCTTCCATCTTCTTGGAGAATTCGTAACAATCGGTAACAGAATGTTGGCAGAAATATGGACCGTAAAGGCCAGTGTGGTGTGGCCTCAGGTGGAAATGAGGAGCATGTTATTGGACAATAGAGAGAATATCCTTGGTATAGAGCAGCCGAGAACTTGCCTGAGTTGTGTTCATGTTCTGGGGAAGGTAGGACTTGCACGTGGTGGGATTGGATGATGCGTTGAGAAGATTCCCTAAGCCCGGTGTTGATGGAGCGGCTTGGTCCTCCCAGCTGCTTATAGTGAGATGCGGGAGGAGAGAAATGAATCGAAGAAGGAACTGTTAAGCAAAAAGGAACCGGAATGTAAAGATTTGGAGAATTCTCAGCCTATCCATAGTGTAAAAACGAGCACGTGTTCAGAAGGGAACATCACGGGTGTGGCCCACAGACCATTCATAAGGAGATTAGTGCTGATGCGGACCATGGGCCAAATCAGCCTCCCTCTGAAGCCAGGAGCAGAAATGGGATCATCCCAGCCGGGACCAGAAGAATGGAGGAGGGCTGCACCCGTGCTATTTCCCTGGAAAAGGGAAGGATGATGATGAAGGCAGTTTCTAGATCTCAGGGCGGGGCTGGCTGCTCTTGTTTCAAAGGGTGGGGCCCTGCCCAGTGTCTCAGAGGTGGGGTGACCTGCCGAGCTGTGGAGGTTATGCTGTCACCCCAGGGGGCCTGGAGGGCAGGGCATCGGACCAAAGAGGGCTATTCTTGAGCCTTAAGATCTCAAGGAACTTGCCTTGCTACGTTTTGGACTTCATTGGGACCCATCACCCCTTCCTTCTTTTTGGTATATTTTCTTTTTTTTTGGAATGGGAATGTCTATATGTCTGTCCTGTGCCTGTCCCACCATTGTATTTTGGAAGCACATAATTTATTTGGTTTCCCAGGCTCACAGCTGGAGAGGAATTTTGCCTCAGAATAAATTGTACCTTGAGTCTCACTCATGTCTGATTTAGGTGATGTTTAGATGAGACTTTGAATTTTGGACTTTAGAGGTAATGCTGGATTGAGTTGAGACTTTTGGGCTTGTTGGGATGGAATGAATGCATTTTACATTCAAGAAGTACATAAATTTGAGGGACCAGTGGTGGCATGCTATGGACAGAATGTTTGTGTTTCCCTAAAATCCGTATGTTGAAGTCCCAACCCCCAATGTGGTGGTATTTGGAAGTGGGGCCTTTGGGAAGTAATTAGGGTTAGATCAGGTCATGAGGGTGGGACCCTCATGATGGGATTAGTGCCCTTACAGGAAGAGGAAGAGATATCAGAGCTATCTTTCCACTTTGTGAGGACACAGCAACAAGGCGGCCGTCTGCACCAGACACCAAATCTGCTGGCACCTTGATCTTGGACTTCTGAGCCTCCAGAACTCTTAGAAATAAATGTATCTTGTTTAAGCCACCCAATCTATGGTATTTTGTTATAGCACCCCAAATGACTGACACCTCCACTCATCTCGCCAATCTCCATCCTCCACCCATGCTTCTATCCATCCCAACCTCCCCCATCCCCGATCCATCCATCCATCCATCCATCCATCCATCCATCCATCCTTCCTTCCTTGCTTCCTTCCTTCCATCCATCCATCCATCCATCCTTCCTTCCTTCCTTCCTTCCTTGCTTGCTTCCTTCCATCCATCCATCCATCCATCCATCCTTCCTTCCTTCCTTCCTTGCTTCCTTCCTTCCATCCATCCTTCCTTCCTTCCTTCCTTCCATCCATCCATCCATCCATCCATCCTTCCATCCATCCATCCTTCGTTCCTTCCTTCCATCCATCCATCCATCCATCCATCCTTCCATCCATCCATCCTCCCTTCCTTCCATCCATCCATCCATCCATCCATCCATCCATCCTTCCTTCCTTCCTTCCTTGCTTCCTTCCTTCCATCCATCCTTCCTTCCTTCCTTCCTTCCTTCCTTCCATCCATCCATCCATCCATCCTTCCATCCATCCATCCATCCTTCCTTGCTTCCTTCCTTCCATCCATCCATCCAGACATCCAGACATCTATCCAACTATCCACTTATTTGTCTAGAAAGCTATTTGCCTGCCTTCTCTCTACTTACCTACCCCTCCTACCCATCCATCTAGTGGCACCATCAATAAATTGGAAGCATATTGGAAAGTATAGCTGTTGTCCTGTGGGCAACGGGAGAGTCGATGAAAAAGCTTAATTGATCATGAAAAGTAGAAAATAAAGTCATATTATTTTCTGCTTTTCATGATCAGTTAAGAAATTTCAAATTGTGGGATCTGTAAAACCGAGGTACATCAATGATGTCTTCAGGGAGTTATGGGCATAAGCTTGAAGTTCCCCTGCTGCCAGAAAGCTCTATGGTCCTACTGTACTTGGGTGATGGTAGGAAGACAGCCTACCTCCAGATGTTTTCCTCCGGCGACATCCTTTATTCTGGACATCTGTGTGCCAAGTTAAAGGTCAGCGTTCCCAGGGAAGGAGGGGAGAATGGGTGCTGGGACATGACTGTCCCCCTGCCCCTTCTGGAAAGCTGGAACCTTGGGATATAGGAACTGGTGTTGCCTTGTGACCCCCTGCCCCTTCCCCAGCTGCCACTCCAGCCTCGTGGGTTCCCTCCCAGCCTCGAAACATGCCTACTCCTTCCAGCCACCAAGCTTTTCCTGATGCCCTTCTGGCTTCCAGAAGTTTCCTCTCCGGTCTTCAGTGCTTCTGACCATCATGTCTCTGGGACGCCCCCCCCCCTTCCTTCTTGCCTTTTCTGGCAACAGTTGTGTGCGATTAAATCTTTATATTGTAAAAGCATTAGCATAATGACAGGAAAAGAATTCCACCCCCAACTTTTTATTTCGAAAAATTTCAAACTAACATAGAAAGGTTGCGAGAAAAGTTCAGTGAACACCTAGGTGCCAATCATTCACTTAGTCACCAGATGTTAACATTTTGCAATGTTGGCTTTGCTGCTTTCTCTTCTTTTTGAAACTTTTGAGGATAAGTTGCAGACATCTGGACACTTCATCCTTAAACACGGCAGCGTGTATTTCCTAAAGCAAAGACGTTCTCCCATGTAACCGCAGTATGCTTACTTCTCCCAGAAATTCAGCCCTTGATACGGTACTGTGATCTGATAGGCAGTCCAACTTTATCTCCCCTCAACTCCCTTAAAAGAATTTTTAAGAAGAATGTCATCAAAAATGAATTCTACTTAAAAAAAAAAAAAAAGAATCCTACTGCCTCACCACAAATCTGTATTTCATTTATGTGTGTTTTCTTTCATCCACAACATAATTTGACCTTATTATAATCATAATGAATTACAGATTCTCTCTTTCTCACTTCATATTATATGGCAAACATTTCCCATGTCATTATACAGTTTTTTTTCTTTTTTCTTTCAGTTTTCTTTTTTTCCCCTTTTTTCTTCATTATACAGTTTTAAAGACTTATTTTCAGTTATGCAAGGAAAATTTGAATATAATCTCATAAAAAGTCAAACAATTATCTTCAAATTATCTTCTACTTCATCCTGAAAATTAAAATATGAGGGAAGTCGTCTGTGACCAGCACCCCCAAATCCACCCATCTCTCCTTTTTTTTTTCAGGCCTCTTTTTCTGCATTTACCTCTCACCTGTTGTTAAACATTTGGGTTAATTCCTGTTACTAGTTTTTTTCCAGATCTGTGTAACGTTTAGTCACAGGCCAGTTTAGCATCTTGGGTTTTTAATGAACCTACCTCAGTGCTTCTCAGCCTGGGAATTTTATTTATTTTTAAATATTTATTTATTTATTTGGCTGCTCCGGGTCTTAGTTTTCGGCACACGGGATCTTTGTTGTGGCATGCGGACTGTCAGCTGCCGCATGCGGGATCTAGTTCCCTGACCAGGGATGGAACCTGGGCCCCCTGCATTGGGAGCTCAGAGCCTTAGCCACTGGACCACCAGGGAAGTCCCACCCTGGGAACTTTAGAAATATCCATGCCTGGGTTCCAGCCCCAGAGATTGCAGTCTCTTTGGTCTGGGGTGTAGCCTGGGCATTGGCATATTTAAAAGCTTCCCAGGTGATTCGTTTTCTTAGCTTTTAAAAACATCGAGGTAAAATTGAGACGACATAAAATGAACCATTTAAAAGTGAACAGTTCAGTGGCATGTAGTACATTCACAGTGCTGTACAACCAACATCTGCATCACCCCAAAAGGAACCCCCGTACCCAATAAACAGTTTCTCCCTCTGCCCCCAGCCCTTGGTAACCACTGATCTGCTGTCTGTCTCTATGGATTTGCCTGACTGGATATTTCATATAAATGGGGCCATGCAATGTGGAACCTTCTGTGTCTGGCTTCTTCCACTTAGCGTCATGTGTTTGAGGTTTATCCTCGTTGTAGCAGGTATGATGGCTGAATAATATTCTATTGTATGGCTGGACTGCGTTTTGTTTATCCACCCATCCATTTCCCGGATGATTCTTAATGTGTGGCCAAGATTGAGAAACGCTGGTCTGACCTCTTCTCTTCTCTTCAGATTGGAATAATAGTAACTACTTTGCAAGGATGTTGTGGGCTTTAATGGGGCGCTCTTTGTGAAGTACCAGGATGGGTCCAGTAAGAAAACGGTGCCCGGGCTCCTTAGGGGAGCTCCCCAGGGAGAGGGGGAAAGAACATTTATTCTCCGAGCACCGCTGTATGTCAGGCATCCCCGTATGGGCTCTTGAACCGTATCATTTCATGGTACCTGCAGGCTAGGTAATATTATCTCCTTTAACACACAAGGAAGTTGCAGCCCAGAGACGTTAAGACATTTCCCCTATGTCACACAGCAGCTAAGTGATCATACAGGGACTTTCCACCCAGCTGTGCCTGGCTCCAAAGCCCTGCCCCCCTCCAGTTCAGGGTGGAAGGCGACCTTCTGTCCTTGTCTCCCTGCCAGCTCAGTTTGGGAGCCCTCCACGTGGAGTTGCCCTCCCCACCCCCATCAGATGCAGTGGCCACATGGTTATCTAAGTGGCAAGGGTTGGCCACAGAATGGGGATTCTGTTCTCCAGAAAGCAGGCCAAAGACCCATTTCCCTCCTTTAGTTGAACCAGCGGCAGCTTGCTAGAAATGTCGACTCTTTGAAACTTCCCACAATCTTGAAGGCTGCCTAGCTCACTGCCAGCCCTGTTCCAGACAGTCTAAACTTTCTCTCTGCATCTCAGCTGTTCAGAATGACTCCCTTGTCCCTCTGCTGGGGAATGGGTAAACAAGTCATTACACATCCTTATGATGGAACAGTTCTCAACGATAAAAAGGAAGGAACCATTGACCCAGGCAGCAGCATGGATGAATCTCACCTGCATTAAGCTGAGTGAAAAAAGCCAAACTCAAAAGGCTGTGCCGGGGCGGGGCGGGGGGTGGGGGGGCGGCGGAAGCCTGGAAGGGTTGAGATGACAGCCAAGAATAGTAATGTTAGGAGGGTTCATCGTTTTCTTCTCATAGAAAACAAGAGATAATAAGGAAGTCCCTGTTTGGCATTCAAAGCACAGTTTCTTTTCACCTAAGAATACACTTGACTTTGTGCAATCAGTTCTCTTTAGACATTAAAAAAAAAGGTCTGTAGAGCTTCTATATGATCCCGTTTATATGATGTTCTGGAAAAGGCAAAGCTATGGGGACAGAGAACAGAGCAGTGGTTACTGGGCTGCGGGAGGGTTAGGGTACCAGGGGGCAGGAGGGCAACTGGGGGGGTGATGGACCTTTTATTTATCTTGATTAGGGTGGCAGTTATACAACTCTCTCCACTTGTCAAAACTCATAAAAATGTGTAGCAAAAAGGGAAGTTTTACTGAATATAAATTAAAAGGAAAATTAAAAGCAAACAGTGAATTCATTGTCCTCTTCAAACGCCTGCCTCGAGGTTTATGAAGAAAGAAATTAGGCTACAAGGAGTTAAAGAAAAAGTTCTCCGTTCTTGAGGGCTGTGGGAACTCTATTTCTTGGGCGTTTGCCCCTGGCCCTGGGGCCCTGGCCCCCGACCCCTGTCTCTCTCTCTCTCTCTCTCTCTCTCTCTCATTCAATAGCTGCAGCACTGGGTGAGAGACAAGGAAAGTTTTGTGGAACCCAGAAATAAATAAATAACTGCCCATCCAGGTCGCCATGGCAACCATGACATCACCCTCAGACCCGAGGGCTGGCACCACGGGTGGCTTGTTGGTGTTTGTTAAAGGAGCAGGGGAGAGGGCAGCCCGGTAACAGGTGGAGGAGACTTGGTTTCCCGCTGGGGAGAAAGGCGTCCATTGCACCCCTTCACGGTTGGCCTCAGACCCCCGCCCCCCAGCCCTAGTGGAGGGAGCGTAAATTAGCACCGCCTCTTTGGGGGGCTTTTGGGCAGAATCTGTCAGAGCTAACACTGTGTGTACCTGTGTTAGTGTCTCCAGGGTTGTGGTCACAAACGAACACACACTTAGCGGCTTAAAATAATGGAAATCTGGTCTCTCTCCATTCTGGAGGCCGGAAGTCCAAAGTCAAGATGTCTGCAGGGTTGGTTCCTTCTGGAGGCTTGAGGGAGAGTCTGCTCCAGGCCTCCCTCCCGGCTTCTGGTGGCTGCCAGCATCCTTGGCATGAAGGTGCATCACTCCAACCTCTGCCTTTGTCTTCATTCTGTGTCTCTCCTCTTCTTATAAGGACACCTGTCATACTGGATTAGGGGCTCACCGCCCCCACTCCAGTATGACCTCATCTTAACTAATTGCATCTGCAACGACTCTTTTCAAATAAGTCCCACATTCTCAGGTCCTCGGGGTTAGGACTTCAGCATAGGAATTTTGGGAGGACACAATTCAACCCATAACCCTATTTTTGTTGTTATTGTATTTGCTTTATTGGCATAGATCCAGCATACAGAAGGTACTCAAGAAATGCTAAGTGGACGGCCCCTAGCACAGACACAGCATACAGTGGGCACTTAATAAATGCTTTGTGCACTCTACTGCATTGTGCCCTTTGTTCTGAACCATACACCCATTTCTCACTTGTGTGGGTCTTTATAGTAATAATTGGGTTCCTGCGGTGTGGGGGAAGGTTTTTGGTGTTTCAGTGGAGTTTAACCCCACCTGGTGGATGGTTCTTGGCAAAGTCCAAGGTGAACTGTCCACTTACCTGACTCTGAGCCAGCGTGGTCCTGCCTGCCGCCCAAGAGCCAGGTGTTTGCAGATCTCACCTCCCCCACCGCCAGCCTGACCTGAAGACTCCTGCAGAGAGTCCAGTCAGCCAGGTGTGGCCATGTCCCATCCCACCTGGGCGATGTCACTTCCTAACTCTGCACTGGAGCTTCCCCTCCATAAACCCGGCGTGGTGGTGGCTCTGTGGGGCGGTGGAGCTCCCGTGAGGATCAGGTGAGAGAACGGGGCGGAGGCAGTGGATGGGGCTTGGAAGATTCCAAGACACCAGAGCATCAGGAATGCTTATTGTCGGGACTTCCCTGGTGGTCCAGTGGTTAGGACTCCATGCTTCCACTGCAAGGGGCATGGGTTCGATCCCTGGTCCGGGAACAAAGATCCCTCAGGCTGCACAGTGCAGCCAAAAAAAAGAAAAAAAAGGAATGTTCATTGTCAAGATAAAGTCACCTGGCCATTCCACGAGTGGATCCACGCCCAGAGGAAATGAATGCATATGTTCACTACAACGAATTCTTAGAGCAGAGTTACCATAACAGCTCCAAGCTGGAACGTCCGCGTCCAGTAGACAGGATAAATAACTTGTGGTTCACTCACCCTGTGCAATACTCTACTGCAACGAAAACAGCCAATTACTGAGGCCGACAAAAGTCATGCTGAGCCCAAGGAGCCAGACCCAGAGGGTGTGCTGTGTGATCCCACTGATGGGAAGTTCAAGAATAGGCAAAACGAGTCTACGGTGACAGTGTCAGAGGGGGGTGTCCTTGGGGGGCAGTACCCCTGGGAAGGGGTATAAAGGTGAAATGGAGCAGGACACTATGGTCCTTGCCCCCCCACCATGTCCTCCGCCTGCCTTTTGTCTGTGGAAAAAATTTAGCCAAAGAATAAGTTTAATCAGAGAAGTGAGAAAATGCAGAAACAGAGGAAAACAGTCAAAGGAGACCAAATAATAATAGTTTAGTCATTAAGCAAAGTCAAGGACCTTTAGTTCTTCCTTAGGGGCTATAGGTAATATTCTGAGCCATATCCTGTGAACTGTCTTATAGATACTGAAACCCCACCAGGTGGAAGAAGTTAACTACATGATGACCAGGCTGTAGCCATGACATAAGCTGCCACAATTCCGAGAACTGGCCCCAAAGAAATGGAAACAAACCGACCCTGGAACTGAAGATTAACTGTACCTAGAATAATCGAGATGACGCTGGTCAGACCACTGATGGCCAATTTCAGGATGACCGTCAGAGCTGACTGCGCTGTTCCTGCATGCAGTCCCCTCCCTCTGTCTGTAAAAGCTCTTGCCCCCTGATTGTCGGGGGGGTGGAGTCGGCCTTTGGGCAGGCGTCCGCCCCCCGCCCCCCCCCTTGCTAGCCTCTGAAATAAAGCAACGTTTCCTTTCCTACCAACACTTGTCTCTCGAGAACTGGCTTTCGAGCGGCGAGCAGCGGGACCTGGGTTCGGTAACAAAGGCGCTTTCCAGGGTGTGGGAAAGAGGCTCTGGCTCGTCTGGTGGTGGTCACGTGGGCATGTGTCTACGTCGAAATCCATCCAGCTGTACCCTGGGGAGCTATATTGTAGGTCTGTTATGCTTAAAGAAAATTAAAAGTAAGAAATGAAGAGGATGCTGCAACCCAATATTTATTTATTTTGGCCGCGCCGCGCAGCTTGCGGGATCTTAGTTCCCCGACCAGGGATCGAACCCAGACCACAGCAGTGAAAGCACCGAGTCTTAACCGCTGGGCCGCCAGGGAATTCCCTGCAACCCGATATTTAGCAAACACCACTTTGGGGATTAAGCACAAAATGTTGGATTGTCCAAAAAAAATGTAATAGAAAGAGAGAGGGAGGGAGGGGCGCGTGAGGAGGAGGGGAGAGGAGGAGGGAAAGGGGACGGGAGGGGAGGGGGGAGGGGAGGGGACCCTCTTCCCACCAGCAGGGGCCGAAGTCCTCAGGCCTCCTGGGAATTCTGTGGCCCGGGCCGCTCCCGGCTTCCCAGCCAAGCTTCCGGGAATTGTGTGTCTCCCTACAGGTTCATGAACCACCGAGTCCCTGCCCACCGGAGGTACCAGCCCACGGAGTACGAGCATGCCGCCAACTGCGCCACCCATGCTGTGAGTCTTGGGGGGCTGACAGCTAAAGAGGGGGGCTGGGGACGCAGCCTCTTTGCCCTTGGAGAGAGCGTGTGTCCGTTCCATGGCCATGTCCCGAGTGGCCTGTTCTCAAGTCTTCCATGGCCCTCGGAAGAGCGTGTGGGATCTCGAGGGAAGGTCATTTGGGGAAATTGGAGGCGCGGAGCGTGCCTCCCTTTTACTTTAAGAACCTTCAGTGGCTCCCTAGTACCTTGTACAGCATCCAGGCTCGGTAGCAAGCTCCCAGATAGGTCTTAGCCTTTGTGTTATGTTGGCCCACCTTCCACTGCCATGATCTTGCCCCCAGGCTCCAGCGCCCTGAGCCACCTGCTGTTTCCAAAATAGAAGGCATGACCCCGTGCCTTTGCACATGCTGTTCCCTCTGCCTGGAGTACTTGCCGTCTCCCCCCACCCCGGCCTTGTCTAAGAAATCCTTCTCTGGGCAGTGGTCCTTAACCCTTTGGCGCATGGGCCCCTTTGAGGATTTAATGAAGCTCTAGACCTACGCTGTCCAGCTTGGTAGCCACTGGCCTCATACAACTGAAATGCAGCTTGTCTGAATTGACATGTGCTGTGAGTATAAAATACATACCAGCTTTTAAAGATTAGCATGGAAAGAAAAGAATGTAAGGTATCTTCTTAATACTTTTCATATTAATTACACGTTGAAATGATATTTTGGATATATTGGACTAAGCAAAATATTAAAATTAATTTCACCTATAAATAATGTCCTTTTCAAAATGTGGTGACTACAAAATCTAAAATTACCTGCGCCACCCACGTTATAGTTCTGTTGGCCGGGGCTGCTGTAGAATCTCTCTCCAGATAAAGTGCTCCTAACACACGAAATTGGGCAAACCCTTGCAGGGACCCTGTACCCCCAGTGCTTTGGAGAGTTCTGAGACTTCTCAGAGGGAACGATGGATAAACCAAGATTCGAAGAGTGAGGAGTTTTCCAGGTAGACATGGTAGGGAGGGATGCCTTCTTCAGAGAGACCCACAGGTGCAACAGCACAGAGATGTGAAGCGGTGTGCCCTGACCGGGAGGCTGGGGTATCAGTGGACCCAGGGGGTGGGGGGCAGTGTCCAGAGATGCTTCTTGAAGACAGGATCTTGGCTTCCTGTTTTACCACGATATTCTCTAGAGTTATGCTGTCCAGTATAGTAGCCTCTGGCCTCCTGTAGCTGTTGGAATTGAAATTGAAACCAATTAAAATGAAAACTTCAAGTCCTCAGTGGTACAAGTCACATTTCAAGTGCTCAGTAGCTGCGTGTGCCTAGTGGCTCCCATACTGGACAGTGCAAATCTAGAATGTTTCCACCATTGTAGGAAGTTCTGCTGGGCAGTCCAGGGTCTAGAGGCTTCCCTCCATCATAGAATTTCTGTTGGACAGTGAAGGTCTAGAACCTTCCCACCATCACAGGAAGTTCTCCTGGATGGTGCAGGTCTAGAACCTTCCCTCCATCATGGGAAGTTCTGTTGGACAGTACAGGCCTAGAACCTTCCCACCATCACAGGAAGTTCTCCTGGATGGTGCAGGTCTAGAACCTTCCCTCCATCATGGGAAGTTCTGTTGGACAGTACAGGCCTAGAACCTTCCCACCATCACAGGAAGTTCTCCTGGATGGTGCAGGTCTAGAACCTTCCCTCCATCATGGGAAGTTCTGTTGGACAGTACAGACCTAGAACCTTCCCACCGTCACAGGCAGTTCTCCTGGATGGTGCAGGCCTAGAACCTTCCCTCCATCATGGGAAGTTCTGTTGGACAGTACAGGCCTAGAACCTTCCCACCATCACAGGAAGTTCTCCTGGATGGTGCAGGTCTAGAACCTTCCCTCCATCATGGGAAGTTCTCCTGGATGGTGCAGGTCTAGAACCTTCCCACCATCACAGGAAGTTCTCCTGGGTGGTGCAGGTCTAGAACCTTCCCACCATCACAGGAAGTTCTGTTGGACAATACAGGCCTAGAACCTTCCCACCATCACAGGAAGTTCTCCTGGATGGTGCAGGTCTAGAACCTTCCCACCATCATAGGAAGTTCTGTTGGACAATACAGGCCTAGAACCTTCCCACCATCACAGGAAGTTCTCCTGGATGGTGCAGGTCTAGAACCTTCCCACCATCACAGGAAGTTCTGTTGGACAATACAGGCCTAGAACCTTCCCACCATCACAGGAAGTTCTCCTGGATGGTGCAGATCTAGAACCTTCCCTCCATCACGGGAAGTTCTGTTGGACAGTACAGGCCTAGAACCTTCCCTCTATCACAGAATTTCTATTGGACAGTGCAGGTCTAGAACCTTTCCTCCATCACGGGAAGTTCTTTTGGACAGTGCAGGTCTGGAGAAAAGGCTTGGGTTGCTCAGGGGCTCTGTATTTGCCTGGACCCCACTCCAAAGGTTGGCCCTGCAGCACCTCTTCCCACCCTGCTTCCAGCTCTGGATCATTCCCAGCATCCTTGGCAGCTCCAACCTCTACTTCCTGTCGGACGATGACTGGGAGACCATCTCTGCCTGGATCTACGGCCTCGGCCTCTGTGGGCTCTTTGTGGTGTCCACCGTGTTCCACACGATCTCCTGGAAGAAGAGCCACCTCCGGTACCTGCTGCCTAGCACATGGGAGGGGGCGAGTGCCTGGCAGGGTGACCAGGGCTGGGGCCCGCGGTGGGCTGAGGGGTGAGGCAGGATGCCTTGGGCCATGCTTGGCTGAGCCAGGAGGGACCCTGGATGGAAGGCCTTGTGCCGTCTTCGCCTCGGGCTGGCGGGGTTGAGTCCCACATGGGCGGACCACCTCACCCTCATTTGCCTCGTTTGCTTACTTCTACGAGTCCGGAAGAACAAGCCCCTTGCTCCCAGGGTCATTGTGAGGGACCCTCATAATCGTCATAATAATCGCCCCCTTCTGGGCACCCCCTAGGTTCCAGGCATTCTGCAGATGTCCCTCTGCATCTTTCCAATAATTCTGCAATGTAGGCATTAGAACCCTGGATTTTAATTTTGATTTGTTTTGTTTTTAATTTTTTTTAAATTGTGATAAATACACATGACATAAAATTTACCATCTTGACCATTTTAAGTATACAGTTCAGTAGTGTTAACTACATTCACATTGTTGTGCAGCTATCACCACCATCATCTCCAGAACTTCTTCATCTTCCCAAATTGAAACTCTGTCCCCATTAAACACTAACTCCCCATTCCCCCTTCCCCAGCCCCCGGCACCCACCCTTCTACTTTCTGTCTCTATGAATTTGACTGCTCTGTGTACCCCATGTAAGTGGAATCGTATAATATTTATCCTTTCATGAGCACAATGTCCTCAGGGTTCATCCATGTTGTAGCAGGTGTCAGAATCGCCTTCCTTTTCAAGGCTGAATCATATTCCATTGTATGGATGGGCCACACGTTGTTTATCGCTTCATCTGTTGATGGACCCATCTGCCTTTTGTGACTGGCTTCTTTCACTGACCGTGATGTCCCGGGCTCATCCAGGTTGCAGCTTGTAGAATCCCTGTTTTGTGCCTGATGACACTGAACCTGGAACGTGACTTGCTCAAGGTCACATAGTTGTGTCCAAGCTAGTGTTGATTCTAGGTTTCCAGGGCCCCCATAAAGTGAGGGGACGCTCTGGTCCATTGTAGCAGCTGCAGTGACCACTGGTCCCCATGTCCAATGCCCCTCTTGCCCCCAGAAGCCCTGTGACTCTGCTGTATCCCACCCCCTCCTGTCCCCATTCTTTCCTCTCTGTGGCTCCTGGTTGCTGTAATGAATTACAACACACTGGGGGGCTTGAAACCACAGGAACTTAGCCTCTCATAGTTTAGGAGGCCAGAAGCCCGAGATCAGGGTATCAGGAGGGCCATGTCTCTACGGGAGGACCCTTCCCTGCCTCTTCCAGCTTCTGGTGGTTCCCAGGGTTCCTTGGCTTGTGGCAGCATCACTCCAATCTCTGCCTCTGTCTTCACAGGCCTTCCTCCCCGTGTGTCTCTGTGTCCAAATCTCCCTCTCCTTTTTCTTCTAAAGACAGCAGTCATTGGGTTTGGGGCCCACTTACCAGTGGTGTGACGCTGCTGCCCTTTCGTGTCCTCATCTGTGACGCGGTGGATGAAAAGTATGGTCCCTCCCTCCTAGGTGGGATTAAAGAGTTAATGCTCGTAAAGAGCTTAGAACGGTGCTCTGATTATAGAATGTGCTCTGTATGTATCAGCTGTTGTTCTTCCTTTCATTTCTAGGAAGACTTGCAGTTAGCCCAGCATCAGAGAGAAACACGGCCAAATTTAATGAAGGCTGCAGTCGCTAGATAGAATCACAGTTTGTACTAGTTATCCACTGCTGCGTAACAAATAACCCTGAATCATAGAGGCTTCAAATAACAGTAAACCCTGATTCTTTCTCAAAGCTTCAGAGAGGCAGGAATTTGGGAGCTTAGATGTGTGTTTCTGGTTCAAGGTTGCTGATGTAGTCATGATGCTGCCCGGGGCTGCCGTCACCTGAAGGCTGGACCTGGGCTGGAGAAGCCACTTCCAAGGTGTCTCCCTCCCAGGCCTGGCATGTCGGTGCTGGATGCTTGGGGGTGCTCAGTCCTTCCCACGTGGACCTCCCCTCGGCCACATGGCTCATCCCCCCCACCAAAGTTAGTGATTCAAGAGAACAAGGCAGAGGCTGTGATACCTTTTATGATCTAGCCTTAGAAACCACACACACCATCATTTCTGCAACCTCCTGTTGGTTCCATATGTTTGCCATATTTGTTGTGGGAGGGGCCGCACACCGGTGTGAGGACCAGAAAGTGGGGCTCCTTGGGTACCATTTTGGAGGCTGGCTACCACACTGGTCAGGTGTATTGATGACTGTAATTTGCTCTTCAAGGGGAGGTCATAACGGAAACAGTAACGTTTATGAGCACTTCCTGTTACGCGTTGTGCTGAGTCCTGACCCTCTTAGTCCTCACAGCGACCCCGATAGGTGGCCAGTATCCTCCCTGTTTTACAGCTGAGGGAGCTGAGACCAGGGAGGGTAAGTAACTTGCTCAAGGTCCTAGTCTCTCTGTGGTAGGGTTGGGATTCGAACCCAGGTCTTATGGCTTCAGAGCCTGGACCTGAACCAGAATGCCAGAACCCAGAGGGTCTTCAGGGGGCACCTAGGTTTGTTTGTTTTGCACTTATTTTTTTTTAATGAAAGGAGAATAGAGTAGAATTAATAAACATTTAATTTTCCATATTTTCTTCTGCTTGCTAGACTTCTATTGAGTATGCATTTTTAAGTTCATTTTTTCCATTTTTATTTGTGTTTTATTTTTTTAATTGAAGTATAGTTGATTTACAATGTTGTGTTAGTTAACAGGTACACAGCAAAGTGATTCAGTTATACATACATACATATATATGTATATGTATGTGTGTTTGTATATATATATATTCTTTTTCAGATTCTTTTCCAATATAGGTTATTACAAAATATTGAGTATAGTTCCCTGTGCTATACAGTAGGTCCTTGAATTTCTTCCATTGTTTAATTGAAGTATAGTTGATGTACAGTATTATATAAGTTACAGGTATACAACGTGGTGATTCACAATTTTTTTAAAGGTTATATTCCATTTATAGTTACTGCAAAATACTGGCTCTATTCCCTGGATTGTACAATACATCCTTGTAGCTTATTTTATTATTTATTCATTTATTTTTTTGGCCGTGCTGCATGGCTTGTGGAATCTTAGTTCCCCGACCAGGGATCGAACCCAGGCCACCGCAATGAAAGCGCCGAGTCCTAACCACTGGACCGCCAGGGAATCCCCCTTGTAGCCTATTTTATACGTAATGGTTTGTGCCTCTTCATCCCCTCCCCCATGTTGCCCCTCCCCCTTTCCCTCTCCCCACTGGTAACCACTAGTTTGTCCTCTGTATCTGTGAGTCTGTGTCTCACACTTTTTTTTTAAGCTACTGAATTCTTTATCATTTGAAATCTTTCAGAAAGCCCAGTATATAAAACAGAATGCCGACTTCCTCTGATTAAAGTATGGGAGGAGGCTGTCAGGGGGAGGAGGGTCCTCGGTGGTACCCCCGAGGTGTCTCCATTCAACTCCTAGGGTGACAGGGAGCCTGGTTGGAAAACCACTGCTCTGGTCACTCACAGATGGGGACACCGAGGCCCGAGGGGTCATGGTGGATGGAGGTGCGTCAACCCCGAGCCCAGGCTCCCCCGAAGCCCATTGGTCCAGGGCAGGGCCCGTAACCCGCCTTCTCTGCCACAGGACGGTGGAGCACTGTCTGCACATGTCCGACCGCATGGTCATCTATTTCTTCATCGCGGCCTCCTACGCGCCCTGGTGAGTGTCTCTGCGGGTCCCCGGGAGGGCTGGCGTCCTCTCTTTCCTTTGTTTGAATTTCTTCGTGTTTGGCTGGGTGATATGTTGGCACAAAAGCGTGTAAGTAAAAAGACGCCCACCACCCATTCTCCTTCCTAGAAGCAACTACTTAGTACCAGTTTCCTGTGTATCCTTCCAGAGTGCTTTTGTGTAGGAAAGAGCAAACGTGTATGTATGAGTATATGTACAGACACACATTTGCATATATGCATATGTATATATGCAAATACATGCAAGACATACCTATATTTTATATGTTTATATTTATACTTATACTTTCCTACTTTAATACAAAAGGAAGGATACTGTACAAACTCGGCAGTTTGCTTTCATTCTCTTAGTCATGGACTTGGGGACATCTTTCCATATTAGTACCTTGAAGATTTCCCCACTCCTTTTTCTTTCTTTCTTTTTTTTTTTTTACAGCAGTATAATGTTCCCCGGCCACCCCTATTTATGAATATTTATGACGTTGGCACTCCCCCTTCCTTTGCTATAACAAACAGGGCTGCAGTGAAAGTCCTTGCTGTTGTACCACTCAGCATAGGTGCTTGGTTCTGTTGGCTCGAATCAGGTGAAATTGTTGAGGCAACCTTTTCTGATCTACAGAAACAGCAGGTTCATATGGCCAAGGCTGATCTTTGCGGGGTAAATTCGAGGCTTGGACGGCTGGGGGGCAGGAGTGGGCCTTACTCATTGTTGCCAAGTCACCCTCCACAGATTGTACCAGTTTAAACTCCCCCAGCAAGGGACTTCCCTGGTGGCGCAGTGGTTAAGAATCCACCTGCCAGTGCAGGGGACACAGGTTCCAGCCCTGGTCCGGGAGGATCCCACATGCCGCCTGTGAGCCACAACTACTGAGCCCACATGCCACAACTACTGAAGCCCCCTCACCTAGAGCCCGTGCTCTGCAACAAAGAGAAGCCACCGCAATGAGAAGCCCGTGCACTGCAACAAGGAGTAGCCCCCGCTCGCTGCAACTAGAGAAAGCCCGCCTGCAGCAACGAAGACCCAACACAGCCAAAAAGAAAATAAATAAATTAATTAATTAAAAAACAAACAAAAAAAAACTCCCCCAGCAAGTGCCTCAGGGTTTTCGAAAGTTCTGGAATAAAGAAACACTCAGGTCACACGCGAAATGCCGGGAAACCTGCAGAGCCCCTGTGAGGGGAGAAGGGCCGTTCCAGTCACACTTGTTGAATGTGTCTGGGTGGCCGGGCGGTGCTGGGGGTCAGGACGCTAAGGTTCTGGCTGGCAGAGGGGCTCTGTGACAGGACAGTGACAGCACGGTGACACGGGCCTGTGCGCATGCAGCCGTGGAGCTCAGAGGAGGCACCACCCTGCAGAGGTGGCCTCAGGAGGGCTTCCTGGAGGAGGTGTGCCTCTCTGAGAATCTGCACGTTGGCCTCTGAGGAGTGGGAGCCACAGAGGTTTGTTCCATTTTTGCCTGGGGAATTCCCATTTTTGGCTGTCGTAAACGGAGCGTTCTTTTTCATCATCTCAACTAATCAATGGGTTTTGTCGGTGCGCACAAAGACGACTGCTTTTTTTTTTTTTTTAGTTTTAAATCCTTTAATAGTTTAAATTTTTTTTTTAAGTTTTATTTATTTGTTTATTTATTTATGGCTTGTGTTGGGTCTTCGTTTCTGTGTGAGGGCTTTCTCTAGTTGCGGCAAGCGGGGGCCACTCTTCATCGCGGTGCGCGGGCCTCTCACTATCGTGGCCTCTCTTGTTGCGGAGCACAGGCTCCAGACGCGCAGGCTCAGTAATTGTGGCTCACGGGCCCAATTGCTCCGCGGCATGTGGGATCTTCCCAGACCAGGGCTCGAACCCGTGTCCCCTGCATTGGCAGGCAGATTCTCAACCACTGCGCCACCAGGGAAGCCCCCAAGACGACTGCTTTTGAAACACATTTTATTGAGACGTGCCCGGGGGGATACGCACAGTGAGTTCCCACACGCTGCAGCCAGCACCCAGGTGGAGAAACAAAACATCTCCAGCCCCTCCCCAGTCTGCTGCCCCCCAGGGGTAACCACAGTCCTGACGTCTGCCATCATAGGGTAGTTTTGCCTGATTTCTTACTTCATGTTAATGGGATCATCGTTCTTTCGGATCTTGCTTCTTTCGGGCAACATTATGTGGTGAGAGTCGTGGAGTCATGATTGCAGGAGTCACCGTCCAGTCTGCTTGCTGGACAGCGTTCTGGGCGAATAAACCACAGGTCTCCACCTCCTGTGACCGGCGTTGGAGGGTGATTATTGCTACACGGTCCTCTGGTCATTGTAGTGCGGGTGTGGTGGTGAACAGGGTGCAGGCGGGGGCTGCTGGTCTACGCTGAGGAGGGGTTGGGGGTTTGAAACAGGATATTGATGTAGTTTTATTTTTTGGACTGAAAGGTGATGCCTTGGGAGCAGGGAGGTGTGAGGAGGCTGGTGCAAGGACCTGGGAGAGAGATTGTGATGGCTGGGGCCCTGGTAGTGGCCTTGGAGTCAAGAGGACGGATAGATGGATGGGTGGGTGGATGGATGGATGGATGGAAAAGATATTTACAGGAAACTGAGTGGACTGAGTGACTGAAGGTGGGGGAGAGGGGATGTAGAGCGGGGGATGCCAGGGTTTCCGGCATCAGCTTTCCCCAGGAAATCAGCGACTCTCGGGAGTGTTAGGAAATCAGCCCTGCTGCCGTCAGCCTGGAGACATCGTTAGAGGCAGCCCTACGCCCAGCTGGGCTTTGTGGGAGGAGGGGACGTGCTTCTGTCCTGCCAACCAGGATGCTTCTGGTTGTCGGATGCCAGGTGGGCAGGCGTATGGAGGCTCCGAGAAGAAGTGTTGGTCCTGGTGAGGGGCTGCTGCTGGAGTGGGTAGGTGGGAGCCACGGGAGAAGCTGAGAGCAGGAGGGAGAAGCCAGAAGCCGTGGCTGGGCACTCAGTCCACAAGGCCGCCTCCTGATGGCCCCATGTCACCCCCAGGCACCACCTGTAGTTGTTGGGAGCCAGGTGATCTCAGGTTTCTTTTTGGATGTTGCCAATTAGAGTAAAGCTAGGTTTTGTGCTCAGCTGCCGTAACTATCCTTGATGTAGATTTCTAGAATAGCCCTCTGACTCTCCCCCGCTTGGCTGATTCAGTGCCTGGATTTCTACTCTTTATCCCTGGCTGTGACCACTTGGGCACCGGCTCTGTGCCCATCCCGTGCTGGTGTGTGAGGATACGGCTGTGAGCAAAGACACAGACTCTCTCTCCTTATGGGACTTACAGTCTCACGGAGGATGCAGACGTTGACTGTCCCAAGGACACTGACACAAGGAATGAACCACAGCTGTGCCGTGAAGGAGGGGTACAGGTGCCGAGGTGGGGAGATGTGCCCTGGCTTGCGGGCTTTGTAGGAGGAAGAGTCGGCAGAACTTGGCGGTTGCTTGGACGTGGGGTTGAGAGAGAGAGAATCAGAGGACACAGACGTCATTCACGTGATTCACGAGGCCGGCAGGACCACGTCACGAAGGGTGGAAAAACCTGGCAGGATCAAGTGTGACACAGAATCTTCCTTCCCCAGTGCTTCAGAAAACAAACAGGATAGAGTTATAAACATCGAGGTGGGCAAAAGAAAAATCACCATCTTCTGGAACCAGAGTCCCTCTCTGCAGGAATCTGGAGCGTTTCCGTGCAGTTTCGTTGTGCAGACGGCTGCACAGGCTGAAGACAGTCCGCGTGCTGGACAGGAACGCATGTGTGTGGGGCTGCAGCTGAGGGTGCGGGGGCAGCTCCCTGGCCTGGGGCACAGGCCTGACTGTCCGGGGCCCCCGACTGTGTACCTGAGCCAACAGCTGGAGGAAACACACAGAGGCCAAAGGCTGGAGAAGGCTGGGACCCGCAGACGCCTGGCCCTGGAGACACCACCTGTGGAGAGGAAAGCCCACTTTCCGGGAGCCTGGGGAGAGAGTCACGGGAATCCGGAAGGAAGGAAGGAATTCCTTCTGCAAAGTCTCCACCACCCTCTACTGACAGACTTGACGCTGTGCCAGCTGCAAAGGAAGAAATTCACGAGGCCCAGCTCAGTTGAAAACCCAGCCGGCAAAGAGGGTGAATGTAGAGCGGAGAGTCAATACATTAGTAACCAGCCTGGAGGGATACTCACCTTATATTCCCGTCCCCTTTTGGTGGCCAGTTTGAGGGGTTTTCAGGCGTTTCCTACAGGGACTGATGCTGGGATGAATGTCCTTTTCTGTGCCTCTGTGTGCTCGCAAAACAGCGTTCCTCTGGCCAGCCCCTGAACTTGGAGTGCCCGGGCCACGGGATACGTGCCCTTCAGAGTCTGATACATTCTCCAAACAGGCTTTACTTGTTTATATGCCCACTGGCTTGAGATGCCCTTTTCTTTCAATGCTTGGACATTATCAGTTGTGCTAATTTTGCTCTAATAATTGCCTATTGTTTCAGTTTCTCTGTCTCTCCACGTGTCCTCCCGTGAGAGGCCACATCCCACACATGGAGCCACGGGGACGGGGGTTCTCTGGGGTCGGTGTTCCTGTGACGGGCCGGCTGTGGAGGGCTAGATCCCAGTGCCCCGCTCAGGCTGTGCCCGTGGCTCTCCCTCCCAGGCTGAACCTTCGCGAGCTGGGCCCCTGGGCCTCCCACATGCGGTGGCTGGTCTGGATCATGGCCTCTGTTGGCACCATCTATGTCTTCTTCTTCCATGAGCGGTAAGCCAGGGCTTGGGGGCGCGGCCTCAGGTCAGGGTGGGGTGCCTCCATCAGGGCCTCCTCCCTGCCCCCAGTGAGACGAGACCCCAGGATAACCCCAGAAGCATGAGGGCACCGCTGTGCCTGGCATCCCTGGGTTCGGGTCCATTGATGGCCACCAGGTCCACAGCCCACAGGATCAATCTGAAGAGTTAAAAAAAAAAAGGGCATTGTAGGTTCCTAGACCCACTGAATGATGTCAGGTATTACCTGCCTTCCCGAAGCTGTGTTAGCAGATAAGGGGGAGAGGCTCTCAGGGCTGCCCACTCCCTTCCATCCTGCTGAGTGACAGGCTGCGAATGATTAAGTGTGGGAAAGAAACAGAGCTAGAGAAGCCAAAGGGAATAACAGACTCCTGGAATCTCCAGGGACAGCAAACAGGTGTCAGTTGGTGCAGCCACTCAGATGGATGGAGAGTGGCTGCTTGGGCCTTGTGTGGAAAGGTGCTGGGATCGAATAGTAATGTCTGCCCTGGGTTGAGCATGGGAAGCACCCATAGGCATGCTACACCCAGCATTTGCAATCCTCAAATGTCATTTCATGGAGGTGGAAACCAAGTCTCAGAGAGGGAAAGAGACCCTCCCATGGCCACCCAACTCTGCCAGCACCTGCTGGGTGTAGCTGGATGAAATCTGGGCCCAGGAGTGCTGGGCAGAGGGCAGAGTCCCTTTCTCTTACGCTTCCGGCCAGGGTGTCCCCTCCTAACCTGAGCGGGGAGCTATCCCTCGTGGGGAGGCTGTCCTGAGGCCAAGATGGCTTGTCTTCCTGGCAGGTACAAGCTCGTGGAGCTGCTCTGCTACGTCGTCATGGGCTTCTTCCCCGCCCTGGTCATCCTTTCCATGGTAAGTCGCCCCCACCCGGCGTGGGGCCTCCCGTCTGGCTGGAGGGGACCCACAGTGACTCTGGAGATTGTCAGGTTGAACCTCCTCCTCTGGCAGACGAGGGAACTGAGGCCCGGGGTCAGCGTGACTTGCGGGCTGAGGCAGGAGAACGTGCAGGTCACCCCAGGGCTCGGCTCCCCGGTTCTACGGCACCTCCTCTCTCTGCTTCACCTCCAATGAGTTCGTTAGTCCCTCGGGGCTCCAGTTCCCGCCTATTTAGGGATCAAGTAAGAAAAACCCATGGACAGTGCTTAGAATGGTGCCTGGAACAGAGTAAGTACCCGATCGCTAAATTAAATCTATAATAATCACGTAGGTGGCCATGGAGGCAGAGCCGAGTCTCAGACTTCTGACACCCACTCTGATGCTTCCACACCCTAAACTGCTTCTTGGCACGTGAAGGTTGACCTCTTTACCGTGCGTCCTGAGCCCTTGTGGCGTGCAGGAAGCTTACTTACAGGACCTTACCTCCCCGCCCCAGGCGTCCTTGGAGATGGATGTGACCACCTCCGTTTTATGAACAAGGATGCTCAGGTTCTGAGAGAGAAGGTGACTGGCCCAAGGACATGCGGCCCTCGAGGGGCTGAGCTGGGATGTGGCCCCGTGACCTCCAACCCCGAGTACTGGGATCTTTGGGCTGCACCACCTCGCCCTGTGAGCGGGAGAGCCTTGCAGGGAGAGGCCTCAGGGCCCCAGCCATGGAAGAGCAGCAGCTTGTGTGGCCGTGGGTGGATCCCCCTTTCCTCTCTGAGCCTCAGTTGTCCCTTCTGTCAAATGGGCGCGGTCAACTCAGCCTGCTGGTACCTCCCTAGGCCAGGTAACAGTTTCTTACTTTTAAATGATTAGTGTTGGCAGATGTTAAAAATTTATGTAGTCGAGAAGCCACTGGATTGTGAACTTTAAAAGGGTGAATTTTATGGTGTGTCAATTATAGCTAATAAAATTATTTCAAAAGAAGAAAGGACGTATGTCCTATAGATCTTGCTGGAGGAATTTGTGTTTAAATAGATATTTCTTTTTTTTCCCCAAAAATTAAAATTGACTGTTATCTGTTTGAAATGACCAATAAATAACTTATCCTATAAATTTAAATGACATTATATTATATATATTTGAGGCATTGATCTTTGTCTAAATTAATCTCTTATCTATGAGTAGTGGTTTATTTTAAAGTTGAAAATATTTTGAAGTGAAAAGTGTTAGTATCCATCCATAGCTCTTAAAGAAAATTTATGTAGTCAGATCTAGCAGGTTTTTGGGTTTTTTAAAATTTTATGGCTTTACCTTAAGTATTATGGTTAGGAAGGTCGTCCCTTTCCCGAGTTTATATAAGTATTTACCTATATTTTCTCCTGTTTCTTTTACGGTTTAACTTCTAATTTTAAACTCTGTATTCCCACCGCCGTTTCTTATGTATATGGTGATTCCTCCCCAAATGATTAGGCAGTTATTTATCTACCATTTAAAAATGTTCCTTTTATCATATGTTAGCTTCATATACGTATATGTGGGTCTGTTTCACAAATTGGCCTATTCTTATACTAGTACCAAACCGTGTTACTTACTTTAGCTTTTGTTGCATCTTAATACTTGGCAGGGAAATCTCTCCCCATTCGTTTTCCTACTCAACATTTTCCCTGTGATTTGTATTTATTTTTACAGATTACCTTCCCCCAGCCAAGTTTACTTGTTTAAATATGTATGTTTAAGTTATATCTATTAATTATATAATATCCATCAAATTATGTATTACATAATTTAAATACATACATACATATATTGTAAGTGTATATTTAAATACATACTCACTGCAAAAAATAAGTCCTGTCTGAAAATGTATAAAAGAGCTGAAATCCCCCTCTCACCCCCTCCCCAATGTGATGCCCTAGCTGCAACCACCATTAATGGTTCGTTGTGTATCTTTTACATTTTTTTTTTTTTTTGGCTGCACCACTTGGCTTGCGGGATGTTAGTTCCCTGACCAGGGACTGAACCCCGGCAGTGAAAGTGCCAAGTCCTAACCACTGGACCATCAGAGAATTCCCTCCATTTTTTATTTATAGGCAAGTCTGTCTGTGTGGATATGCGGACATATTGACTTGTTTGTTCTTCTTTTACAAAAATGGGATCACACTGTTAAACAACATGCTTTTCTCACTTGGCATGTTGTCGTGGGCGTGTGTCCATGCCTGTCACATAGTCACCCTGCCTCGTGAGATTGCTGTGAAGGTGGCATTAGATACCTCACGTAAGGCCCCCTGTGCTGTGTACAAGGCCTGGCACATAGTAAGCGCTGGGAAGTGTTACTGTAACATGTCCTTAATACTCAGGTGTCACCTCTTGAGAACTGGGTGCGTGACTATATATATGTTCAATGAAATACTACCCAGCTGTTCCAAAGACTGGCGTGGATCTCCACGTGGGGATGTAGTCTGATCTCCACAAGACTGTGTCGTGGAACTGATGTCTCAGGACGGCAGGGATGGTGTGAGCCCCCTTTTCTAAAGTGATTAGTTCCCCTGCACACGTACATGTATATGAAGTGCAGACCGTATATCACGTGTGTCTAGACAATTCTGGAAGGATACCGTCAGGCACCGTTATTGGTGGTAAGCAGTGATACCTGCGGGAAGTGGGCTCAGGGAGAGGGGGCAGTGGGTTCTTCTTACTCCCTGTTCCCTCTGTCCCTCCTGTTCTTTGAGCCCCCATAACCAACAAAAACCCAGGTGTTAATAATGCTCACCTCGGGGGGCTGGGACTGCTGCTTTTTTTCTTGCTGTTCTTCATTTTTCTCTAAAATTTTTCGCCATGAGTATGTATTACTTTAAAAAATTGTGATAAAATATGCATAGAATTTATGATTTTAACCATTTTTAAGTGTACAATTCAGGGGCACGAAGTACATTCACCTTGTTGTGCATCCATCACCACCATCCGTCCACAGAACTTCCTCATCTTCCCAAACTGAAACTCGGTCCCCGTTACACACTAGCTCCCCTCCCCCACCCTCAGCCCCCAGGAGCCACCCTTCCACTTTTTGACTATGATTTTGGCTCCTCCAGGGACCTCACATACATGGAATCCTACAGGGTCTGTCCTTTTGTGGTTGGCTTAGTGCACTTTGCATAACATCCTTGAGGCTCCTCCATGTCGTATCATCGTGTGTCAGAGTGTCCTTCCTTTTTAAGGCTGCATAATGTTCCATTGTATAAAGTAACATGAATAACACTTTGTTTATCCATTCTTCTCTTGATGGACACTTGGGTTACTTCCACCTTTTGGCTACTGTGAATAATGCTGCTGTGAACTTGGATGTACAAGTACCTGTCTGAGTCTCTGCTTTCACTTCTTTTGGGATACACCCAGATATATTGCTTTTTAGAAAAGATAACAAAGCTATAAGATATTCTTTGAGATTTTGATAGAAACGCGTTACACTGGAGAATGAATCTGGGGAGAACTGATGGCGTCACTGTGTGGAGACGCCCCGCCTGGGACTCTGGGCTACCTCACCATCCACGTGTCTTCCCGCCCTGGGTCGTGGGGGGCGAACGGCTGGGTGATCCTGGTCTTGCTGGTTGCTCATCTGACCTGTGCTCACCCTTGTCCTTGCCGACAGCCCGACACCGAGGGCATCTGGGAGCTGGTGACCGGAGGGGTCTTCTACTGCTTGGGCATGGTGTTCTTCAAGAGTGACGGGAGGATCCCCTTTGCCCACGCCATCTGGCATCTCTTTGTGGCATTTGGTGCTGGTACCCACTACTATGCCATCTGGAGGTACCTGTATCTGCCCAGCACCCTGCAGGCCAAGGTGTCCAAATGAGGTGGCTCAGCCTGCACAGGACATTTAGGCTTTTGGAGCAGAGCATCACAGGGGAGTGTTTCTGCGAACTTGAGCCCAGAGCCCAGCGCCCAGGCCCCCCGTCTTCCCTCCTATGGGTAGAGCTTTTTGATGGGTCCAAGGTTACTTCTGGTGACAGCCAGACCACCCCTTGGGTCCTAGGTGAGAAAGAAAGCATTTAGTCATTTTTACAGAGGAGAAATTAACCCTGTAATGTGTTTCTATTCTAGACAAATGTTTCCTAATACAACCAACGTTAACATAGTCAGAAAAGGGGGCAGACGTGGTCCTGGCCAATTGAGGAATGATGGGCCAATATGAGCTTCCTAAGGTCCTGAGAAATCTATCAGGGAGTCTAGTGGGTTATTTATACCTGGGTGGCCAGGGCCTCCTTCTCTGCTACCAAAGTCCTGGCTGGGGAATTGTCCCCCGCTCAGGGAAAGTCACCCAGCTTGTAGATCAGGGATGGTGAATATCCACGACCGTGGCAGACATCACCAATCAACTGCAGCGTGGTGTGGTATCAGGATCCTTCCCGAGACTGCTCTGGGCAGCCACTACCAATCGACTTGGCACTCATGATGGCACCTCTTTGCCTTGCTTGCCCCGTGTGCTCTGCACTGGGGTCATGCCCAGACCAGTTCAGTGTTTCCATGTTGGGGAGCAGGCTTATCCCCTAGAGGGGGCAGTTTGGGGCTGTGGGGGGAGACCAAGTGTACCTAGAGCAGCCCCTGTCGTTCTACTGCACCGTAGCTGGTTCTCAGTGCAGAGGAATGAGTGGTTGGGGATGGGAAAGCTGTCACTTGGCCATTTCTTCTCATGCCGAAAAATCCAGAGAAATTATGAGAGCCATTCATTGGGGGTGGGGTGGGGATGGGGAGGGGCAAGCAGATCCCAAGAAGCTGTCTGCTTGCTCCCGACTTAGGGGTTGTGATTCAGATTCTTACTGGCTGCCAATCAGCGGCCCTTGGAGGCTCCTGCGATGAGCCCTAGAGAGAAGGCCTCGGCTAATCTGATAGGGGTCTGGGCAGAGTGGCTGGGATACCCCAACCTCTGAAGCCCCCAGGAGCCCAAAGAAAAGGCTTCCAGGGGCCTATCCTCAGCCCCCTCCCAGGGCTGGGCCAGCGATCTGCACCCGGCACACGGACATTTACCGGGAGGGATCCAGGCCTAGATCCAGGGTCTGACCTGGAATCTCAGACTCTCTGGGTCAAGATCTGTCTCATTCTACAGGCTTCATTCTACGACTCCCAACCAGAGTCAAGTGGGCAAAGACAAGATGCCTTATGCTTAGTTCTCGTCCATTCCAGGGTATTTCGGGACTCCGGCATCTGGAATCCCATATCCAAGCCGGTATTAAATCATCCGACACATTCCTCAGGCAGGCAGGTTCTGAGCTGGGAGATGCCTTGGGGATGTTTTGTCCTCTTGCCCGTGTGTGTGTGTGTGTGTGTGTGTGTGTGTGTGTGTGTGTGTGTGTGTGTGTGTCTATACTGACACTCCCAGACCCTCTGTTCTGCACACCTGCCCTGTGGAGCCTGCCAAGTATCTCCCATCAGTTGGGGTCAGGGTTGGAGTTGGGGGGGAGGGGAAGCTTTGCGGGGGAAGGGCAGGCTGGAGGGCAAGGCTTGCCCCTGGTTGGGGGCAGGGACACTGTGACCTGACCTCTGCCTGAGCCCGAGGTGGGGAGGGGTCACGTGGGTTCTGGGATGCTGTTTAGGAAAGCTCCCAAAGCATGGCACCATGGCAGGCCGAGATGACAGTCCCGTCATCAAGGGGTTGGTGGGGACCAAAGCCCTGTGACAGGGCCAATGCTGGGTGCTTGGGACACTGACCCGGGGCTTTCTTTACTGGTCCCCCAGCCCCTGCTGAACTCCTCTGATACCTGCGTCTCCTCGTGCTCCTCCTGGGTGTTGGGTCTGACATTTTCCCCTAGACAGCCTGCCCTGTTATCTCCCACACCTTTTGAGGTGCCAGTTCCTCTGATGGGGACTCTGTTTACCCCTCATTCACCCAACTCACTCCTACACATCCTTCAAAGCCCTACTCGGGCATTAGCACTGAAGAACTTCCGACCTTCCTCTGACCTAAGGGCTCCCCCCTCTGCTTACCAAAACCCCCTGTGCTCACCTGCCCACACTCGGAGCCCTGTCCTTTGTCACCCTGGTACTTGCACCTGCCACCCAACCCAGGAGCTCCTGGAGGGAGGGACCGCGTCTTGCTAGACTTGGGACCAATTGCGGCATCCCCCCCTTTCTGAGGGCTTGGGCCAATTCCTTAACCTCTCTGGGCCTCAGTGTTCTCTGCTGTAAGATGGGTGTGATTAGGCTACACCTTGCAGGGTTGCTTGAAGACTCAGCAAGATAATGACTGTAAAACACCCGGCCTGGTATCCTAATTAGCTCCCTTGGTTGGAAAGCAACCCCTGATAATGATAATGAGGGGACAGAGCCTGTGCTGCCCAAAGGAATGAATCACTAATGGTGGAATTTCTGACTGTGGACAGGCCGGTGAGGACACTGGAGGGTATTCTGGGTATTCTGTGCAGCCTTGACCACACTCCCCCACCCCCATTCCAATTCAGGACCTGCTTCCCATGAACTGTCTCTCTTCCCCAGCATCATTCTGAGAGTGAATTTCCCAGGATTCCATTTAATCCAAGCCTAGACCCTGGACCTCCTCCAAATATATCACGAACGTTGCAGGAAAGGAAAAGATGTTCCTTAGGCCAGTCTCTTAGGTAAGGCCTTGTCCCAGGAGCATTCTAGGCTGTGCCCTGGGCATGTGGAGTGGAGAGGGCACGACACTGGAAATTCAGATGCCCGCCAGCTCCCTCTTCCTTGAAGCTGTCATGTGCCAGGATGACCCAGCATGGCGGCTGTTTTGCCCCAGGGAGCCAGGGGAGCAGTTGGCAGCAGACTGGCCTGTTTGACACTCCGGGCACTTTAGCGAGTGCTCCTGAGTTGGGCACTGCCGGGGTGCGGTGAGGGGTGGGAGCTGATGCGGAGGCTGGAGATGGAGCGGGTGGGGCAGAGGCTCACATTTCAACAGCGCACCTCCCATGGCACCCGGTGCTGGCGGACGGGCCTGCAGTTGACCACCTGCTTAGTTAGTCCGTTGGCCATCGTCGGGACAAACCAGAGCAGGCACGCTTGCTGGTGGAGGCCTGGTCCCCAGCTGGCAGGGTTTCCCTGAAAGTTCCAGAGCAGAACTTACTCAGGGCTGTCCCTGGGGCCATCAGCCCCTCAGGCCAGGGAGGGATTTAAATCAGCATCATAGACCAGAGCTGCCTTTCTGTCTTGATTGGAAATTGAACGTATGGTGGGAACAGGGCTGAGCATTCTTCCTTCCATCAGCCTCGGGCTCAGGCTGGGGAAGAATCCTAGGAAAGCACTGGCGGGGAGGGGGACAGAGATGGGACTTGCAGGTGGGCCTGGATCTGAAGCTCTACAGTACCCCGCACAGTGGGGTGATTTAGAAGGTGGCAGTCCTGGGCTTCAGCTCACCCAGCTCTTTTCCATACCTGTCTGCCAAAGCTGAAGTGCTCTGAGTGTTTTCCTGCAGCTCTGCCTGAGCCCCGGCATTGGGGCCCAGGCCTCCATGGCGAACATGGGGAGGGGCTGCTCAGGCAGCCCACAGACCCCGCCCCGGCTTCAGGCACCACGAGTGCTCAGAGGGGCAGGTGGAGCTCAGAGGCTGGGAGATGGGTCTAGTGACCTGGTCAGAAAGGCACCTGTCAAATTTGCTGCCACGTACTGTGTAATCAGATGCTGAGACGTGGGCTCTGGGAATAGCATCGCGGGGTCTGTGGGGTCCGGAAGGTGCTCGTGGAAACCCCAGCAGCCACTTCCACATGTGCACACCTGCTCAGGTGTACTCACAGGTGCGGGGGAAGGAGCAGGAAGCTGAGGGAGGCGGGGCTTACCTGCAGGGCGCTCCTCCCGGGGACCGGTCTCTGTGCCAGTGGCTTTAGAGGTGCTCTCTCCACTGACGGACATGCGCCCTCACTCCCACCCCGTGAGGCGAGGATTACTGGCTGGTCTTACAAAGCAGGAAACCAAAGCACAGGGAAGTTTGGCGACTTTCCCAAGGGCACCCAGCTTCGAACCGGCAGAGTGAAGCTTTGAAGCCAGGACTCTCTAACCCCCAACCGTCATGTCCCTTGACCTAGATCTCCTGCTTCCAAGGAAACCCACTACCCCCAAGTCTTTCCTCCAGGGAGGAAAGCCACACTCAAAATTTTTAACAATAATTAGAAACAAACAAAAAAACCCCACACCCTGGCCTGCAGCCAATTTCCATGGTGTAAATACCAACCCCCCTTCCCCCGCAATGGCCAGTTTCACCCTACCAGAGTGACATTCCTGAAGATGCACTGGGAAGAAACGCGTACAATCCAGGCCCAGCACACCACTGCCCCCTGCTTCCCAATGGTGCCCCTCTCGGAGGCTGACCAGGGATGCAGCTCTGGAGGATCCTGGGGTCAGGCCTGTCACCGAGACACACAGAAATTTTGTCTCAGGAATCTGGAGCCAGTCCAGCCCTACACTGGCCTGCGTGCAAGGCCCCCGGCCAGTCCTCATTCTCTCTGTGCCTCAGTTTCCTCATCTGTAAAATGGAGCTTGCCATTGGTGTACGGAACCCCTCTGTCCTGTTCACTGCAGGGCCAAGGCCACGTCTTTGCTGGAAGAAGTCAGAGCAGCTGTTCTCAGCCCTAGGGTCTGGCCAGAAAACCACCCAGGGCGATGCTAAACTGCAGGTCCCAGATCCCCACCCCCTCCCCGGAATGCTGAGCCAGCAGGTCATGGTGGAAGGGTAGTTGGAACTCTGGAGTCTGAACTTCCAGCAAACTCCCGGGTGGTTTGGACACTGGTTCCAGAAGCCCTGCTCTGGAGCTCATCTTCTCTGAGGCCGGGCCCTGCTTGTTAGTGGTGAGGTTCTCCAGGGGACAGAACTCATGTCCAGGGGCTGGGGACCTAACCACTGCTCTTGCTTTTTGCTGTCTGTTTTTCATGTGGTTTCACATTAACCCCCCCAGCAGCCTGCGTTTATACACAAGGCCATTCCTTAAATTGGGCCCTGTCACTGATTTTTCCTAAGCTCAGTCCCAAGTCCTGTGTGATTTCTGTGGTCTTTACCATCACTCTGAGAGGTAGGTATGAGCCCATTTCACTGATTTGGAGACTGTGGCTCAGAGAGGTTAAGTAACTTGTGAAGGGAAAGTAAAAATAAAGAATCCCGAATGGACAGAGAAATATGAGACATCGTCAACAGCAACGCTGTCCGGTATGGTAGCTGTTAAATGCAGGTGGCTCTTTAAATTTAAGTCAATTAAAATGAAATAAAACAAAGAATTCAGTGCCTCAGTCACACTACCCGCATCATAAGTACTCAATAGCCCCACGGGGCCAGTGGCTACCTTTTTGGACAGCCTAGCCATAGATCATTTCCATCATGGCAGAAAGTTCTATTGGATGGTGCTGGTAGATCAGTGGTTCTCAAACTGTTTGGTCTTGGAACCCCTTTGAACTCTTAAAAACCATTGAGGACACCAGAGAACTTTTGTTTATGGGCTCTATCTGTGAACATTCATCATACGGGATGAGAAATTAAACCTGACAGTGTTCTGAAATGCCTATTAATTCATAAACTCATTACACATTAACATAAGTAACATTTTTCTATTAAAGATAACGGTATTGTTTCCAAACACAAGAAGATTTAGGGGGAAGAGTGGCATCATTTTATGTTTTTGCAAATCTCTTGAATGTCTGGCTTAACAGAGGGCACCGGAGTCTCCCGTCTGCTTTTGCATTTGGCTTCTGACATCACCCGTCCTGTAGCCTCTGGAGAGCTTTGCATGAAAGCATGAGCGGGAAAGAGGCAAATAATGTCGTAGGATCATGATGAAAACAGGTTGACTTTGGGAACCCCCTGGAAGGGTCTTGGGGGGCCCGTGGGCCCAGACTAAACGTTGTTAAGAACCAGGGCTGGATCCAGAGTTGTCCCCTTTGTTTTACATCTGGAGACGCTCTGTCAGCGGTAGTTATCATAGACCAACGCTATCTAATTTTAGCCCATTTTAGCTGAACCTGGAGACGTGGGCAGGACAGAGAGGCAGGAGGGGTGTGAGCAGTGGTCTGGGGTACCCTCTCGATGTTGAGGGCAGGCCCCATGGCTGTCGATTGTTGGCAATGCCCAGTGCCCAGCAGAGCGCCCAGTGCTTAGTAGGTGCTCAGACACACGTTTGGAAGGAACGGGCGACTTTGAGCTTGGTCTGGCTTGGTGTCCGCCTCCTCCTCCTCTCTGAGGCTGGGAAGGCTTGGCGAGGGAACCTCCTGTGAGTCTTGGTCCCTTTACATCTGGGGCCGGAAGAGGCAAGTTCACTACCAGGGTCTGCGGGGACACTGACCGCCCTGGCCTTTACTCTTGGTGTCTCTGCACATCGGAAGATACCTCGGAGCGCTCCCGGGAGGCTCTCGGGCTAGTTTTTCCAACTCAAGTTTGTAGCAAGCTTTGCCTGTGCCCTGAGTGGGTCTGCAGCCCCCAGGGTGAAGGAGACAGGACCCCGGTGAAACAGACAAGGTCTTCACATGTCAGGGTGGCCTTGAGGAGGGACCCTGAGACTCATTTGCGGGAGTGCGTATCCAAGTGACTTAGAAGGGGATTGTTTCCTTAAAGATGTTTTCATTATAAAAATAGATGCTTACTGGACTTCCCTGGTGGTGCAGTGGTTAAGTATCCGCCTGCCAATGCAGGGGACACAGGTTTAATCCCTGGTCCGGGAAGATCCCACATGCTGCGGAGCAGCTAAGCCCGTGAGCCACAACTACTGAGCCCACGTGCCACAACTACTGAAGCCCATGCGCCTAGAGCCCGTGCTCCACAACAAAGAGAAGCCACTGAAATAAGAAGCCTGCAACGAAGAGTAGCCCCTGCTCGCCGCAACTAGAGAAAGCCCGCGCGCAGCAACAAAGACCCAACGCAGACAAAAATAAATACATTAAAACTAAAGTATCAATAAAAGCTTTGGAAAAAATATATGCTTACTATAAAAATTTCAGAAAATGCTAGACAGGTAGAAAATATTTGGCAGTGTCCGCCTCAGGTAACCAACCACTCCTCACCTTTTTCTTTCTGTTCTCTCCACTCAATGCGTACTTTTAAACTTTGGTGTTTTCTTCTCTTGCTATAGACACCTTTACACCCTACCTTTTTTTTTTAACTTTCTGAGTATTTTTTCTTATTATTTCAAGCCCTTTATAAACATTATTTTAAAAGTCTACATTGAGCGGGTGTACCACAATTTCTTTAATCATGCTTTTAATTCAGGTGATAAACAGCTCTGTGATGAGGATCTTTCGACATAAAGTTTTCCGTCATATTGAGCGTGTTTTCTTTAGGCCACACGAAGACGATAGGTGAAATTTGCTTCCTGCTCTCAGGCTGCCCAATCCTGGCCGCCACCTTCCTGCTGTCATTGGGCTGATGATTTCCTACAATTGGCCACTGTCCCTGTCCCCCAGGGAGTCTGGGCATCCAGGAACCTCCTGCCTGGGTGCTGCCAGAGAGCTGGATTATCTGGGAGGTTAGGAAAAGTCAACCTTGGCGTGAGGTGGGAGCTGTGGAAGAGGGAGGGGGCGTGTGTCTGTCCTACAGGTGGTCTGGTTGGTGGCACCAGAGGGAGACGCGTGCGGGTTGTGGGGGGGATGCTGCAGACGCCACCCTGTTTGACACTGTCAACCGCTGGTGGGAGGTGAGACGTCATTGAGGGCACCGGTGTGCTTCACATGCGTGCGGTGCCCTGGAGACTGAACGTTAGGTATTCAGGAACTTGGAAAGTCCTTAAACCATGGCTAGTGTGAGACTGGCCAGGGTGGGAATATTTACACCGTGGAAATCGGCAAAGGCTGCACATCAGAGCTTGACGTTTTCGGAAGCTGGTTTACCAGCGGGCTGCAGCCTTCACCCCATGCACCCTTTTCTGTGTTCTGTCCCCTCTTCATAATTAACAGGTCAGATACACAGAGTTACCAACATGTGCTCATTCTCATCCGTGTTCTCGTATATTTCTCCCCGTAAAACCTGGCAAGATGAAATTACTGTTTGCATATTACACGGGGAGACTGAGACTGCTCAGAGAGGTTAAGTGATTTGCCCAGGGCGGTCCAGCGGGGCAGGGCCTGGGATCCAGGTCGTGGTCCTTGGGTGTTGCATCTTCTTCCTCCCATGGTGCTGGGCTGTTTTGCTCCCGAGGGCTGAGCTCTGGGGCAGCAGGTGAAGGCATCCTCTTAATGTCCTTCTGGGGCCTCGTTGCCACCAGGTTTCAAGAGGAATCTGCCTACTTCTGTGCAGGTGTAGATCCTGCTGCTTGTGAAGGCCTTTCTTGAGGGGGAAACAGGAGCTCTGATTGTCTTTCCTACTGACTTTTATATACCTATCGTGTCTACAGTGTTGAGATTGGCATTTGTGGCATGACTTTTAAAAACTGTCCTGCTGGTATTGGACCCTTTCTGTGGTTGTGAGATTGCCGTTTTTGTATTAACAAGATATTTGATAAACATTTGTATTAAGAAGAATAATCCTGCTGGTGAATGTGATTGTCTCCAGTGGAGTAGAAAGAACTTAAATAAATAAAACTTCAAGATGCCTCACGCCTGCCCAGTTGTCTTCTTAAAAATAACATTGGTCGAATCTTTTTATAAAAGCAGCCACTGTTCATGTAGAAAACTTGGAATATTTAGAAAAGTATAAAGTAAAAACCCTGTATTAGCTGTCTATTGCTGTATAACAAATTATCCTAAAATACAGTCTTAAAAGAACAAATAATCATCAATGTCTCTCATGGCTTCTGTCAGTCAGGAATTCAGAATCTGGGCTTCAGCTGGAGAAGAGAGTCATCCGAAGGTGTATCCGCTCACGTGGTGGTTGATGCCGGGAGCCAACTATAGCCCTCACTGGGGAGGTTGGCCAAACACCCTGCTTTAAAACGTAGATTTTACTATTATTCAGGTATGGTGAGGCCAAAAGATCAGGAGATGACTGCCACTGAAAAGATAGTTTGTTACTCACAGATTCCCAAGAGAAGGGGGCTTGTGATACCAGGCAGGGCCACACAGGGAAGCACCAGGGTGGGTCAGGAGGCAGAGGGAGGGGGAAAAATGTGGGCCAGAGCCTTTGTTGTGGTTTTCCTGGGAAGGAATGGGAGAGGTAGTGTAAGTAGTCTTGGTATTGGCTAGTTTGAATCATTTCAGTGGGCTCTGGGGCATAGGGGCTGTCCCTAGTCGTGTGGTACTTTTACTGGGGTGATGAGGACAGGGCACACTAGCCTAGGGAATAAAAGTCCAATAGAGAAGGTGGGGAGGTGTGGTCTCCAGGTGGGTTGATTTGCATATGAAAGGTGTGCTCACAGGTGAATTGCTTACTAGCTCTAGGGATGGTTTACCATCTCCACTCTGCAAGGGGCAGTCTCCCCATGGTCCAAAAGGCCCCAGATGTCAAAACATCAGAAGAAAAGACATACTTAATACACACCCACAAGCGTCTTCCTCACGTGGCCTGGGCTTCCTTACAACATTGTGGCTGGGTCCCAAGAACGAGGCAGGCAGGAGACATAATGTCTTTTATGACCTAGCTTTGGAAGTTTGCATCGTCCATGCTGCCATGTTCTGTTGTTGGACACAGCCAAAAAGATCCTGCCAAGACCGAGGGGAGGGAAGGCAGACCTCCTGCCCACCACCTGGTTCAGGAGAGTCCTGAGTAAGAAGACTGTGTGGGATGGGGTATGTACTGCTGTGGGTGTGTTGACGTGGCTATCTTTGGAAATTGCAATCTGCCACAAGCTCCATCGCCCAGAAATAATCACTGTGAATATTTCCTACTATCCTGCTTGCCCACGTTTTTGAATGTGATATTACAAGGGAGGAATAATCTGTTGTTAATGAAATTTTGTGATCTTGGACAAGTCCCTTAGCCTCTCTTGGCTCCTGTTCCACGTCAGTGCAGACGGTGGATTAAATTAGGGGCTCTCACACAGTTCTTTCCTTGGGTACTAGAAAAAGATCTCCAGCTGGACCAAGCTCTTTCACCCCAAATTTGAAAAATGGCCACTTGTTCTCAATTCTCAGTTAAAAATAGAAGTTAATATGTAGTATTTTCTCCATCTTAATTATTTTTTGCAGACATACATCATAAGCCAAATGGTACCTTCTAAAACATGCTTCCAGGTAACAAATCAAGTAAACAATAAAAAAATTAATTTTCATGGAAATGTCAGACCCAACCAAGGGTCTGACATTTGGTTCTTCAACAATATGTTTTCTTGAGGCCATATTTGTGATTTTGTGTTTATCACATGGTCATGTTTTTGGCTAATGAAATTAATCCTGATTCCTATGTGGCTTGAAATATAACTTTTCAACATACTCCAGTCCCAAGAGCACGAGAAACTAGAACTGAATAGTTTCATAATCACTGGGGTAGATGATTTCTTAAATCCCACCCAGCCTAAAATTTTTAACAGTTAATTAAATGTGACTCAAGGTTCTTTACAACAGACCTGGAATTAAAAGGTAAAGTAACTTGACGTGATCTATTTTAATGGTGTGGTCCTGGCAACCTACACGTTACTCTGTAGCTCTGGCACCCCACACTGAGCTAGGCTGGGACCCTCTGCTGCAGGGCTGGCACCTGGACAAAGGTCTCCTCAAGCAACAGAATACAAAGAAACTAAAAGGGACTAAAAATAACTGCAGGCATGCGCAAATGGGGCAAATTAGGAACAATGAGATACAAAAAGGCCACAAACCAACTGCCACTTCTGAGGTGCCTGGAGCAAAAGCAGGGTCCTGTGCATGATCCCTGCACACGGCACCACCAAGGGGGTGGGCAGACCCCCTAAGCCGCCCCTTCGGCCGCTCCTCTGCCCCTCCCCCAACCATTACTTGCTTTCACTCCCTTGTGCTGCAGCCTGGCCTGAACTCCTCGTCTGGCCTCTTTAACAATTTCTGTTGATTAAAGAGCCCAAGGACCCGGGTGGGTAACAATACAACTCTGAAGTCCTGGCATCCCATACGTTACCAGTGCCGGGAGGTACTCACTGTCAACTGGAAGTTGTTCAGCAGAGGATGTGGGACGAAAAATAACACTTGCAGAGCTTTTGGCTGATGAGCCTATGGGGAGTGACCAGGCCCGAATCACTGCTATTATGGGTAGTGGCGCGACATCACTGAGAATGAAACCTGAGCGTTAAACCACTTGTTTCCAGCCCCTTCTAGGGATGGGGATGTAACAGTCTCTGAAAGAAAGGCTGGGATCTAACGTCCTCCCTGTGCCTGCTGCCTCCTTCCCTTCCTCTCTCCTGGCCTCCGAGAGTCCAGTCTCTCTGCCCCTGGACCGTCCATCCCGTGGGAACCTGCCCTTTGACCTTAACCAGATGCTTTTCCTTTGGGCTCCTTTGGTTTTTTTCCTAGATTGAGTCCCAGGACTCTGCCGCCCTCTGGTGGCCACAGAGGGCGGCTCAACACTCCATTTTTGTCCCATGGATTTCCAAAGATATTTAACCCCACAGTTCAAAAACTTGTTTTGCTCACCTGCCAGTGGGGCAGGTGCATGAATACAAAGATGAATAAAATTCAGTACTTGCCCTTGAGAAGCTTCCAGTTGAGGGAGGCGGTGAGAGGTTGAGATGGGTGGAAATCTATTCATTCCTTTGTTTATTCTTATAACAAATATTTATGGAGCCCCTATTTGGTGCCAAGTGTAGCAGTAGACAGATGAGGCGCCTGCCTTTACAGAACTCAAATCCTAGCCTGTGTTAAATACACAGACAAATAGTGATAAAGGCCTGTGAATTAAACGAGACAGGTTATGAGACAGAGAATGGCCACAGGGGTGACCACCATGAGAATGGTCAGGAGACGGTAGCGGAGATGGGTTTTCATGAGAGGAAAATGGCACCATGCCAACACAACGGGACAAGCATTTGGGGAAGAGGACACAGCAAGGGGAAAGGTTTCAGAGGAGGGAACGAGCTTAGAGTGTTCGAAAACAGAAGTTTGTCGTGCTGGGGCTCCGTGGTGGAGGGAGAGAGCAGGTGGAGTGGTCCGCAGGGGCCAGCTGGAGTAAGGGTAGCGATTAGAGGACTACAGCCCAAGGAAGAGCAACATCTGATCTGCATTTAAGTAACATGGTTCGATATAGTGTGGACTTGGTTAATAAAAAGGTAAAAAATAAAAGTCTGTGGGAGCACAGAGGAGGGGCATGTAGCCAAGTCTGGGGGTCAGGGAGGCCTTTCTGGATAAGGGGTGTTCGTTTGTCTATTGCTGCATAACAAATTGCCCCAAAAGTTAGTGGTGCAAATCAGTAATAAACATTTATCATCTCACATAGTTTCTGAGGGTTGGGAATGTGGAAGCAGCTTTGCTGGGTGGTCCTGGCTGAGGGTCCCTCATTAGATGCAGTCAGGATGTTGGTCAGGGTTGCAGCCCTCTGAAGGTTTTGCTGGGGCTGGGGGACCTGCATCCAGGATGGCTCACGCCGACGGCAAGTTGGTGATGTCTGTTTGCGGGAGGCATTGGTTTTCTCACCACGTGGACTTCTCTAAGGCTGCTTGAGTGTCCTCCCAACATGACGGCTGGCTCCCTCTAGAGGGAATGGTCCAAGAGAGAGCAAGGGCAGAAGCCAAGTCTTTTTTTTTTTTAATTTATCAATTAATTAATTAATTTTTATTTTTGGCTGCGTTGGGTCTTTGTTGATGTGCGTGTGGGCTTTCTCTAGTCACAGCAAGCGGGGGCTACTCTTCGTTGCGGTGCAGGGGCTTCTCACTGCGGTGGCTTCTCTTGTTGTGGAGCACGGGCTCTAGGTGCGCGGGCTTCAGTAGTTGTGGCACGTGGGGTCAGTAGTTGTGGCTCGCGGGCTCTAGAGCGCAGGCTCAGTAGTTGTGGTGCACGGGCTTAGTGGCTCCGCGGCATGTGGGATCTTCGAACACGGGATCAAACCCGTGTCCCCTGCCTTGGCAGGCGGATTCTTAACCATTGCGCCATCAGGGAAGCCCAGCCAAGTCTTTTATAATTTATAATGACACTGTCATTTTGACAACGTCTTACTGTTTACACAGGTTAGCCCTGTTCAACCTGGGAGGGGACTACACCCGGGTGTGAAAACTAGAAGGTGTGAATCACTGTGGGCCACTTTGGAGGGGAGCAACTACATAAGTAACACCTAATCTGAGTCTTAAAGGATGAGTAGAAATTAGCCAGGTGATGAAGATTGGTGTTAGGGGCTGAACTGTGTTTCCTTAAAGTCCATATGTTGAAGCTCTAACCCCCAGCACCTCCGAATGTGACTGTATTTGGAGATGGGGCCTTTAAAGAAGTGATTAAGTTAAAATGAGGTCATTAGGGTGGGCCCTAATCCAGTCTGACTGGTGTCCTTATAAGAGGAGATTAGGACACAGACACACACATAGGAAAGGCTGTGTGAGGACGCAGGGAGAAGCTGACCGTCTACAAGCCAAGGAGAGAGGCCTCAGAAGAAATCAACCCTGCCGGCATCTTGATCTCGGACTTCTAGCCTCCAGAACCGTGAGAAAATAAATTTCCACCGTTTAAGCCCCCAGTCTGTGTTATTTTGTTATGGCAGCCTTGGAAAAGGCAGAGGGGGTGGCCTGAGCAAAGATAGAGACGTGTGAAACAGCATAGTAAAAGCAAATAGTTGGCATCACTAGATCCTGAAGAGCAGGGGCCCGTGAATTTTTCTGTAAAGGGCCAGATAGTAAATATTTTAGGCTTTGGGGGCTGTAAAGTCTCTGTTGCATGAAAGCAGTTTAGACAATACGCAAACAAAAGGGTGTGGCTGTGTTCCAATAAAACTTCACAGAAACAGCAGCTCAGATTTGGCCCACAGGTGGGAGTTTGCCAACCCATGCTGAAGAGGGATGCTGGGAGGGGTGGGCTTTGGGACGGGATCATGGTGAGGAATGCCTTAGGAGGAAAACACAGGTTTAAACCGAGGCTCTCCTTCCAGCTCTGATATTTGCCTGTTTGGGGTCAGAGTGGGGTAGGTTGTACATGTTTATGGGAAGTCCTGAAAGGATTTTTTTAAATCACACAGTCCAAGGCTCAATTCTTGGCTCTACCTCTAGCTGTTTGACCTCTCTGGGTGTAACAACATCTGCTTCACAAGAGTTGATGTGAGCTTTAGATGAGATGACCAATGTAAAGCCCCTGGCATAGAGTCTGGCATACAGTAGGTGGTCAATAAATGTCTGTTCCCTCCTCCCCACTTTCCCCTTCGCACATTTGGCGTCATTACCATATAACTTTATACCCCAATCGCTGTCAAAAAAAAGATTCACTCTCAGGGTCAGAATTCAAGAATTCATCTTTTTATCCGAGGCCACGTGAATCCCCCAGGTCTAGACCATGAGCAGACAAAGGGAGCTGTCTGTGAGAAGCCTTTCTCCAAGGCGAAACCCCAGCCCGACGACTGGTGCCAAAGTGAGCTCTAAGGACACAAACTTCTTTTAAAACAAGTTACCCGAGGAGGGCCGTTGGGCCAGAGCCCCGGAGCTGACCTGGCCCCGTTTTGCATCGTTTTAAGCAGAAGAGTGCCATGATCTGATTTGTCATTTAAAACGCTGGCTGCTGGGTGGGGGACAGATTGTAAGGGAGATGGAACCTGCCACCCTTGTCCTCTTTCTGTGTTTTGGATGTTCATATATGTCACAGCTCTGTACCGCCCCCTTCTCATCAGCGATTGCCTTACCCTGCTTCCTCTTTTCCTTGGCCTTGTCCGCCTAGGGACTAGAAGGTGGCGACAAAACAATTTGCCAGTCCCCGCCCCCAGCCTGAGGCTGGCACGTGGCCCCGGAGCTTAGCACTGGCCCCGCCCACTGCATAGGCCCCGCCCCTTGAGCTGAAGCTTAGGGGTGCGCCGCACAGCCCCGCCTCTCCGCAGCCAACCCCGCCCTTCCCTGCCTTCAAGGCCACGCTCACACCCATTAATTGGTTGGCCGGTGGTGCAGGCGCTCAGCCCTACCCCTCATCAGCTCCGCCCCCTCTAGGCCCCGCCCCTTCCAGGCCTTGTGTACGTCCGTTGGGTGGCCGCAGGAGGAGCCAGGGCCCAGCCCTTTTCTTATCGCCCCGCCCACCCCGGAGGCCCCGCCCCCTCGAGGTCTCATCCACGTCCATTGGGCCTGTAGCTCGTCCCTCGGAGGCCCCGCCCCTCCCCAAGGCCCCGCTCCATCTATTGGGTGGCCGCAGGAGGAGCCCGCGCTCTCCTCTTCCAGCCGCCGGCTCCGCCCAGCACGAGGCACCGCCCACATAGGCACCGCCCTCCCGAGGGCACGCCTGGTCTTTTGGGCTGCCGGCAGGAGGCGCCGCGCCACGCGCCGGTCCGGAGCACGGGCTCCAGCTGACGGCGGGTGTGGGAGCCGCTCGGGAACGCGGCGGCGGCGGCGGTGGGCTGTGTTGGAGGTGAGTGCGGGGTGCGAGAGGAGTGGCGGCGGAGGCGGGGGTCGCTCCGTGGCGTACAGGGCTCCGGGGCGCAGAGGCTAGCCGGGCGGGGAGGCCGCGGGCGCGCGCTGGGGCAGCTGGGCCCGCACGGGGCATTTCTCTGGCCACCCAGTCTCCGCTTGTCCGGCTGCCATGGAAACAGGCGGCTCTCCTGGTGGGGGGACCCGGGTGCGGCCTCGGGGGGCGGGTCCCACAGGCTGGCTACATGGGCGAGGGCGGCCCAGCCTGCGGGTTCCAGGGGGTCAGCTGCGGCCACCCCCCCTGCGACCCCTGGAGCCTGGCACCTCAACGGCGGGGTCCCCCGGGCCTCAGTCTCTCTGGCCCCTTTGGAGAGAGGTCTGCAGGTGGGCACAAGGCGCCGGAGTCCGTACGTTCCCTCCAGGGTTGGGGGGACATCCCCAGGTCCACAGCCTGTCCCGGTTTTCCTGTTCACACAGCAGCGCGTTCCCCACTCGTGTGCCAGCTGAAAGCATTGTCTCCCAGCTATTTCTGTACCACTTCCAGCCGCTCGACAAATAGTGCATCTAAGGAAACACGCAGAGCTGGGGCTCCTGGGGACCCCTGCAGAAGAAACTGGATTCTTTCCCATTAGGGACCCAGTTGCTGGGGCTCGGGAGGGGCTGCAGACCCAGACACTCGGGCTCCCAGCACCTGGTCAAGTGTTTGATTAATCTGAATTGCTGAAAAGAATTTTCCGAGTCCCCGCCCACCAGTGATTACAGGTGTCTCTGGTTAGTTACAGGTGTCTCCCGTTAGCACGGGCCACCTCTCCTTCATTCCAGAGAGGAGCCAGCCCTTAATCCCGCTGGCAGAAAAAGTCTGTCCTCTCTCAAGAGGCTAACATGTCAGATTTAAGTCTGATTAAATTATTTTTGTATTTAAAAGCGTTGCTCTGACTGGAGTTGTCAAGATAGGATTTATGGCCGGTGGGGATAAAGCAGAGCCTGTGAATCTACCCTCTTCCCTTCCTGCCCTGGTGGAAATTCTAATGGATCCCAGATTGCTGTGTTGGAATGGCCATGTCCCTCCACCCATTTGGTCAGCCCCACACTGACCTCACTCGCTGCTGTGACTTGAGCTTGTTTTCATCAGAAATCGGACTCTTCCTTGAGAACACGAGAAAAACATTCTCCAGGAGAAGCAACAGCAAGCGACCTACAGCCTTGGGCCCCTGTTTCTCCGAGTATTTGTGTGAAAGAGGAGAGAACTGAGCAGAAAAGGAAAAGGCAGGTCATGCTTCCGAAAAAACAGATCTGGTGACCCCGGGTGTGCTCCGCTCTGTAGGAAACTCCTGCCCTCCCCTTGCCCTTTGCACAAACGCATCTGGCCCATTTTGACGGAGAGGCCGTACTCTGCATTTTGTGATTGTGGAGGAAGGGCACACGTGAGCAAGTGGCCACGCTCTGTGGTTACTCTCTGAAGATGGCCACAGAGGGAGTGACCGTGAGAAGAGAGCCTCCTGATAAAACTGATCAAGTAGATCAGGGTCTGTGTTTACTGGGACTTCTTTGGGCTTATGAAGCAGTTACTGGAAGGGAGTGAGTCACAGTCTGTCCTACATTTTCTACCCCCTTTTCGTGATGCCGCTAACTTTGCCCTAGAAAAGGAGGGAGTGGGCTCTCTTCCAAGGCCCTGGGAGGGGACCTAGCAGCTGTGTATTTGTAATTTTCTATTTCTTTGTTAATTAAAGCAGAATTAAATAAGCTTCAGACCTTACAGAACCTGTAAGGTTCACCCCTGGGTGCAAAACAGCATTTTACTTCTCCGTTGTATCTGAGGGCCTTTTAAATCCCCGTGTTTACTTCGTGACTTTTTTGGGTGTTGCGCTTCTGCTGAGACCTGGTTTTCTACTGTTTCCGCCGTTTTCCGCATTGTATTTAAATTTACACTCGGCATTATCTCCAAAGGCAGAGGTTTCCCAGCCAGACGCTGCCTGGTGGTAGGGGCTGCCCTGGGGGCCCCTGTGAGTTTGGCTCGGGACCGCCGGGGCTGTGCCTGAGGTGAGCCAGGTGTCCGTGGAGGGGTCAGGTCCACCGAGAATGGGTGGTGGCCAGAGGCACGTGCTGGAAATTTCTGAGGCGGGTTGTGTGACTTTCAGATGGCACCGTGGTTTGAAGCTGCCGATGCGGTGTGCGAACCCAAGCCGTGTGCTTGTCATGTGAGGACTACTGGAAACGCTTCTGTTGTGAGTTCGGCCGGGGCCTTGGACGGGTCCAAGGGGGGGAGCCACAAGCAGCTCTGGGCTCCGCAGCGTCTGACGGGGAGGCGTGTGCACTTTCCTCGGGGGAGGGGAAACGGCCTCCGGCTAGATACTCCTTTGTAGCTTGACTCCCCGAGCCCGGAGGCCCTCGTATGCTCCTCTGCTTAGGACACTTGGCTGCTCTCAGCAGGCTCAGGCTTCCGAAGGCTGGTCCACAGTAAAAGGCTCTGCGTGGTAAACGGTGAGCTGCCGGCTGCAGGCACAGGAGGAGTGCCGCCCACCCTCCCCCCACCGTGGGGCAGACCTTAGTGTTTGGCACCGAGTCTTTGGTGCGTGAAGTTGTCAGAGCATTTTGAAGAGTGCAGGGTTCGCCGAGGATGTCTGGTGGCTGGTTCCCGAGGAACTGAAGGGCGGGTCCGCCGCTCGTTCCCGACAGCCCTGGTGGGAGTGATGACGTCGCAGATGTGACCGAGGCCCAGGGGCCAGCCGGGAAGCACCCAGTTCAGTGTCCTTGTCGAGGCTGGGCCACTTGCCCTGTTGGGTCCCTCGGGGTCGGGTCGGTCCTTTTCTTTGGGGGGCTCCCTAGACATTTTTCCCGCCCTGGGCAGTCCCCTCCCCTTCCCGAAAGCCTCTCCCAGTGCCTGTGACCACGAGTGAGTCAGAGCTGAAGAGAGGACCATAGCGGAGTTCAGTGCTGACGTTCGTCCATGGCAGGTGCCCAGAGCTGCTCTCACCGGGTCCTGGGCCACTCTTTCCAGAGCCTTCTAGAGAATGGACCTTTCTTCTTTGGTCTGTCTGCCTGGAAGTGGGGCACAGAGTCGGGAGATGGGCGGTGTTCAGCCTCCACCAACGCGTTGTGAAGCCTTAGTTTTTGTGAAGCAGGACATCTTCCTTTTACTCTGCCCGCCTGCTCCCCCAGAGCTTTGGGTGGGGGGGATCTGATGAACTATCCCTCTGGAACCCTGCGCCTTTGGGGCACTAAGTGCACGAGAGTCATGACTTTATGACACACCTTGTTGTCCCAGAGCCGTTTTCTAATTTCCCCGCAAGACTGCCTCTCTGGCCTGGCCAGTGCCCGACAGCCAGGCTGGACGCCGTGGGTGGACACGTGCATTCCAGCCATGCCTCCACTGCTTCTGGAAGGGCCCTTTTGTGTGCATTGTGGTCATGTGTCCCTTCTAGTGCTGCCGTCCCAGGGAAGTGGCTCCTCCAAGCCAGGACCGATCATCCGGGAGCAGCGTCCTGGGGGGTTTGTGTTTTGAATGCCTGGTCGCTTACTGCCCTGCTCGTGTGGCTGCGACTTGGCCTGATTGCCTAGTTCCACTGCTGTTTGTGATGAATTTTCTGTAGCATAGGCTGTGGTGTGGGGGAGGTGGAGTTTAGGAGGACGGGGCTTTGTGCGCTCTGAGTTGTTTATAACTTTTCTCTGGGCGCGATGGGATAGGTGGGGACTGACTCAGATGAGGCCGGGCAGCCCCGCCGGGACTCTGCCCTGCGAGCACCACCCAGCCCCACCCTGGCCGGCCCTGTTTCTTGGCAGCTTGCTGCGCGGAGTGCGTGGTGCCCAGGCTTCTCGTGTCTTGCCTTTGGGTGACCTCACTGTGCTTCCTAGTAATGGCTTTCCTTGAAGGGCGTTTCAGCCCCTTCAAACCTGCTTTTTCCCCCGCGGTCCCGCCGGCCTCGGCTGTATCCTCACTGTTGGACCCGGCCGAGGTGCTGCGTCCGCGGCTTCTGCTGGGGCGCCGGGCCCTAGACGGCCGGTCCAGGCTGTTGATGTTCCCCTGAGCCTCGTGGGCTCCTGCTGCCCTGCTGGTTGATGGTAACCCGCCTTTCGTTTTCTCCCAGGACGCGGCCTCTTCCCTGCCGTTGGCCAGAGCCCTCGGTGCTCGTCCGTGAAGACGGGCCCACCATGTTCTATGGGACCCACTTCATCATGTCCCCACCCGCCAAGAGCAAGCTGAAGCGGCAGGGACAGCTGCTGTCCAGCGTGCTGTCCCGGACGCTGAGCTACAAGTACCGTGACCTGGACGCCACCTGCTCCAGCCTGGGCACCGGCGACGACCCGGCCGAGCTCTCCACCCAGCTCTCGGCCCCTGGGGTCCTGAAGGTGTTCGGGGACAGCGTGTGCACGGGCACCCACTACAAGAGTGTCCTGGCCACCGGCACGTCCAGCGCCCGGGAGCTGGTGAAGGAGGCCCTGGAGCGCTACGCCCTGAGCCCCGAGCGCGCCGGCCAGTACGTGCTATGCGACGTGGTGGGCCAGGCCGGCGACTCCGGGCGGCAGTGGCAGGCCGAGGGCTTCCGGGTGTTCGGCGACAACGAGAAGCCCCTCCTGATCCAGGAGCTGTGGAAACCCCGAGAAGGCTTGTCCCGGAGGTTTGAGCTGAGAAAGAGGTCGGAGATGGAGGAGCTGGCAGCCAGGGACGTGGACACCGTGACGGCAGGTGAGGAGGGGCGACGAGAAGGCGCGGGCGCCGCTCCGGGAAGCGCCGGGAAGGCGTGTTTGTCGGAGGAGGACAGTTGGCCTCTGCCGCGGCGGCGCTTGGGGACTGACTCTTCTGCTTCCCCCCCCGCGGGGCTGTCTTGGCCGTGCGGTTTGTGTACACTGCAGGGCACCTGCTGGTGGTCCTTCTGTGCTCCTCATGGCGTCTTGCAGTGCCGTGGGGCGATTTCTCCTTTCGGTTGAAAATGACCGTCCAGGAGTCTGGCAAGCGTGTCATTGGCCGCAGAGAGGACCTTGTCCCCTGCAGGCGGCACATGCGGTACAGAAAGCCCCTCAGTGCCCGAGGCGCCGGGGCAATCTCAGGGGCAAGCGGATGCGAAGCCGGTGGGGGAAGCGGGTCTCCGGAGGTGCGGTGCGTTGGGGGGCGCACCGGGGCAGTGGAGGTCGTGCTGGGGGCAGCGCTGAGTCCCTGCCCTGGGCCGGGGCGCTCCAGGCCCTGCGGGCCACTGCTCTGCATCTGGCTTTTATTCACTTGGTGGAAAGACACTCATTATCTTAATAGGGAAGCGCCATAAAAAATGGTTTTTTTTCCAAATGCCCAAAGACTCTTAAGTGTATCTCAGGTCATACTTGACTTTTTCTTAGTTTCCTAGAGAAAATGGTGGCTTTACATGAGCAAGTGCACTGGTCTTACGTGTGGCTCAGAGCAGAGGACGTTCAGTGGCCTCAGGAGACTTGTCACTCGGTCTCGTGGTGCTGCGGGGTCGAGGGACTTGAGCCCTCGCTGACGTTTTGTGTGTGTCCCCAGGTGTCGTGAATGCTTATGTTCTCTGGTTCTCCTCTGGTGTGAAACCCCCGTTGTGCCTTTAGGGTGTGAAGACGAGGTGTGGCACGCTGGGGCCTGACGGGGCCACTGCGGTTGGTGGTGGGCTCTCGGTGGCCCTTCTGGCCTCAGTCTCGTGATCTGGAGGATCCAGTGATCCCAGGGCTGGTGCAGTGGTGTGTGCAGAGCTCTCTGCTCGGCCGTGCGTCCTGACTGCCTCCTGCACGCGGTTGTTCTGTGCGCTCACAGGCAGGGGTGGACCAAGGACGGGGTTGGGGGTCCCTCTGATGCGGGGGGTGGTGGAGTGTTTTATCACTGACGTGCAGAGTTGCAGGCATGGGGGATAAGGAAAAACTGACCAATGAGTAGCTGATGTTACTGGGTTGTTTTTTGTTTGTTTGGGTTTTTTTTTTAACTATTTAAAAAAAATTAATCTTTTTGAAGATAGTTGACTTACAATGTTGTGTTATTGTGTTTTTTTAAAAAATTTATTTATTTATTTTTATTTTTGGCTGTGTTGGGTCTTTGTTTCTGTGCGAGGGCTTTCTCTAGTTGCAGCAAGCGGGGGCCACTCTTCATCGCGGTGCGCGGGCCTCTCACTGTCGCGGTCTCTCTTGTTGCGGAGCACAGGCTCCAGACGCACAGGCTCAGTAGTTGTGGCTCACGGGCCCAGTTGCTCTGCGGCATGTGGGATCTTCCCGGACCAGGGATTGAACCTGTGTCCCCTGCATTGGCAGGCGGATTCTCAACCACTGCACCACCAGGGAAGCCCTGTGTTATTGTTTTTAACTCTCCTTGGACACGCGCCTGAACGCCCCGCCCACAGGCCCGGCTGCACAGGTTTGGATTTTGTCCTGACCCCGCCTCGCCGTGCTCCGGAGGCCGGGTCCCTTCGCCTCCTCGCTCTCGGAGCCCTGTAAGGGGCTGCGTCACGTGGGTGGAGAGGGCGAGTGTTCAGCTCTCCGGCACTGTCCTGCCCCGTGTTTTCTCTGCTGAACGGGGAGCAAAGAGCGCGTGGGCCAGGCCAGCCCTGCCTGTCCTGCGTGTCGCTGTGCCTCGGGTCCCGGGTGGGCCCTGGAAGGCCTGCTCTGTGTCACATGGGTGATCGCTCCGGCCGGGGGGTGGGGGGGAGCAGGGTGACCACGAGGCTGGCCGCCATCTGCGGGGAGCAGGGCTTTGTGCTCCTGTTCATAGACCCCTTTTAGACCTGTTCCTTTTACGTTCGTCCAGGCAGGAGAAGGCCTGCAGCGTATTCAACTTGGTGGTGGCTTTGCGAAACCTTTCAAAGAAAGAGGCTATTGAACCGGACAGGTCTCACTGACACACTTCTCTGGGCTGGAAGTGGGTTGTGTTACCTGCCTGGAGCAGGCTTCCCGGGCCCCAGGGAGTCGGCCTTCCTGGCCGGCCTCTGACTTGGGCGTGGCCTGGGTGCTCTGTGCCTCCTGGCCGTGCTGTCCCCTTTGCCAGCTACCGAGGCGCAGAGCCCGGTGCTGAGGACCCTGCAGTGGGGCCCGTCCCGTCCAGCCCTGCTCCACAGGTTGCGGGCGGAGCTTCTCCAGAGCCCGGGACCTTTGCATCAGGGTCTGTCTGGGGATCCTGATGATACAAGGATGCACACACATGCTGTCCCACTCACGCACGTGAACACACACTCACGCTCTGCCTTGTTCCCCTGTGTAAAGAGTCCGACGCGGCCCCTCCCACTCTGCAGATGCCCCCTCATCTCCTAGCACACCCCCAAGGTCCCAGACCCCCTGCCTCCTCACGACGGTGGGAACCACAGAGAGATTTGAAGGAGGAGGAGTGAAGGGTGCTGGTGTCGGGTGGGTGCCAGCTGCCTTACGTTGGTGATGAGACGGAATCTCCAGCCCCTCTGGCCGCTTTTCCCCCGGCGGCTTCTGCCCACGTTCCTGACACCTGTGGTCTTGTGTCCAGGGAAGGGGGCTCCTCACCTCCTGGGCGGCCTGTCTGCGATGAGCCCCAAATGCTGCTGGTGCCCCGGGCGGCCTGAGTGTCGCTGTGAGGTGGCACCAGCTGCGGGGAGCTCGGGGTCCACGGGGTGGGGGGTTTACTGTTGCGGAGGATGGGGACCCAGCGCGGAGCAGGCTCCAGGCACCCTGATTCCCTTCTTCTTTCCCCGAGGACGCGTGATGTTGTCCCCGTTCCCCTGGCAAAGCGTGCAAAAGGAAGGGACCGCCTGTGCGGGCACGCGTGTGTGTGCGTGCACACGTGTGCGTGTGCGAGCACGCCTGCATGTGCGGGCACGCGTGCGCACGGGAACGAATGCCGGCCTCCCCAGGCTTCAGGTTACTGAACAGTCACAGTGATCTTCTTCGTTCCCGGATCGTTCCCACGGCAGAAGACCCACCCCGTGCCAGTGAGCTGGGGCTCGCTCATTTCACGGTAAAAGCCGACTGCGAGCGTCCTCTAGGCTCCTGGGGATGGGAGCCCACCGCAGGCCCCCTCGGGTGAACTGGGACATGCCCCAGCAGGGCAGGTGGCAGAAGTGGCTGTACCAGGCACTTCCCGAGGGCACTGAAGGAAGAATCCACCCGGTTCCCCTGAACGGTTTGGGCCATGGTTTTGCGCCCGAGGTAATGCGCTCAGGCATTCTGGCGTTTGTTTTCCATAAATATTGCCTTTCCCAGCTGCCGGCTTCTCAGTGATCTCCAGAGGATCAGAATGTCGCGAGTGAGCCCCGGGAGCCGGCGGCTGGCGTGGGCGGAGCTGCAGAGCCCTCGCCGTGTTCCCAGAGGGCTGGCTTGTGGGGCCCGTGCCCCGAAGAGCGGGCTCTGGGCCGGTGCCTGAGATAACGGCAGTAATCGCTTCTGCTCCCTCTGGGGAGGGAGGGCGGGCCATGTGGTTTTTGTCAGCGGCTGGGGAAGGGCGAGAGGGCAGGGTTTATTTGTGTTCCCAGGATGGAAGAGAGCTTGTAAACTGGATTCTCAGCCTCAGCCCCGTCGGCACTTTGGGCCAGCAGTTCCTCGCTGTAGGGGACCGCCCTGTGCCTTGTAGGGCGTTTAGCCGTGTCCCAGGCCCGGCCCGCTAGATGCATGCGGCACCCCTACCAGTCGTGACAACCACAGCCGCCTCTGGGCCTTGCTGAGTGTCCTGGGGGCAAGCTCGCCCTCGGGTGGGAACCACCGATTTGGACCCGGTGGCCTGGACTCTTTGGAGGAACTCAGTCTGTTGGCCACGCCCTGCGCCTCCCGTAGGGGCCGGTGGCCTTGTGCCCCGGGACCGTCAGCCCAGGCTGGCTCTCATGGGGACGCCGTCTGAGGGACTTGGGTGCCTTGAGGAGGGGAAGTGCGAGCTGCTTTCTGTGCCGGTGGATGCGTTCCTGGGTGGCCTCCCCCGGCCCTCAGAGGCCGGCCTTTTTCCCATGCTGGAAGGCAGGGCCTCCTTGGCTCTGGGTGCCCTCTTCCGAGGAGACGAGCTTAGAGGGTTTATAGAAGCCGCCGAGGCTTGAGGTTCTCTCTGCAGGGACATTTCTGCGTCAGCACTGGGCTTGTCACAAATTGCCCTTCAGTGTCTGTGTGGTCTGGAGTACAGTAGGTGCTCGTTAAATGCCTGTTTAAGGGGGGATGCAAATTAGAAGAGCAGGCTCCTGTGTGAGTCTCGGCTGCTTCCGGGTGCGTCCAAGACTCCAGGGTTGGAATTGGTTTTCTTTGCGGGGGTGGGGGGGATGGGGGAGGGCAGGTGGGAGTGGCGTGCAGACGGCGTGGCTGCCCACTAGTGCCGGTGGGGGCTTGAGTGAGGAGGAGCGCTGCTCTGGCGCCGACGGTGTGACCCGGCAGCCTCCCTTCTCTTCCAAGGCCGGCTGGAGTGGTGGCGGCAGGTGTGTCGTCTGAGTGCCTGAGTTTGGGGGTGTTTGCCGTCATCCGCAGACGGGCAGATGGGCCCGAGCCCCGACTACACAGGGATGTTCAGGCGCCTCGCGAAGCCTCCGCTGTCTCCATCTGCTGGTTGTGCGCTGTGAATTCTGTCTCCTTGAGTCCCCCAACCTCTCTGTGCTGTTTTCTTTGGATGTTTTTCTCCTCCCGCCACGAATCTGATTTTTAATAACACTTACCTCAGGATGAACGAGGCGATCTGGATTCTTTTCTCCTTTTATTGAAGAGTAGCTGCCTGTTGAGTGAGACTTCCTCTGAGCATATTCTCAGTGATACCGTCGTTGAGGGGAATGTTTATTTTATGTAGTTTGGGGGAAACAAAACAATGCCCAACTTTTTCCATCAGTCTAAAACTAGAAAACTAATTGAACTTAAAAGACATTTTTGAGGACTTTCAATTCAAAGAGAACATAAAGTTGAATGGTTAGCTGCTAATAGCCAGTTTCATAAAAAAAAAAAAAAAAAAAATTCCTAGTTTTCAGTTTCACGTAGGAGCGCGGTGTCGGAAGGAGGCCTGGCAGCCCCGTTCTCCCGAGCCTGGTGTTGCCCACCTGGGGCCTGGCTGGCAGCACCCCCATCCTCCCTCGGGAGACTTCTGGCCAAGGAACCTCCGGAGGCTCGGTGCTGAACACAGGGGGCGATCAGAACTGGCATAAAATGTTTGAAAGACACAAAACATAATAGGAATTGGCCAAAGTATGGCCAGGGTGGACATTGCAGGGAAGGAAAAGTCAAGTGGGATCCTTATTCCAAATGCATTAAAAACCTACAAGTCAGAGGTAAAGTTATACAGCCAAAAGAAAGATTTCATAAATAAGGCTTCAAAGGTGCAAACCGTAGGGGGAAAGGTAGATGAATTCGACTGTATCAAAGTTTAAGCTTTGTTTTTAACTAAGAACATTCTATAGCTAAGATTTAGCTCTACCCATGGTGCTGCATGTAAATCCAGCTCCTTGCTTTTTCTTGAGACATAGTTTCCCATCACTTGCATATACCGCATTATCCATTCTCCTAATCATGGGCTCTCAGGTTGCATCCAGCTCCTTCGTACTACAGACAAAGGCATGATGACCCTCTCGAGGGCCTGTGCAGAGTTCTCTGGGGGTCACCTCCAGGGAATGGAGTTTCTGGATTATAGATATGTCTGTTTCATTTCTTAGTAAGCACCGCGGGACAGCAGCTTCTCCAGGAAGGCTGCCACGACACTGGCGTGCTTTCTTGTGTGGCCCTTCCACATCCTTAAGCATTGGGTATGAGCCCCCGACCCTCGAAAATCTCCCCTGGGAATATGTTAAAATCAAAGGGAGCTGCAGGATAGTGAGGTGCTGGAGTCACGCAGCCAGAGAAACTCCCTGCAGCCGACTGACGCGAGCAGCGTGAACCGAGTCGTGAAATGATTTCCCCAGAGTCACAGTGTGTGGCTTTGAAACTGTCCCTCTACCTAAACTAAAACTCAAGAGATGGGTCTTTTGGATATTGATTAGCCAGTGATTTGAAGGTGAAAGAATTTTCTTTGTTGTGCTTATTCATTTATTTATTTGTCAGCAAATATTTGTTGAGTGTTACTATGGTAGGTACTTGATCAGGTACTGATCAAGTATATAGCAGTTGACAAAACAAACAGATCTTGTTCTCATGGCGCTAAGGGTCTACAGTGGCAAATAAAGACAAAGAAACAATCACTCGAAAAACGGAGACTTACAAATTGTGACATGTTCTATGAAAGAAAAGTACAGGTGCTAATTTAGCAGGGAGGTTAGGGAAATTCTCTGTGAGGAGATGAAATTTAAGCCAATCTCAAAGTTGACAAAACTAAGCAGGTGAAGAGTAGTAGACAGTAAGTGGGGCAGGAAGAGCTTTCTGGGCAGAGGGAACAGCATTGTGCAAAGACCCAGAGATGAGAGAGAATGAAATAAATGCAGGGCACCGAAAGGCGATGTGGCTGGAGGGTGGGTGAAATTGTGGGAGGTGAAGCTGGAGAGATGGTCAGGGGTTGTTAGGTATTTTGGACTTTAGACTAATGAGAGGCCACTGAAGGGGTTAAATGAGAGGCCACTGAAGGGGTTAAAAGACCACTGTGGCTACTGGGTAAAAAATACTTCGAAAAGTCAGTAAAAGATTAATTTATTGTAGGAGTCTAGGTGAAAATTGATGGTAGCTTGGATTAGAGTTATGAGGAAGCAGGTAGAGAGAAGTTGATGAATCCCAAATGTATTCTGGAGGTAGAATCATCAATATTTGTACATGAACTAGATGTTGAAGATGAGAAAGAGGCGGGGGTGTGTGTGTGTGTCAAGAATGACTACCAGGTTTCTGATATGAGCAGTTGGGTAGATGGAGATGCCATTTACCAAAGTGGTGACTCCCAAGAGAGAAACAAGTTATCGAGGGAAGAGTAAGAGTTCTCTTTAGACTGTGTTAAGTTTGAGACATCCAAACGGAGGTGGTAGATGGGATGTCAGATGATATGGATCTGGAGCTCAGAAGAGTAAACTTACATTAAGCTGTTAATAGGTGATATTTTAAGCTGTGAAAATTGATAGATTGACCTGGTAGTAAATATATGTACAATGAGAAGAGTTGAAGGCTTAATATGGAAACTGGAAGAACTCTAACTGTAGAGGCAAAGCAATGGAGGAGCAAATGAGACCAAGGGGAGGCCAGAGATGTACAAGACAACAAAAGAGTGTGGTGCCGTGGAGGCCAATGTGAGGCTACTGTAGGTCAGAAAAGGTGCAGATCATTGGATTGAGCAAAATGGAGGTCACCAAATACCTTACTGATAGCTGTGCTTCTGGAATGTTAAGCATGCAAACCATGTTGAAATAGGTTGAGAAATTGGTACTGGCAATATGTGAGGTTAATTATCCTAGAAGATCCTTCTATATAAAGTACCTGGAAGTGCTGGCTGAACTATAACAATTCTCCTTTTAGATGCACAGCTGAGTATCCCCCCAAAGTAAAGTAATCCCTAAGGATGAAAAAACAAAACAAAACAAAATGAGGACCTTGAAACGTTAGAATCTTAGCTGATTATGAAGCTACAATTGCCCCACAGGCTCTTGCCAGTCTTTATAACCAAGAAATTTAAGTTTAATAGCTGTCCGAGAAAGAGACACAGAGCCTTGGGACCTTAGGAAGTAGAAAGTTGGGACTGAGACCCTCACATATATTGGGAAACTGTAAAGGGTGACACATTGAATGAGAAGACAGAATAGGAAGAATCTGCTACCTGGTAAAAGGAGATGACAAAGAGTTATTATCTCTCTTGACCTGGGCTCTGGGTGGGAAAAACTACTCTTTCCTAGAATTAAAAATCACCTTTCCTCTCAGGTGTTTGGGGTTCAAAATTGCACTACTTAAGTGATCTGGATAAGAAATTCAATTACTGTGTACATAATTTGATAGTGTACAAGGACATCAGATAGAAACAAAGTAAATCCTCTTTGGAAGGACATCTACACAGGCATCCCAAGCCTGGCCAGAGACGAGCTAACAATCCAAAATTACGAGACACTTGAAGTGATGCTTCTTGAAAAGAGTCAGTAGAAAACAAACTGTAGAATCAGATTCTCAAGAACTTAGGAATTGGAACCATTAGATATAAAATATTGAGTAAGTATTTTTAAAATGTTTAATGAAATAAAAGGTAGAAAGAAAACAGGAAAGAACAGAATGTCATCCCAAAAGGCAAGGAAGATTTGGAAAAGAACAAGATAATGCTTTTAGTAATAAAAATGCAAGTTTGTAAATGGTTATTACTTCAACGATGGCTTAAACAGCAGACTAAATATAACTGAAGAGAATTAGAGAACGAGGTAGACCTGGCATCACGCAGACAGAAACATGGGTTGAGAGACACGGGAAACAGGATGAGAAGGTCTGTCCCATGTCCACGTGAAGAGGATCAAGAGAATGGGGTGAGGGCATACTCCACGGACATGCCTGAGAGTCATCCGGGAGCATGGGATGAAAAGCACCAGTCTTCCGAATCAGGAATCACAGTGCTTCCTCTGTAAGATAAACGAAAAGTTTACCCCTTGCTGCCTAGTGGTGATGCTGCAGGACACTTCAGAGATTTTTACAGTCGCCAAGAAGAAAAGACAGGCGAGCAGCAGCCTCCCCAGCCGGAACCGTAGAAACCAGAGGTCAGCCGATGGGACCTTCAGAGCTGGAGAGAACAGGACCGAGAACCCAGAGTTGCGGTCCTGGCTGCCCCACCACCCAGGCGCCGGGCCACGGAGGATGCCACGGAGCTGCTTCCCCACCAACGAACCCTGCCATAGAGGGATTCTGAAGGATGGGCCAGAGGGCAAAGGCCACCTGAAGGTGCCACTGGAGAGGAAGGAGACCCGAGGTGTCGAGAATGGCGAGCAAGGAGTTGGACGGTAGGTCTGGGCAAACGTCTAAAACAGTTATAACAGGGCCGAACCCCGGGGCGCGGCCGTGCCCGCCCCCACCGGCCAGAAGCCGCGGCGGAGACCTGGAAACTACAGCCCCCATGAGGCTCTGCGTGCGCGCATGCGCCGTGGCATACGTGGCACGCGCGGCGCGCGTGGGCGTTCTAGAACGCAGCAGCTAGGGCCCCGGCGCCATGTTGGGGCTGAGGGGACGGCGGAGAGGCGCTTGAAGCGGCGGGAGCGGAGCGGGTGCGGGTCGGACCTGGGCTGGTAGGAGCCCCGCCCCTCCCGCCTCAGCGGATCATGACCCGGGCGGCGGCCGCGGAGGTCGCGGTGGCGGGGGACGCGGCGTGGCGGGGCCAGCGCTAGAGATGATGCCGTTTCCGGTGACCACCCCGGGATCACACCAGACCCCGCCGCCGCCCAAGCACTATGGCATCTCCTCCCCCATCAGTTTAGCACCCCCCAGGGAGACTGACTGCATACTTACCCAGAAATTAATTGAAACCCTGAAGCCCTTTGGGGTTTTTGAAGAGGAAGAGGAACTACAGCGCAGGATTTTAATTTTGGAGAAACTAAATAACCTGGTAAAGGAATGGATACGAGAGATCAGTGAAAGCAAGAGCCTTCCACAAGCTGTAATAGAAAACGTTGGAGGGAAAATCTTTACATTCGGTTCTTATAGATTAGGGGTGCATACGAAAGGTGCAGATATCGACGCGTTGTGCGTGGCACCAAGACATGTTGATCGAAGCGATTTTTTCACCTCCTTCTATGGTAAACTGAAACTACATGAAGAAGTAAAGGATTTAAGGGCTGTTGAAGAGGCATTTGTACCAGTTATCAAACTGTGTTTTGATGGGATAGAGATTGATATTTTGTTTGCAAGATTAGCACTGCAGACTATTCCGGAAGATTTGGACCTAAGAGATGACAGTCTGCTTAAAAATTTAGATATTAGGTGCATAAGAAGTCTTAACGGTTGCCGGGTAACTGATGAGATTTTACATCTAGTACCAAACATTGACAACTTCAGATTAACTCTGAGAGCCATCAAGTTGTGGGCCAAATGCCACAATATCTATTCCAATATATTAGGTTTCTTAGGAGGTGTTTCCTGGGCGATGCTAGTAGCAAGAACTTGCCAGCTTTATCCAAATGCGATAGCATCAACTCTAGTACGTAAATTTTTCTTGGTGTTTTCTGAATGGGAATGGCCAAATCCAGTGCTACTGAAAGAGCCTGAAGAACGCAATCTTAATTTGCCTGTCTGGGACCCAAGAGTAAATCCCAGCGATAGGTACCATCTCATGCCTATAATTACACCAGCGTACCCACAGCAGAACTCCACGTACAACGTGTCTGTTTCAACAAGGATGGTCATGATTGAGGAGTTTAAGCAAGGGCTTGCTATCACACATGAGATTTTGCTGAGTAAGGCAGAGTGGTCCAAACTTTTTGAAGCTCCCAGCTTCTTTCAAAAGTACAAGCATTATATTGTACTTCTAGCAAGCGCGCCAACAGAAAAACAACATCTAGAATGGGTGGGCTTGGTGGAATCAAAAATCCGAATCCTGGTTGGAAGCTTGGAGAAGAATGAATTTATTACACTGGCACATGTGAATCCTCAGTCGTTTCCAGCACCCAAGGAAAATCCTGACAGGGAAGAATTTCGTACAATGTGGGTGATTGGGTTAGTGTTAAAAAAGCCAGAAAACTCTGACGTTCTCAGTATTGATCTCACCTATGATATCCAGTCTTTCACAGATACAGTTTATAGGCAAGCGATAAATAGTAAGATGTTTGAGATGGATATGAAAATTGCTGCAATGCATTTGAGAAGAAAGGAACTCCATCAACTACTACCTAATCACGTGCTTCAGAAAAAGAAAACACACTCGATGGAAGGTGTCAGATTGACAGCTTTGGATGACGGCAGCCTCGACTTGTCTGTAGACAGTGAAGACAGCACGTCTGTGTCTTCACTTCCTGGCTCTATGAAGACTGGCCCAGTGACTGGCAGCGCTCAGGGCAGAAGCATTTCTGCCCCGGCTATGATGGCAGCATCTGTGACCAGCGTACAGGTTCCTGAAGTTTCCTTGCAACAAGCAAATCCCAGCGACAGCCCAGGGGGCACGTCCAGCGAAAGCATCCCTCAGACTGCCCCACAACCAACTATTTCTCCACCACTGAAGCCCATGGTCACCAGAGTTGTTTCCTCAACACGTCTGGTCAACCATCCACCCAGGCCTTCAGGGAGCGCAGCAGCAAACATAGCTAATCCTATCATAGGAGTCTAGAGGACATTGTCACGTCACAAAGAAGAAAGGACCAAGGAAACCAAAACAGAAGAGGAACGGTCTCATAAAGAGACAGGTGCGACTCAATTGGAAACTATTCAGACAGCAGCTTCTCTTTTGGCCTCATGGGGAACATCCAGTGAAGACCTTCCCAGTATCCCTGCTCTCCCTGCAAATCTTATTCCTATTATCAAGAATTCAGTAAAACAGATTGAACTGAGAAAAACAACCTCAAGGGTCCATAAACAGTATCTGCCAACTCAGCCTGCTGTCTTCAAATGCTAAAGGAGAAGAATGAAGGGTACCAAACTAGATATGGTTCAAAATAGCTTTGTTAGGCTTATTTGATGACTTCCTTTATTGGGCTAATCTTGATCAGAGGTCCAGGTTAGTATGTGAAGCCAGAAGTACTGTTAATTAATGTGTCAGATTATTTATGTGTCAGCCACAGTTAAACGCTAACTATTTCAAAGGACTCCTGCCCTTAAAGAGGAAAAAGAGAAAAAAAAAACCCTCCAGCTATGTTTGTACCCATGACTGACATCGGGACTGGATTGATGTTTGATGCATTGTTGGGGAAAGTTTGCAGTACAAACTGGTATCAGAATTCCTTATGCTGTTGATGCACTTTATATTTTTATTAGACAGTAGAACAAATTTTAGATTTTTCAGCTTGATGAATTTCAGTTTTTTCCTGAAGGGTGTTCTTCATTATTAATCTTCAGATTGGTTACCATTGTGCAGTGGTGACTGTACTTCAGAAAAAGCATAAAGTACATCTAGCTCAGTCCCTGTGAGATAGCTGTAACCCTTTAAAATGTCAACTCTCAGGGTATATATTTGGCATTGAAACAGTAATTAGTAAGTGTTTGGTTTTGATGGGACAGGATCAAGAAATGACTGGTTTTATCTGAAGAACTGTTTCAGAGTGCACACAGTCAGCCATTAAACAGCAGATGCTGCCCTGAGCTAACGAAGCTCCACATTCTCTTGTCCTTAATCATTTGCCCTAAAAGAAAAAAAGCTTTTTGTGTCCCCTGCCCCCGCCGCCCTCTCTTTGCTTGTGCGCACAAGGCATGCTTGTATATCGTTTCACAGAAAACTCAGTATGCTAGTATTTTCTTAACCATGATTTGAAACCAACAGTCCTGTGGCCACATGGCTAATATTTCAGTAAAGCTTTACTAAAAGTAATTCCTGTGAAGCATGTTATCCATCTTGGATGGCCGTTTGGTCTCCACATAAGAGAAGATTTGTATACTCCACAGAATACCTGCTTATAGTAAAGTTAATTTCTAATTTAAATGTGTAAGCAAAAAAGCATTTTCTCCAGAATTTTAAACCAATTTTTATTTGTAAATGACTTCCTAAAATTCATCAGTAAAATTTACATGTAGAAACATCAGAAATTTCTAGCAAGCACTTGACATCTAGTTAGCTTTCTACTCTTTTGTTTTATCCTGCAAAAGATTCGGAATAATAACCTTTCTTTAAAAAAAAAAAAAAAGAGAGCTCATAATTAAGCAGCAGAACATTCATGTTTCTCAACAGTTGTAGGTGAATGAAAACTTAGTCTTTCCTAATCTGGACACAGCAAACCTAACAGGTTTTCCAAATAGCCTGATTCTGATTCTTCCTTTCTCCCAGCAGTGTTCCTTTCTACCACATGTGCGTTTTTCATGTTAAACTGCAGCTTCTTAAACCCTTTCCCTATCCTTTTAAATAATTTCCCCCAAAGTTGGAATATAGTCATTTCCGTTGTGGGCTGTGCAGTAATTGAGACTTTCTGTTCACCATGACTTTCTGACGCCTAATACACAGCGTTCCCACTACCTGTGCAGTCCCCTTCCACCACAATAAAATCAGGTGAAGTGTGTACAGTACCTGTGTATTTTGAATAGCTATTGTGTCATTGAAATTGCCAGGCACACAGTTAGTCTTGTCATTTTGTTCACACATTGGGGAAAAATTAGTTTATTAAATGTTTCGTGTAACTGTACTTGTTTTACCAAGCTGGAAAGTTGGAGCTTTTTAATTCTAGTTTTCGTTACCTGAATATCAGACTATTTTTTTCATATGGTGTGCGTAGTATCTCATGACTGGAGTTTGCTTTGTTTTATAGTATCTGTACTCCTTGTATTTTTCAAGCACTATTTTGAAAACAGATGATGTATTTCTCCATTAAAAAACACAATAAAAATAAGCAAGAAAGAAGCAAGCAGAGGAGTTTAAATCTGACAATAACAGTTCAGATGTTCTTACTGTTGTTCTGGTGGGTAAAGTCACCGATGAACTTTTCGACTTGAAGTCTAGAATTCATGTTATAATAGGGAAAAAACGTGAAAAGGTTAAAACTTCATATCAATGATGGTACAAAAAAAATGGAGTTAAAAAATCTTAATCCAAAAGAAGGCAGGAAAGGGGTGGGGGGGGGGGAGGTGGGAAGCATAGAGAAAATGGTGTAGAAAGAAAATACAATCTAAGGTGGTGGAAATGAAACGAAATATATCTGTCACTATATACATAATAAATGGACTAAACTTCCTGAGTAAAATGTGGAGATTGTCAAGAGTCCGTGGAAAAACTAAGTCCAGCTGTATGCTATTTTATTTACGAGAGACACACCCAAAATGTGAGACAAAGAATGGAAAAAAGGCCAATGAAAAGCTGTTACAGTAAATGTTATCCAAACATTTCAAAGCAAAAATAATTACCAAGGACAAAAGGGACCACTGCATTAATGAGAGAAGAAATAATGCAGCAGGAAAAGGGACCAATTTAATTTTTTTTGCACCTAGTACAATAACCTCAACATAAAGCAAAGATTAACAGAAATTGCCAAAAGTGTCATTGTTACAGAAGAGTTTTAAACAACTCTTTTCATTAATTGATACTATGCAGACAAAAAAGTAGAGGGGAAACAGTTTTGAACACAACAACAGTGCTTGGCAGACTTTTCCTGTAAAGGGCCGGATAGGAAATATTTTCAGCTTTGTGAGGCTATACAAACTCTGCCTTTGTAGAGTGAAAGCAGCCCTGGACAATATGTAAACAGATGGCCAGGGCTGGATTTGTCACCCATTCCCCCCAGCTGGCATTTGTCGTCCCTGATCTATTGGGCATTTGTTATAGAACCTTCCACTCAAACATTAGAAAATGCATGTTATTTTCAAGCACTTGGACATGTAAAAAAGAATAATAACCTCATGCTAGATCCAGAAAGTAAGACTCAACATAGTTCAAGTTATCTGATTCATAGAACATGTTCTCTGACTGCAGAACAGTAAGTTAGGAACAATGACAAACAGCATAGAGAGGAATTTCCTAAAGAAGACACAAAAAAGCTCACACCATGAAGAGACTGATGAACAGAATCTCTTAATTGTATCGAGTAATGAACAGTGAAAATTGAAAAACAGGCTGTAAGCAGGGAGATTTCATAATACATAAAACAAATGATTACTATCCAGGCTATATAGGGAAGAAGAAAAAGTCTATTTGAAAAGATGAAAACCCAATAAACTGGCAAAAGAGATGCGTAGGTATTTCACAGAAGAGGAACTAAGAATGGACAATAGACATGGAAAGATGCTGAATCTTGTTAGTGAGGAAAATAGGAATTAAGACCACAGAGCTATTTTTCTTTTACAAAAATGAAGCCTAACGATATTCAGGTTTGGCGAGGAGGAGGGGGAGTACACGCTGTCTGGTCCCTTCAGGAGAAGGTGGGTGTTGTCTAGTGTGGCCCACGTGCCCCCACCCTGTGCTCCATTCCTTCTGCCCTGGGGGCTCCACTCCCACACTGGGGGGCACTGGTGGGTTTAACCTTACCAGTCTCTTTATCCCTTGAGGTGGCCAGAGTTTGTGGGCCACCGTTGCAGCCGTGTCCAGAGCCCTGCACACCCTCTAGTTTACCTCCAGCGTGCCACGGGGATGTCATCGTTTCCCGCATATGCCATGGTATCAGAAAAGTCAGGAAGCACTTTCTTAGAAAGACCGTCCCACGGGTCACCAGGAGACGAGTAGGGGAGTGTTTGTGGCAGCATTTTGTAATAGCCTGAAGCTCGAAATGACCCACATACCCCTAAACGGGGAGTGGAGAGAGAGTGTGTATTCATGCAGCAAACAACGTAAAGCTGTGAGATTAAATGGACCAAAGCTTCATGCATCGAGGTAGGTGTGTCTCATAATGTTGAGGGGAAAGAGACAATCACAGAAAAATACACAGTGTGGCACAATCTACATAAGGTTTTAAAAAAAGCAAAATAGGGCAGTATAATTTAGGGCGGCAAAAATGTGAGGTATAACTATAAAGGAAAAACAAGGGAATGTGAAATAAAATTCAGAATAGCAAGGGCGAGAGGTGGGGAGAAGCAGGGGAGGTGCAGCTGCAAGAATGCAGACTGGAAATGTTCTACTTTTTGCAGGTTGGGTGGTGGAGGAAATGGTGTTCATTTTATTACTAGTCTCAGTTGTAAATGCTTTCGTGTGTGTGTGAAGTATTTTGTAATCAAGAAACCAACATCAAAGTGATATCCTAAAGACTTCTTTATCGGTTAGAAATTGCATTTGGCCAGGTAACAATTACTAAACCCGATACAGGGTGATTTTCTTTCACATTACAGAGGGAGTAAGTTCAGGGCTGATGGGGGAGCTTTCCTGGTCCCCAGGGACCCAGGCTTCTGCACTTTCAGCCCCACCATTGTAGTCCATGCCTTCCATCCTCAAGATCACCTCAAGGTGCAGGATGATGGCAGGGCCGCTGCCATCATAGCCATCATGTCTTCATTTAAGGCAGGAAGAAAGAAGGAAGGGGGGAAGGCCGAAGGTGTCCCTGCAGACTGTGTCCTCCTCCTATGGAGCTTTCCTGGAAGTCCCTAGAAGATGACATTCCCTTGTCTTTCACTGACTGGAACTTAGTCACAAGGCCCTGCCTACCTGTGAGGGAGACCGGAAGTTGTAGTTTCTATCAGCTGGTTACATGACCACCATTCCCCACCATTATGCGATGGGAGAAGGAGAGGATGGGTGTTGGAAGGCAATGGTAGAGCGAATTACACAGAACTTATACGTTTACACATTCAAATGCTCCCAAATAAGTCAGGATCAAAAAAGACACTTCAGTGTGAATTAGAACTGAACAGTAATGAAAATGCAACTTGTGGGATGCAGCCAATGTGGTATTTAGAAGAGGAGGGTTATGGCTTTAAATGCTTATCCTAGAAAAGAATAAAGGCTGGCAGCTGATGAGCTGTGTGCCTACAGAACTAGGTTAAAAAGGATATAAATTCAGTGAGAGAAGAAAGGAAATAATACAGAGCAGAAAGTAGAGACAGAAAATAAACATGCAGTGCAGAGGATCAACAAAGTGAAGAGTAGGTTCTTTGAAAAGACTAATGAAATAGTCAAACTGGGAAGATTGTCGAGGAAAACTAAAGATGGTACACAAGCAATCTTAGGAATTTAAAAGGGGTTATAGCTACAAATACAGTAGTTTTTTTTTTTTAATTTTCATTTAAAGGATCTTATAGATAGCTTTATGGCAGTAAATTTGAAAACTTACACGAAATGGACAATCTCCTAGAAAAAGATAACCTACCCAGACTCACCGAAGGATAGATAAACCTGAATGGACTTATAACCTTGAAAAGAAATGGCATGAGTAGTTTGAAAATGTCCCCACCAAAACCAAAGTAAAATCACAAAAACATAAGACCTAGAAGGTTCTACAGGCCAATCTTACTGATATTCAGTGACAAGATGATTCCAGTATTTTACATCAGACTATTCCAGAAAACAGAAAAGGAAGAAACATTTTTTACAGCAAATCTCACTTTCATATCCAAACCAGAGAAAGGGAACATGATAAAGAAAAGTTATCAGCCAAATTCACTTATGAATGTTGATTATGAAAACTAAAACCAAACCAGAAATGTATATAAAAACCATCATGATCAAGTTTGATGAATCTCTGGAATGCCAAGATGATTTAACATGTGAGATGTCAGCTGGCATGTTGATGCTGGCTGTTGGCAGGAGGCCTCAGCTCTCTGAAGGGCTGACCGAGTGTCCTCAAAGCATGGCGGCTGACTTAACCCCAACACGTGATCTGAGAGAGCCAGGCACAAGCCGCAATGTCTTTCATGACCTGACCATGGAAGTCACACCGCCACTTCCGCCATGTCCTTGTGATTAAACGGGCTCTATTCATGGTGGCAGAAGACTACAAAAGGGCTTGAAAAACAGGATACCACTAGGGACCATCTTGGAGACTGACTTCTTCATTGATCAACTGGAAAAATGGGTCCATTTTAATATATTACAATGGAATACCATACAGCACTGAAAACGAATGAGCTGGAGATACACATAGCAAGTGGGTGTGTTCATATCGTATGATACCGTTTCATCAGTTTTTTAAAAAATTGCAAATTAAATATATTTTTCAGAGATATTTACTATGTATGTATATAATATCTTGGCCATACTTAATACATGGAAAAAAATATAAATATACACATGGGAATTATGACCCCAAATCGGCATAGCTGTTATTTCTGGATAGGAGAGAGAAAGCTCAGCCATATCTAGAATGTGCTTTATTTCTTAGGCTGCAATGGGTGCATTATTTTGTTCTTCATACCCTTTTGGATGCCTGAAATGTTTCCTACTTATACAAGAGGGTGAATAGGAGAAAAGAGAAGAAGCCTGTGTGTAGACAACTTTCCCACAAAGTTTGGCTGACAAAGCAGAATTCAGTTCTTTGGGGTTGTAGGACTGAAATCTCCATGTTTTGTTTCCTTTCTTTTTCTTGCTAGCTGTGGACCAGAGCCCACTCTCAGCTCCTTTTCCTGTAGCCCCTCCCATCTGAGCAGGGGGAACCCCTTGTTCAGACCCTTTTCTTCTGTGACCAGCTGGAGAACACTCTCTGCTTTGGAGTCACTCACATGATTAGGTTGGGCCCACTGGATAATCTCTGTATCTTAAGATAAACTGCACAGTTACCTTAATTATACTGGCAAAATCTCTCTTGCCCATGTACTTAATCACGGGAGTAACCCCAGGGGCAGAGATCATGGGGTCACCTTAGAATTCTGCTCCCACCATGACCTTCCATAGTTTTTCTGTGCTCAGATGCTCCTGTACAGATCTATGTAAACATGTACACATGCAGACTTTTAGTCAGTTTTTTTTAAACTTATTTTTTTTTAATTTCATTTTGTCTTTGGCTGCTTTGGGCCTTCGTTGCGGTGCGCGGGCTTCTCATTGTGGTGGCTTCTCTTGCTGCGGAGCACGGGCTCTAGGCGCGGGGGCTTCAGTAGTTGTGGTGTACAGGCTCAGTAGTTGCAGTGGGGAGGCTCTAGAGCGCAGGCTCAGTGGTTGTGGCCCACGGGCTTAGTTGCCCCGTGACATGTGGGATCTTCCCGCACCAGGGATCGAACCCGCGTCCCCTGCATTGGCAGGCGGATTCTTAACCACTGCGCCACCAGGGAAGTCCCAGTTATTATTATTTTAAAATGGGATCACATACTTAGTTTTCTGTATCTTTTCTTAACAAACTCCTTTTGAAAATCTCCCCACATCATCTGTTATCATTCTAATTCATTCATTCTAGGGCTTATGGAATATTCCATGGTGTGGTCAGAGCACTATGTATATTTGGGGGTCATTAAGAACAATTTTGCAATACATATTCCTGTATATACCGTATTTCACCACATAAAAGATGTTATTGATTGTAAGATCACCATACCTACTTAACACTAACATAAAAAATACTACAAGTTAAACTAGGACACGATGCCTTATTATTATTACTTGGGATTCTTAGTTTTGTACTTACCTAAAGAGCTCTAATAAACCTGAAGATTTATTTAAACACGGACTTTAATCTGTATTGGTTCTGTGCACATGCACACACAAAAAGATAAATAGCGAAATAAATTCAAAGTCTTCTTTTCGACTCGAGCTGTCACTGCACATTTCCACACAGCGCCCTTTTTTGTGCCCTAAAGAATATTGCTGATGCCGCATTTCTTGAAAGTGCTCCACTGTTATCCCTGGGATTTTCTCTCAAGCTGTTGGCCCAAAATTCTGCAAGTTTGCACATGACAACCAGAACTCATTCATTCTTCAAATGGCCCTTAAATGACTGAAATGTTACAGAATCTCGCCCCCCAGGAACAATAGCCAAGTTCTCACGTGACAACTGCTGCCTGGGACGCTCCACAAGAACGCAGGATGCGTTCAAAGATGTTAAAAAGTGCAAAAAAGTGTGTCTAGGAATTGATGAAATACATACCATAAGTGCGTGCATTCATTCATTCATTTGTTTAGAAGGTTGAAAAGTATGTACGTTTAAAAACTTACTTTCACCAGTTATATATACGTGCACAGTTAAAGCGATACTTTCTCATTGCTGATTAGAAATAACAAAACAAAGCAAAAAAGCTGAAGCAGCAGGTCCCTGCACTAGCCTTCCCTCTTCCCAATTTGCCCTGCCCAGAGGGAACCAGTTTCAGTTGTGAACTGTTCCTTATTTGGCATTTAATTCCACAACCTAAAGTAACACATTTATCCCACTACTGCTTGGTTTTTACTTTCTGAGGGTGATCTAGTGACTTCTTCCATGAAGATGAGAATTCAGCTCTGTTCGCCACCCCTTTTAAAATATCAGCTTCCCTCGCCCTGTCCTCTCAGGACAGTTGTAAATTTGTTTATATTAGTAATCAGTGTTTACATTTTTAGGACCAGAGACGGCTTTTTACAGCTGAGGCCTGGTGTACACAAAGATCACCTTTCCTTCAAGTCTAGCTTCCAGTTTCTTGGAAATTAATTATTGGTATTATTTTTTGCCCTTTTTCTTGGTACTTTTCACTAATTCAGCATTTCTCCATCCTCTGCCAGTATCTCTCTTCCAGATGCTCAGGTGTGTGGCTGGTTTTATCCAGTTTGGGCGCCTTCCGCCTGCTCAGGTCGGGCCGGCTGCTCTCGAGCCCGCTCTCAGCCGTCCTCACCCTGGTGTCTCTGCAGAGGAGACCCCTGTCTCCGCTCCCTTTTCCCTGGTTCTCGCTTTACAACTGGTTGAGGTGGACCAGCTCCTCCCGTGGCCTCCTGGGAAAGTGTCCATGAGAGGTGAAGTTGCTTAAAAGATCTTTGCTCCACCTTAATGCTCGATTAATAGCTTAGCTGGGCGTAGAGCTTTAGATGAAAATACTTTTCTCTCCTAGAATTTTGGAGGACTCAGTCCATTCCTTTCAGCTCCCAGTGCCTCCGGGAGAGGCTGGGGCATGTTGGGATGCTCACTCCTTTGGATGTAGTCTCTCTCTCCTCCCTCTGGAGACGCAGGTAATTTCTTCACGCTGCCTCATTCTGCAGACTCTCAGTGTGTGTTCTGGTTGGGGTGTGTTTGCACCCTTTCTGCTAGACTTTTGTTTTTTTATGTAAAAAATTATGGTTGTATATGTTACCGTATTTGTTTATAACGTCCATATTCTCTTATCGTATTAAGGTTATTAAAATTTGCTGTTTGCGTATTTTGACCCCTTATGCGTTTTTTAATTTTTGGCCGTGTTGGGTCTTTGTTGCAGTGCGCGGGGCTTCTCATTGCGGTTTGGCTTCTTGTTGCGGAGCGTGGGCTCTAGGCACGCAGGCTTCAGTAGTTGTGGCACGTGGGCTCAGTAGTTGTGGCGCACGGGCTTCAGTAGTTGTGGCTCACGGGCTCTAGAGCACAGGCTCAGTAGTTGTGGAGCACAGGCTCAGTAGTTGTGGCGCACGGGCTTAGTTGCTCCGCGGCATGTGGGATCTTCCCGGACCAGGGTCGAACCCATGTCCCCTGCATTGGCAGGTGGATTCTTAACCACTGTGCCACCAGGGAAGTCCCCCCTTATGCGTTTTTAACCTCTACTGTGTGTCAGACTTTTAAGCTAAAAACGTATGTTCTTCAGTTCTGAAAAATCACATCCCTCCTTGGATCATTCCTTCTGGTTCGTCTGTTATCCAGGTTCTGCGTCTCCTGGACTGACGTGTTTTCCGGATCTTTTCTCTCCTAGTTTCTCTTGTCTTCTTGCCCGGTTTTCAAAGCGGTTTCCATGGCTCTCTCTTCCAGCCTGCACGAGCGTAGGGGGTTCGCTGCAGGGCAGCGGGGCGTCGGGCAGCCGTGCGGGCGTCGGGCAGCCTCGGGATGCAGCCTCCGGGGCAGGGAGGCTCCTCACTCTGGACGAGAGAGAGGAGGTGCTGACCTTCGCGACAAGGCTGGTTCTCCAGGTGGAGCCGGGAAGGAGCGTCGGCGGCCCCTCCCGTGTGGGTCCTTGAGGCGTGTGAGCAGGGGCGCCGGCTGGGCTGGTGTTCCTCAGTTTACCAGGATCCTCTCCAAGGGAGGGCTCGAGGCGTCTCTGGGGAGTCAGACGGGGCCTTTGGTTTCAGCTAAAGAAAATTCCTGCTTCTGCCACACTGCTCTCTCATTGGCATGGTTCTGGAAGGCTCTATTTCCATCTGTGACTGGCTAACAAATGGCCTAACAAATTTTATCTCCTCAGTTACCCATTATCTTAATTAGGTTATTAGTTCCTTCTAGAGAGGGCTGCTCTTCCCTGATTAAGGCCCTAATTGGCAGGAGAAGGTCCAAGTTTTACCACAGAAATAATGCTCCTCGGTACTTGAAAATGTGACTTCCCCCCACTTAAGAAAATAAGACATATTCGCTATTGAAAATTTGGAAAATAAGAGAAAGTATTAGGCAGAGAGCAAAAATCACCTGTAAAGTCACCACCTAGAGAGAACTGCTTTTAACATTTTGGTGCCTTTCATTCTTTTCTTACTATTGCATTACTTTTCTTACATAATTTAAATCAACCTATGTACATAGTTATATATTCTTTTTTTAACTTAATATACTTATTTACTCTTATCGCGAACATCATATTTAATGCCAGTGAATGGGTGGTGTGCCTAACCATGTCTTTATTGGAATTTTAGAATGTTTCCCTTTTTTTTTTTTCTATTTATGAGTAATGCTTATATAAACATCTTTGTACAGAAGTGTTTGATTCCTTTCTGATTATTTCTGTAGGATAGCAACTTAAGAGTGGAATTCATTCATGGAGAGATGGAGACTTTTTAAATATAGATGTGTCCAGGTCTAATATGATGTAGTTGGCACTATCCCGCTGGCTATTTTTAAATTTGGGGTGGACCAGTGCCAGTTAACATTCCCACGGGCAGTTTCTGAGTGTGTCCGTCTCTCCTTATCCTCGCTGTCATGTGATTCCATCATTAAAGAATCTTTGCTGATTTGAAGGGAAAGCGTACCTCATTATTTAGCTCGCATTTCCTTTGGTATTTGCGAGGTGGAGCAGATTTTGGAATGTTCACAAACATCTCTGTTTGTCATCTGTCCCTGCTTCTCATTGCTTTCCTAATCTTTATTTTGAAATGCTTCAGGCACACAAGAAATAGATACAGCGTAGTGTAATGAACTGTTGGCGCACCTGTGACCCAGCTTAAGAAATAAGATGTCACGGGTGGAGTACGGGGGGTGGGGAGGGGACGCAGTCCCCTTGGAGGTGTTCATGGCTCTCCGCCAGGCCCGTGGAGAGGAGGCTTGGGAAGCTTAGGACATCTGCATTTTGCCCGGGACTTGAACCCCTGGGCCACTGGCGGGAAGGCGGACGTCGGGCAGCTCCGTGGGTGGGGGACAGGGATTTGTGCTGGGGGGACAGGGCCGGGTGGAAATGGAGCTGCAGAGCTGGCAGTGGGCAGTGGCCACTGGGGCACCTCCTCCCGGCAGCATCCAACTTTCGGAGCGGCTGGTGTAGGCAGTGTCCTTATTGCTGGTCGGAACTCAGGGGCCACAGCAGCCTGTGGCCGCTTCCAAGCGGGAGAGCCCTTGGCGGGGTGGGCAGGGGGCTCCGGTCCCCGCCCGGCGTGTCCTCAGGGTGCCCTCCACCTGGGCAGGTATGGCGGCGGGTCGTGAGGCTGTGGACGGGTATGTAACTGTAGAAGGGACCGTGTGCAGGAAAGGGCAGAAGACCCGCCTGCTTGGGTCGGTAGGTCATTACCAAGCAAGCCGCCGACCGGAGCCTCGCTGCGGGCACATGGACTCCGGCGCGCTGTCCCCCTGGGGTCACCCTGAGCGCCACCCTCTCCCTCCCCCTCGGAAGGAACCACCAGCCTGACTTGGTAATGACTGTTTTCTCAGTTTCCTTTTAGTGTTATCACCAGTGCATTTTTGCCTACGAGAGTTTCGCTTTGCCTGTTCTGAGTTATGCGGGTGGATTTACGTCTCCTTCGTGCTGTGCTTGTGGGGCTGACGCCCGTGCTGCTTGGAGCCGTGTCCCGCCACGTGGGTGCAGTGATGCTGAGCGACTCTGCAGATGGGTCCGGGGATCGTGCTGCGCAGAGCATCCTGGTCCCGAAGCGTGCAAGTCCCTCGGGGCTGCACACCTGGTAGGGGTATTGCTGGACACTGAGTGTGCATAGTTCTACTTTACCTGGTGGGGTCAAACAGTCTCCTAGTTTACCATTCCACTGGAAACGTCAAGTGCCTGGTCTGCTCTTTTGCATTTTCTATTGTTTGGTCTTTTTCTTACTGATTTGTGGGCATTCTTTATTCTAGATTCTAGTCTTTTTTTTTTAACATATTTTTAAAATTATTTATTTATTTATTTATTTTGGCTGTGCCGGTCTTAGTTGCGGCATTCGGGCTTCTTAGTTGCGGCATTCGGACTTCTTAGTTGCGGCATGCAAACTCTTAGTTGCGGCATGCATGGGGGATCTTCTTCCCCTACCAGGGATCGAACCTGGGCCCCCTGCATTGGGAGCGTGGAGTCTTACCCACTGGACCACCAGGGAAGTCCGTAGATTCTAGTCTTCTGTCAGTAATACGTGTTTCCTCCCAGTCTGTGAGTTGATTTTCTAAACTCTACTTATCGTGTCTTTTGATGAATAAAATTGTTAATATAGTTGAATTTGTCGATTCTCTTCTTTATGGTTAATGCTTTTGATTCTGTTTTGGTTTTGTCTCGTATAAGAGACCCTTCCCTGCCTCTGAGGTTGTAGAGATAGTCCCTGCATTCTCTTACGAAAGCTTTATAGTTTTGCCTTTCACATTAGGGTCTTTAAAGCCTGACTTTTAAAATGGAAATAAAATTCACATAACACAAAATTAACAATTTTAAAGTGTATAATCCAGTGGCACTTAGTACCTGGCCGTGTCATTTTGGTCTTTTATTGTATCAATACGGTATATTACAGTGATTGACTGTTGTATGTTAGATCACTCTTGCATTCCTGGGATAAATCCCACTTGAACATGGTTTGCTACTATCTTGGAGACTTTTACATCTCTATACATAAGGGATATTGGTCGGTAGTTTTCTTGTGATGTCTCTCTTCTTTTTTTTATTGGACTTCATGAAACTGCGAATTGGTTTCTTCAGTCAGTTCTGGAAAATTCTCACTTATTTTCTTTTCAGATATTGCCTTTGCCCTCTTCTTACTGCTCTCCTCCGAGAGCCGTCTTTTTTTTTTTTTTCTTCTGGCCGCGCTGCGCGGCTTGTGGGATCTTAAGTCCCCAACCAGGGATTGAACCCGGGCCCTCAGCAGTAAAAGCACTGAGTCCTAACCACTGGACTGCCAGGGAATTCCCCCAGAGCTGTCTTTAAACATGTGTGAGGCCTCTCACTCTCTCTTTTCTGTCTCCTAATGTCTTTCATATCTTCTTTTTTCTTCTTTTTTTGGTCACTTTGTACCACATCCTAGACATTTTAGACTTGTCTTTTAGTTCTCTGATTCTCTTTTCCGTTGTGTCTGATATGCTGCATAGTTTCCATTACTGTATTGTTTCATTTCTAGAAGTTCTAATTGGTTATTTGTCAAAGCTGATGCTATTGTTTATAATTTCCTGTTCTCTACATATATTTCAAGGCATGTTTTATCTCTTTAAACAGTGTAAGCATGATCTTATAATTTGTGTATGGTAATCTTAACATCTGATGTCCTCTTCTTTAAAAGGAAAATTTTCATTGAAAAATAGCGTACAGACAGAAGCATGCACACATTGTGAGGGTACAGCTCAACGAGCTTTCAGAAGATGGGTGCACCTGTGTGGCAAGAACTAGAACATTATCAGGACACCTGCAGCCTCCCTCACACCCCCTTCTGGTCCTTGGCCACTGAGCCAACTTCTCTGACTTCTAAAACCATAGTTCAGTTTTGGCTCTAAGTAAATTTCCTATAAATGGAATCATATTATTTGTACCTTTTTGTGTCTGGCTTTTTGTTTTTTTGTTTTTGTTGTGGTTTTTTTTTGCTTATTCTTGCTTTTAGAGGAGTCCATTTATTACTATTGCCGTGCAGGATTCCATCATGTGAACGGACCACAGTTGATTTGGTCGTCCTGTTGTTGGTAGACACTTGGTGTTGCCAGTTTGGGCCCAGTAGGAGTGATGCTACCGTGGGCGTGTTCCTGTGCGCGTCCCGTGGCCCCACGTGTGTTCCCATCGTGTGTACGCTGAGGAGTGGGCTTGATGGTCCAACGGTAGGAGACACCAGCACACGGCGCTTTCCAGGCCGCTTGTGCCGGTTGACACCGCCCTCCCCCAGCAGTGTGCAAGGGCTCTAACTGTCCCACTTCCTCTCTCACACTTGGCCTGTCTGTCTTTTTCACTTAAGCTTCCTTGCTTTCTGTCAGTGGTGCTGTGTAGTTTTCAGTGACATGGTCTTGCACATCTTTTGGAAGATTTATTCCTTAGTTTCATGTTTCTTGACATTATTATAAATGGTATCTTTTTTTTTTAAACATACCCTTTTCTCTGTTTTTAGTATTTTAAAATAGTATTGAATTTGCATACTCACCGTATCTAGTCCCCTTGCTAAACTCATTTGTTAATTCTAATAATTTGTCCATAGATTCTTTTGCATTTTCTGTATACACAATCACGTCGTCTTGAAAATCATCACAAATTTCTTTCTTTCTTTTCAATCCTTCTATCTTTCATTTGTTTTTCTTACCTTATTGTACTGGCTAGGACCTCCAGGACCTCCAGTACGATGTTGAACAGAAGTGGTCAGCGGGCATCCGTGTCGTGTCCCTAGCTGGGGAGGGGGGGTACAATATACATTATTTTTTAGAATTTTATTTGCCAATGGTAGGATCGATCCTAAAAAGCTAGGTAGCATATTCCCATGTCACTGCAGTCCCTTTGAAGGGTTTATTGCGAGAATGAAATGGAATTGAAGGCAAAATACTCAGAATAAAGCTGGCCATGTAGCAGACAGATGCTCACCAAATGATCCTTAGGTAGTTTGTCATTGTCGTTGTACATTTCAAATACAGAAAACTTCAAATTAACGTCAAGGATTGCTTGATTAACTTAGGGCTTCGTTCTACATCTTTTGCTAACCCGGAAAAGGGCATTCTAGTTTAAAAGGACTTGTTTAAGGCAGGTCTGACCTCCGAGTTTTGCAGAGTTTATGTTAGCAGCGCCTCTCCAGTTGTTATTAGGGATCACTAAAATAGTCTCAGTTCCCCCAATTTTAGCAAAATTCCCTAATGCGGGAACATTTGCCTCATCCGTCCCCGAAGAAAACCACATCTCTGAGTTCTCCTGCAGCCGTGGTAGTGGGTGTGAGCAACAGGGGCTTCTCCGAGTTGTAGACACTGTTTCAAACCCTCTGATCCTGGGAGAGAAGAGCAAACAGGGCCCGGAGGTAAAACCTACAGCTTGAATTTATTGTCCTGAACTTACTGACGTTCAGGAAAAGAGCTGTGCTGTTCTTTCCAGTGCTGTTCTGGAGCCCATGATGGGAGCTCTGATGACAAATGCCAGCTGCTTTCAGAATTAATATCCACCCACCACCCTCCCCCCCACCCAGTATCCAGGGTCCTTTCCTCTCTCCCCACAGAGGGGACACCTGCACCGACACATAAAACACCGTGTGGCCTGGGGTGTCATCCCTCCACCTCTCCGCCCCTGCCCGACGGCTGCCTGGCCCAGGAGCGTCTGATGGAGGGGATGAGGGACCGCAGATCCCTGCCCTGCAGAGCTAGCTGCTCGCAGGCTTGATTGCGGTGGCGGGAGCTGGGGCAGCTGCCGGGAGAGGGAAGCTCCGCGCTCCTTTCTTTAACCGCGTCCGTTGTGAAGGACGCCGCCGTCGTCTGTGTCACGGTTACACCTCCTGCAGGTTAGGGCCCCTTCCCCAGTTCCTGTGTGAGAGACACACAGTCCAGGAGCGGGCAGGATGGGCCCTGAACGTCCAAGTCAGGGCCTGTGACTTAACTGTGAGCCTGTTAAGGGGCAGCAAGGGTTGTTTCAGAATCTCTCCTGGTTGTGTTATCCTCCTAAGATGTGGGAAAGTGGTCATTGTGCTTCTGGGTCTGGGGCCCAGTGTTGGGCGGTAAGGTGGTCCCATGTGTGTCCTGGGGTGGGGGGGGCACAGAGGCCTCTCCAGGTTCTGGTTACCCAGACCCCTCCTTTTATTCCTCTGCTGGGTGTGCTTCTGCCTTTTCACCAGGGAACAGACATAGGCCCAGCTCTGAGATGTGGCAGGTTCAGGCCCAGACCACTGCAATGAAGCCGGCACGTAGGTAAAGAGAGTCCCAGGAACTTTTTGGTTTCCCAGTGCCTAGAAACGTGATGTTTACGCTCTACTGAGGTCTATGAAGGGTGCGATAGCATTATGCCTAGAAAAACAATGTACGTACCTTAGTTTTAAACTACTTTATTACTGTGCTTGCTTCGGCAGCACATATACTAAAATTGGAACGATACAGAGAAGATTAGCATGGCCCCTGCGCAAGGATGACACGCAAATTCGTGAAGCGTTCCATATTTTTCCGATAAAGATGTTTAAAAAATAAATAAATAAATAAAAATAACATACTTTATTACTAAAAAAAAGTCAAAATTACAATAGTAACATCAAAGATCATTGATCACAGATCACCATAACAAATATAATAGTAACGGCAAAGTTTGAAATATTGTGAGAATTACCAGAGTGTGACGCAGAGACACAAAGTGAGCACACGCCATTGGAAGAAATGTGCCAATAGACTTGCTCAGCCAGGGTTGCTGCAGACCTTCAGTTTGTAGCACACCTTATCCGTGAAGCACAGTAAGACGAGGTGTGCCTTATATAAGAGGGAAGAGGGGAGCCTCATATCTGCCACCTTCCTGGGAACCAACAAACGTTTTATCTAGAGAAAAGAGTTAGAAATCCAAAACGCAAATAAAAACGGTAGGTGCTCGAGTATGTTTTCCGAGCGCTCCGTGGGTTTCCCTTTCTCCCCCTGTGGGTTTTCTGTAGACAAGGCACTGGGGGAGGGGAGTGCCCTGGCAGCGGTTCCTATCCTAGCTGAGTTCCAGAACCTTCTGGGGAGCTTTTACAAAATACAGATTCCCAGGTGTCCCTCAGACCTGCAGGACCAGATAAACCTCTGACCTTGCTGACTCGGTCACCCCTAGCGTAGCGGGAAATGTCCAGGGCTGGGCCGTCCAGCCCAGCTCACGGGGAGGCGTGATCCAGAAATGGAGCGCGTCTTCTTCACCCAGTGGCAAGGTTGGGCGTTTTCCTCTAAGATGAGTAACTTGGCGTGTGAAATCACCGCCGTACAAGGCCTGGCCGCTCTCGTCACTTTATTCTGTCAGCGCCGCTCCCCTGTGGGCCAGGGCGTCTCCGTGCTGTGTCTGTTGCCGAATCTCCATCATGGTGGCAATGGAGGGGCCGTGGGGACGACCGTGCTCTGGACGCGGGCTCCACCGTGACGCCCAGATCCAGTGCGCAGAGCCTGGACCACGAGGCTGCGGGTCTGCCTGGACCGACCAGGCTGAGAACCCCAGGCCGCGCCCCACAGGCCGCTGGCTTGTGGGTGACACTGCCCACACGTCCCTCCGCTCGCCGCCCAGCCTCCATCCCAGGCTCAGAGCCGGGCAGACGCGCCCTGGGTTTGCGCGGCGTTGGGCTGCGTGGTTTGTGGGGGCGAAGCTGAAGAGGGATCAGACGCGGGGCGGCACCCTCATCAGCACCCGAAGCCACGACCCTCCTCAGGCGACTGGCCGAACGGTCTCCAGCGGCCTCATCAGGCCCCCTTCCCAGGCCCCCAGCCCACCTCGGGGCAGCCGCAGAGTCCTACACACGTGGGAGGACCTCAGAGCGTTTATGGGTTTTTTGGTTTTTTTTTAATTTATTTATTTTTGGCTGTGTTGGGTCTTCGTTTCTGTACGAGGGCTTTCTCTAGTTGTGGCAAGCGGGGGCCACTCTTCATCGCGGTGCGTGGGCCTCTCACTATCGCGGCCTCTCTTGTTGCGGAGCACAGGCTCCAGACGCGCAGGCTCAGTAGTTGTGGCTCACGGGCCCAGTTGCTCCACGGCATGCGGGATCCTCCCAGACCAGGTCCCGAACCCGTGTCCCCTGCATCGGCAGGCAGATTCTCAACCACTGCGCCGCCAGGGAAGCCCTGTTCATGGTTTTTACTTTACATCTGAGTACTTGCCTTCCAGAGTTGACATAAACATTTTTAATGACATTTATTTCGAGTTTTAAAAAATAAAACGAGTAAAACATCACACAGAGTTATCCATAAAGTATGTCCTATCACGTGCAGTATGTGATATCACACGTGTTCTAGTAGCTCCAATACGTTATGCAATGTACCTCCCCGGGCTCAGACCCCCACCTGTAAAACGGCCATTTCTTGAACTTACTGTGTGCCTTTTCTCTCCGTTTTTCAGAACAGCTTTACGTGCACATACGTGCACACCGTGAGCAGTATGCGGTGGGGTTTCATATGCTCCTTTCAGCCTGTACACAGAGGTCTCACACCCCACCCATTGCTCCCCATCTGCCTCTCCACCCGCCACTGGGTACAGGCTGGGCCCAGCTTTCCCTGCAGCATCTCTGCCCTGGGCGAGGATAGTCCCCGTGCAGGGTTACGTGGGGTTCAGGGGCCTTCCTTGCTCAGGCGTCCACACGTGTGAGGGTCCTCCTGGCTGTGCTGCCCGCAGGGTGTGCACGGATCTGTCGGCTGGACCTTGTGGGTTGCTCTACACACTGGCCGTGCTGGCGTTGGCGGTCCAGCGGCCCCGGCCTTGAGCTGCCGCCACCTCCCTCCCGACAGCCCTGGCCCTTCAACCCTGAGGGCCCGTGGATGAGCCCTGGGCGCTGTTCCAAACTCCCCAGGCGGCCCTGAGCGAGGGCGGGGTGAGAGCCCCTGCTTTAGCCTGGGAGGGGTCATCTGCCGGGGACGCGGGACCCCAGCTGGAGGAGTGGTGTCCAGTCGGCCGAGAGTGTGCGCCCACGCCCGTCTGCTGGCCCTGGTCGCTCGGGCCTTGTCCAGGCCCTCTGGGGGCCCCCAGGAATCGAAGAGGAAAGGGTGACCTTCTGGGCTCTGCTGCTGCCTGGGAGCCCCAGCACTCGTGGAAGGTGGTTCTGAGGTGCGTCCTCTCCTGCAGCCCCGTCCTAGAGGGAGGAAAAGCCTGGGCTAGAGCGTCGTTTTGGACTGGTTTTTAAATGTCTTCTTTCAGGCAGGGCCCCCGCTTGTGCCGTGGTGCCCCAGCCATGAGAGCAGGGTGTGGGACAGGTGAGGCTGGGGGCTGCCTCCCCGCCTGCCCCCACCTCTGTCCTCCATCCCTGCCTCCTGCCCTCGCCCTCCTCCTTCCCCTGACCCGTCCCTCTTCCCCCCACCCCTTCCCCCCGCCCCGCTGCCCTGCCTGACGGTCACTGGCCCGGCTCTGCAGCAGGCGGGGAGCCGCGGGCGCCCGGCAAACGGCTCGCACTGCGGCTGAGCGGCCTCCCTCCTGCAGCCCCGGCTCCCTGTGGGCTGCCGGGGACCAGGCTTCCTTCTCCTTCTGGAAGGCAGGTGGGTCTTCCCGGGCGCCCCCGGCCCCCGCTTGCCCACCTCACCTCCTCTGGCTTTGTCTGGCTTTGTTTGGAACGGTCATAGGAAGGGATGCTGCAGACAGAGGCTGTGCGGAGGGCGCTCGGCAGGGGGCTCAGAGAGGAAGGCCTGGGTCAGCCGGGGAACCGAGACGGTGACAGGAGACTGGCCCCCTTGAGTTCCATGTGGCTTCTCAGCTTTCACGCGGCACTAGTTTAAAAGAGCGCTTCCTACGTGTAGAAGGGTAATAAGGCTTTCGTGGGGTGTGCACGTGTGTGCACGTGTGCATGTGTGCTTGTGTGCTTGTGTGCATGCGTGTGCCTGGCCGTGTTGGAGGTGCCCCGGGAAGGAGCAGCCGTGTTCTGGATGGAGACCAGCCGGCCCTGTGGGCTGGAGTGACGTGGCGAGTTGACTGCTTCCTCCTTGTAAAACGGGGGGGATGATGAACGGTTCTCATCTAATCAGCACACGCACGCACACGCACGCACACGCGGGCTGCCAGGACGGGGCAGGGGATGGGCAGGTTTTGGGGTCGGCGTGGTACCCACGAAGCCCCCAGCACGCTGACTCTGCGGGGGTTGAGGCTGCGGTGGGCTTGGCATCCCGCGGGGAGGCCGTGGTGCTGGCTGGTCTCGGGGCTGGGATGTACCACGGGCTCCTGTGGGGCGTCTGGGGCCTCGGACGGCCCCGGGGACGAGCCCCGGAGGAGCCACGGCCTTCCGAGGATGCGGTCCGTGGGCAGAGTCCCGCGGCCGCCTGCAGGCCTGCTTGACGGAGCCGCGACCCGTGTTAGGAGCGGCCTCGAGCCGTCTGTTCACCCCTCGCTGCTTCTGCCGCAGGCATAAACGCCCAAGCCCGGAGACTGCAGCGGAGCCGCGCCAAGGGAACCCCAGCCCCGGCCGCGGGGGGAGCCTGGAGCCCGCCTCTGCCCCGGCTGCGCCGCACGGTCAGCGAGACCAGCCTGAGCTCGGCCACCGCCCCGCCACCCGCTGCCCGGGGCCCCGAGGAGCCCGGCCAGGACGCCATGCGCTGCTCCGTCTATGAGTCGCCCCACCTGCTGCTCCTGCAGGGCTACAGCCAGCAGCACGTGAGCGCCGCCCTGCTGGGCCCGAGGCACGGGGGGGACGGCGGCATGCAGGGCGTGCAGGAGGCTCTCAGCTAGACGCGCCCGCCCCTCTGGTCCTTACTGACACGTCAGCGGGGGGCTCGGGGGCTGGAGAAATGGGCTGGGGGGGGGAGCACCCCATTGGGTCCGCCCTAGACGCTGGAGGAGGGTGGCGGCTTCCCTGTCCTCTGCTTCCAGAACATTCTTTCGTCCAGGCTGCAGTGGGCGGCAGCAGGGCCTTGGGAGGGGGTCCCCCCAGCTCCTCACTGACTGATCCCAGCGTGGGTCTTACCTGGTACTGGACCCCCTTCCTGCCTGGCCTGGCGGGCCTCTGGGGAATGGCCCCCGTGGGCTGGGGCGCAGGCCTCCCGCGGCCTCGAGCATGTGCAGGGCGGCTTTCTCTGAGGAGTCCCCCAGGCCCCGCCCCGCGCCAGCATTTGATACCACTTTTGTCGGAGGCCTCTTGGCCTGAAGGGTCTCACCCTTGGCGACCCCGCCGCCCCCGCCCATGCTGCCGCCCCGGGCAAGTCTGCTGTTCCTCCCGGCCTCTCGCGCACCCGCTTGCCCCCCGCTCCCTTCCTGCTCCACCTTCCCCGCACACTGTGTGACCTCGTCAGGGCTCTGGGCTCAGGTCCTGGGAGGCGTCTTGCCTCCCGGAGCCGGCGCCGCAGAGGGGGGGCGCTTCCCCAGCTTGTCACTGGCACCTGGCGGAGCGGCGGGCCTGGCGTGTCTGTAGACCAGTCTCCACGTCCAGGTCTGCCCTTGTCTGGCCTCTCACGTCTCGAAGCTGGAGCCCCCCCGCCCCGGGTATCTGGTGTGCCGCCGAGGCTGCTCTGGGAGATGGGATGGGCGCCCAACGTGGGCAGGCTGGGGGCAGGCAGCGGGTCAGGAAGAGCTCCGGGGGGGCGGGGGGGTGTGCTGCCCAGGGCGGCTTAGGTACCAGGGATGGAGCTGCCCGAGTGGTGTCCTGCCCCTGAGGTCTGGCATCTGCCTTTCAGGACAGCCTGGTCTACGTGCTCAACCGGGAGCGGCACACGGTGGGCCAGAGGACCCCCTCCAGCAAGCCCAGCATCAGCCTCTCGGCGCCCGACATCCTGCCTCTGCACTGCACCATCCGCAGGCGCCAGCCGTCGGGCCGGGCGCAGGCAGGGGCACAGCTGGTCCTGGAGCCCATCCCCGGGGCGCCCGTCTCGGTCAACTTCTCGGAGGTGGGGGGCCGCGCCGTGGTGCTGCGCCACGGGGACCTGCTCTCCCTGGGCCTGTACTACCTGCTGCTGCTGAAGGACCCAGCGCAGGCCCAGCCCCTGCCCGCCCAGGCCCTGGCCCGCCTCCGGGCCGTGCCAGAGAGCTGTAGGATGTGCGGCGCCCCGCTCTGGGCCCGGGGCGCCTCGGTCTCCGCGAGGCCCGTCCACCCCCGGCCGCGGCCGCTGCGCCTGGAGTTCGAGCCCGACGCGGAGGACGCGCTGCTGCAGCGGATCATGACGCTGGTCGAGCCGGGCGGCGACGACCACAAGCTGACCCCCGCCTTCCTCCTCTGCCTCTGCATTCAGCACTCGGCCACCCGCCTCGAGCCGGGCTCCTTCGGGCAGCTCCTGCTCAAGATGGCCAGGATGATCCGAGAGACGGTCTGGGTCAGTGGCGGGGCGGGGGCGGTTTGCTGCCGGTGGCCTCGGCCGGGAGAGGAGCGGGTGGGAGCTGCGGCCGCCTGGGTGGAGGGCGCGAGCTCCCCCGTGACTGAGACCAGGCTTTGTCGCCGTCGGGCGGGCAGGATAGGCAGGCCCACCGAGGGAGCTGGGGTATCCGCTGAGGGTTCGGCTTCGTGAGCTCTGGTCCTGTGTCCCTCCCCACGGCCCAGCCCTGCTGGCGCCCAGGCGTCCTGGGAGCCCCGCGCTTTCTGCCGGGAGCAGGTCGAGCCCCTGCCGACACCCCACTGCAGAGCCCTTGTCAGGTGGGAGGGAGAGGGGGGGCACAGGACCGGTCGATGCTGTACATTGAAACTTCCCCCAGGACGGTCTCTGGACCGCGGCACCACGCACGTCCGGGCAGAATTCCTTGCTGGGGGGCCGACCCCTGCACCGCAGGACGTTGGGTAGCATCCCTGGCCTCCCCCCTCCCCCCCACTGCCTGGCAGCACCCCTCCCCCACCCCTCACGGAAGCGGCTTCAGGCACTGCCAGATGTCCCCTGGGGCCAGAGCACCCGGCGGGCAGCCCCCCATCCTCTCCTGCCCCTCCAGAGGCTGGACTCCCTGGGGACCCAAAGGATGGCTGGTAGTTACATGCAGTCCTTCAGAGAGACTCCCTTAGTCTCGGCCATGCTCACCCTGAGGCAGACGTGGGAAAAGGAAACCAGATGGCCATGGAGACACTGGATAGATTCCTCAGATTAAAGTCCGCACTTAAAACGTTTGAAACTTTTAAAAAGCAAAAGCCGTCCTGGCCTGCCACATCCAAGCGTTTGTGCCAGCGACCTGTGTGCATCGCGGGTATCTGAGCCGCGTCCCCCAGCGTCCCGAGTGGCATTTGGAGTGTGTGGTCGCTTCCCCTCTGTGCAGCTGAAGTCCGTGCAGTGTGGACCGAGTGGCCTGACGCTTAGAAGCTCTGAATTTCACACGAATCACCGTCCTTTTCCGAGTCTGCTCTGTGCCACTTACTAGTAATCAGATGCTGTTGGACTTAATTTTCACAACCACCCTGATGGCGTAGGTGTGGTGTCCCACGTCACAGCTGAGAACACTGGGGCAAGGAGGGTGCTGGTGACTCCGGGCAGAGAACCGGATCCCCCCGAGCCCGAACGTCGTCCCTGGCTCCCCCGCCGTGCACGTGGGATCAGCCCTGCGAACCCCCTCCCCCGCCCCCGTGCAGGCTTGGAAACAGGCTCGTGGAGGTGGGACCCCCTCACCCCAGGTCCTGGGCCCGGGTGTCCCCCGCATGGCTTCCCCTCTGGGGTGTGAGAAGCCTCGGCTCCGGTCTGTCTAGAGCCTTGAGGTTCATTTGTCTGTTTCTTGGGCATCAGCAGCTTCCTCTCCATCCCCCTGTGCTCACGTGTCTCGTCAACTCAGGCCAGTGTGAGCCTCTAAGAGAACACGTGCGGGAGTCGCAGTTAGGACCAGGCTTAGCTGGATAATGTCACTAAAGCAAGAATGAGTTCTTGATTAAAAGGGACAGAAAATGTTGGCTAGACCTGAGTCTCTATGGGGACGTTTAAACATACTTGTATGCACTCAAGCCCACATGCATCTGCTCCGCGTTACTGGGGCTGACTTTTAAAAGTGCATCTATGAAGCTTAACCGTAAGAGTGTTGCTAGAACGTTCATTCTGACATTTGTCATACGTTTGACCCATCCTTACTGCTCCCTAAATGGCCGGCTGTTACGTGAGAGAGATGGCTGTGAAGTAGTGCTCTTGTAGGAAATGCGTGGATCGTTCGCAGTAACGGAATGCCAGGAGGTCAGATCAAATGGAAAACAGTCTTCCCAGTGTAGCTTGGAGCGAATCGCCCAGTACGGGACGCCCGGAGCAGTGACGCCATGTTTCGTGTAGACGAGAGCCTGTGTCAGTGGCGTCCTCGCTGCACGTTGCCTGTGCTGTCCTGCTTGTCTCATCTTTGCTTTTTTTTTCCCTTTATGATTGTAGGAGAAAACCAAAGAACTCGCCGAGAAACAGGCACACCTGTAAGTATGGCCCCGTCTTTGTACCCGCCCAGCAGGCCACTGGTTCCCCAGGAGCCAAGACCCAGCACCCCTCACCCTGCAGCCTCTGGGGTCAGCTGTGTCTTTGTCTCAGGGTGGCTGTTTCCACGTCTGTAGTCACCACCCAGGGCAGCTCTGTGTCGGGGAGGTCTCGCCAGAGCATCTGTGAGACGAGTGGGCACGACCCTCCGGGAAGCCTTCTCCTTGCCCTCCCGTAATTGCTGTGTTAACGCGAACCTGCTGCTTTGGGGAAATGGACGCCTCCCGGTGTAGAGGTGGGGCAGCGGGTCTCCGCTGTCCAGCGTCAGTTTTCATAGAAAGTACGGGTTCTACTCTTACGCGCCGCTGGGGGGACTTGAGGAAACCATTTGGCATTAACGGTAAAGACGTGCGTGTCCTGGGACACCCCCCGCCCGCCCTTGAGCGGACACCACGGAGAACCGCCTTCGCAGAAGGCGGCGGCGGCACCTGTGTTTGTGCTGCGGACCCCTAGCCACGGTGAAGGCGTGAAGGCCACGGCTGTCCGTCCCCTTGAAGGAACACGCACATGTGGTGACAGCCCGAGCACAGGTTGCCTGTGGTCCCTGCCCGTCGTGGACGAAGGGCTCGCGGGGCCTTAAGTCGTGCTGCGGTCCACGGGGTTTGCCTCGTTTCTGTTTATGTGAGGATGACACGTGAAGAAGACCTCGTTTCTGTTTATGTGAGGATGACACGTGAAGAAGACCTCATTTCTGTTTATGTGAGGATGACACGTGGAGAAGATACTCCGTTTATAAAGCACGTGTGTGCTGTCTGTGCCTGTGGGATATGGTCCGCCCGTGGTCCTGGAAGCCAGCGGTCCCCAGCCTTTTCAGCAGCAGGGACTGGTTTCGTGGAAGACAGTTTCTCCACGGACGGGGCGGGGAGTGGGAAATGGTTCAGGTGGTGATGAGCGCGATGGGAAGCGGCAGGTGAAGCTTCGCTCGCCCGCCCGCCGCTCACCTCCTGCTGTGCGGCCCGGGGGGGGGGCGGGGGGGGATTGGGGACCCCTGCTGTGAGGGAGTCTGTAGGAAGCATCTTTATCCCCTCCTTCCGAAGTCGGGAGACGGGAGCCGGGGTCTGAGCAGCGAAGCTCCCGCGGGCTGAGCTGAGCAGAGTCCCCGTGGCTCACGGATGTGCTCTGCTAGCTGCCGCCCTGCTCGAGGGTAGTGGGTAGCGGGGCGCTGTTACAGGCCAGGCCCTGGGGTGGGGGCCCACGGAAGACAACCTACAGCTGGCCCGCCACGGAGGGACCAGCTGAGGCCTAGGCGGCTCGGAGGAGCCCTGCATCCTTCAGGTTCCGCGCGGGTGGGGAAGTCCGCGGGAGGGAGCTGGCCTCACCTGCGGCTTTGCTCCCTGATGGGACAGCCCCGTCCCCAGGGTGAGGCGGGCCTGGAGGTGAGGAGCCCTCAGGAGCAGCCGGCCCTCGCCCTCCGGAGCACATCCTCCCACCGGCGCCTGTCTGCTGGGGCCTTGGCCCTTAGACGGGAGGGACCAGGCCCTCCTTCAGCAGCTCCTTGTGTCATCAGGGCCTGAAAACAGCCCTGGGTCCATCCCAGCGAATGCTTTCGTTTTTTAAATTATGAATCACTTTCAAAATACAGAAGAGTGCAGAATGTATCAGTTACCCCTGAACCCACACCTGAATTTAACATGATTCACATTTTGCCCCATTTGCTTCAGGTCTGTCTTGTGTGCTTCTTTTAAAATTGTAAGTGGCCGTTAACTCTTCCTGAACGCTTTTTTCGCGTCTGTGATCGTCACACATTTTCCCCTTGAATCTGTGAGTGTGGGTCCTACATCAGGAGGTTTACTGAACTGTGATTGGATTCCCGGGATCGAACCTCTCCTAACTATTGATTTTGTTATTAGCAAGGCGAGATGCGGTTTGTTGATACTTTAGGATTTTCCCATCTGAATTCATAAGTAAAATTGGCCTGTGAATTCACTTATTGTTTTGTATTGTCCTTGTCTGATTTTAATGGCAAGGTTCACAGAAATGAATTGGGCAGCCTTCTCTGCTTTCAGTTCTCTGAGTCGATTTGTCTGAGGTGAGGACTCTGGGCCGCGGAGGTTTCCTGGAAGCAGCCCAGAAAAGCGTCTGGGCGGTGCCTGTATTTGCTGATTACATTTCTTTAATGTTTATGGTTTATTTAGTTTTCTGTTTCTTCTTGTGTTGATTTTGGTAAGTTTTGCTTTCCTAGGAAATTATCTATTGCCTGTGTTTTCAAAGTTATTGGAATAAAATTGTTTGTTATATTCTCGTAGGACTTCTTTCGTCTCTAATATATTTGTAGTGATATCGCCTTATTTAATTCCTGTTGTGTTCCTATTTTTTCTCTCCCCACCCCCTTTGATTTATCTTCCCAGGCATTTGTCTGTTATCATCTGTTTAAAAGAACCAATTTTGTTGTTTCTGTTTACTTTTTCTTTGATTTCTATTCCATTTACCTTATTTCCTTATCCTTGCATAATTTCTGTTTTAATTTCTTCTTTGACTCATGAATTGTTTTGAAAGTTTTTTGAAATTTTTTCATTTTTATATTTACTAACAGAAATGTATTCAAGTTTATTTTCAGTAATCATATAATAATATATTAATAATAATAATTGATATAGAAGAGCAATAATTTCTCTTGTACAGCTGTCCCAGATGATTTTTATTTTTATTTAAAAAAATTTTTTGGCCGCACCACGCGTCATGAGGGATCAGTTCCCCGACCAGGGATCGAATCTGCGCCCCCTGCCATGGAAGCGCAGAGTCTTTTAACCGCTGGACCACCAGGGAAGTCCCCCAGATGATCTTTTAAAAAATTTATATCAGAACGTCATTGACTTGATTTGGTTTATTTTTATTTATTTTACTGTGGTGAGAACACTTAACATGAAAGCTATGCTCTTAAACTTTTAAGCATGCAGTACAGTATCGTTACCTGTAGGTACCCTGTCGTACAGCAGGTCTCTAGTACTTGCTCACCCTGCATAATTGAGACTTCACGCTCATTGATGAGCACCTTCTCTTTTCTGCCCTCCTGCCCCCGCCCCCTGGTAACCACCACTCTCCTCGCTGATTCTGTGAGTTTGACTATTTTGGGTCTCTCATGTAAGTGGAATCACGCAGTATGTGTCCTTCTGTGATTGGCTTATTTCACTGAGCGTCATGTCTTCAGGGTTCATCTGTGTTGTTGCATATTGCAGGATTTCCTTCTTTATTTAATGCTGGATAATGTTCCATTGTGTTGCAAACCAGATTTTCTTTATTCGTTCATCCGTCAGTAGACCTTTAGTTTGAGTCTGCATCTTGGGTATCATGACTAGTGCTGCAGTGAACACTGGGGCGCTACCATTTCCCGGAGATCCTGATTGCAATTCTTTTGGATAAACACCAAGAAGTGGAATTGCCAGATCATAAGGTAGTTCTATTTTTAGTTTTTTGAGGAACCTCCATGCTGTTTTACACAGTGGCTGCACCAGTTTGCATTCCTACCAGCAGTGCATACGGGTTCTGATTCTTCCACATCCTCACCAATACTTGTTGACTCTGGTCTTTTTCATGAAGCCATTCTGACAGGTGTGGGGTGGTAGCTCCTTGTGATTTTGACTTGCATTTCCCTGATGATTAGGTATGTTGAGGACCTTTTCATGCTCCTCTGGCTGGCTGTCTACTTTGGAGACATATCTATTCCAGTCTTCAGCGCATTTTTAATAGGGTTATTAGTGGTTTGTTTGGTATTTTTTGGGTTTGTTTTTTTTTTTTGGCTTTTGAGTTGTAGGAGTTCCTTATATGTATTGGGAAATTCACCCCTTTTCTGACATGTGGTTTGCAAGTGTTTTCTCCCATTCCGTAGGTTGCCTTCTTATTCTGTTAATGGTTTCCTTTGCTGCACAGAAGCCTTTCTGTTTGATGTGACCCCACTTGTCTACTTGTGTTTTTATTGCCTGTGCCTTTGGTGTCATGTCCCTGAAATCATCATCCCTACTCGGTGCTTGCCTGGACGGGTGGGCCACGCCGCCGCGCCTTGTTTGTGCCCCACGGTACGGCAGGGCTGGCCGGTGGCGCGTCCTCAGCGCTGACCTCGCTGGGACCCAACACCAAAGCTCCACTTGGCAGTAGCTGGTGGATTGTTTTTCCGTGGAGGCCTGTCTGTCCCGTTGAGTTCTGGGCAGAATTGAGAAGGGCAATAAATGTTGAAAACAAAATGGAGCTAGGCTGGGACGAGCAGATTCATCCTTTTTTGACGACATAAAGCTCTTCGTGCGTGCATGTGTGTGTGTAATTCAACCAGCGAGGAGAACAGACGAGAGGAACAAGATACGCAGTGAAAACAAGGAGACGCGTCTGAAGCCCGTCCCTCCCCAGGAGCAGGACAGAGGGAGGTCATGTTGTCTGTGGACAAAAGTGAAGTTACGTCAGAGAGAACAACAAACTTCAGGCGCAAGGAGAACGTGGGAAAGGGAGCCTGAGGCCCGTGGGGCACGGAGGAGGCTGAGGCTGCAGCCCTCCCGACGCTTCCTCGCCAGCCCTGCCACTGATATGCCCCTCGGCTTTTCCCGTGGGCCTGATCGCCAGGACCCCCGGCACGACGGTCACTGCGACAGCCGGAGTCCCTGAGCTGCTCCGGGCGCCGGCAAGCCCTCCAGGCAGGATGAAGCGCCTAGGGACAGCACCGTCCTCGCACGATGCCCGCAGACACCTGCCTTGCCCCCCGGAATCCGCCAGTAAGAGGCACAGCCCAGCGTCACCCCCAGACAGACCGAGTTACCTCTGGGTGGTTTGATTTGCTTGTCAGTGGATCTCTGCTCACCTGTCAGAGCGCCTGGCAGGTGTGGTCAGGGACCCTCCGGTGCAAGGATGCTCTCAGAACGCACAGCCCACCGACGGGCTTGCTGCCGGGATGAGGGACCGTGCCGGAGAGACACGGACTGGCCTTCAGATGGAGGAATCGCCCAGAGCTCTGCTCACCACACCCGCCCCTCGGCCTCCCCAGGAGGCTGGTGAGGACGGCGCGGTGGCTTCTGTCACATTGCGGGCGACTCGGACACCAGGTCCTGGATGCTGGCGGCTGGGGCCCAGGAGACGCGGGAGGAGGGGATTGAGATGGGCGGAGCTGACCTCGCAGGCTGCCATCGACGGAGGCAGGCGGCCCCTATGTCCCCTGGAAAGGGAGTGCCACGGGCCCTGTACCCCAGGCGGCCGTCCCCCAGGGTGGGATGGGATTGGAGGTCCGGGAAGGGCCTAGCTCCGTGCCGGCGCCTGGGACCTCCTCCTGCCTCGCTCCCCGGGGGACACGAGCGCCTCTGCCCGCCGCCCGGCCCCTGCCTCAGACACGGCCAGGCAGCCTCCGTGAGTGGGGCCGTCTGTGGGTTTTCTAAGGTATCTCTGAGTCTTCCAGTAACGCCCGCGATCCCTGCCTCCGCCCTCGTCTTCCGCCTCCTACCGTGATGAGGTAGCACTTAGCTGCCCTTGTCCGATCGCCACCCCAAGCAGTTGCGCCTCTGCTCGTTTTCTCTGTTAGTTACATTCCTAACGTAAGACGCCCCCCCCCCACCCCGCCCCCCGTCTCTCTTGCTCTTGAGTACGAGGGGCAATTCCTGTTGCTTGTCCGAACGGTCATAGCCGCTCTGTTCTCTGATTCTCAAAGAGAAGATGTGAGAAGAAGCCATTTACCAGAGTCCTTTTCCAGCGTGGCCTCTGGCGGTCCCTCCCGTGAGGGTTCGTAGGCGATGTGCCTCTCACGGGTTATGGATCTGAATCCAGCTCCCAGCCTGACGCCGGCAGGCTGACAAATCGTGGTGGTTTTTTGGAGCGTGCACTGCTCTCACGCACGGAGAGCGGCGGGTTCGGCGTGACTCGTGGTCTCTGTCTTGGCAGCCAGGAGCCCCTCTCCACAGCCAGCTTCACCATGGAGGGCCTGGTTCCGGACCTGCAGCACATCCTCTTCTGGATGTCCAACTCGGTCGAGCTTCTGTACTTTATCCAGCAGAAGTGCCCACTCTACATGCAGAGCCTGGAGGAGGAGCTGGACGCCACAGGTATGGCCGTGCCGCTGCTCCCAGGTGGTGAGCGTCCCCAGGCCATCCCAGGGGAGAGGTGGCCCCCAGAGCAGAGGTGGGTGTGTGTCGGGGGCGTCCCCCGAGAGGGAGGTGACCTGCTGGTCGGGCTAACCCGGTGCCTCTCGTCCGTGACGCGTCGGCGCTCTCCGTCCCCATCATTTCACGCAGCCCCACTGTGTTCCGCCTGGGGAGGCCCGGGAGACACAGGCCACTCACTGCATTCTGTCAGCCCTTGGCCGCCAGCCCCTCCAGAACGCACCACAATCGCAGAAAGGAGGCGCGTTGCTCGTGAGAGTTACAAGACTTTGTGACGCGTGTTGACTTCAGAGACTAAAACGTAGTGGCACTAAACGTGCCTCGTAGAGCTGATACAACGCAGCGTAAAGCGCTGAAAAACGCTCAGTGAGAGAGTGACTCTGACTGGGGCGGTCTAGGAGGGCTTCATGGAGAAGGTGGCGTTCGGCCAGGCCCTGAGGGGGTGTGAGATGTCAGCTGGTGTGTGTCTGATGGGGCCGTGGCGGGTCCTGGCACTGAGCTGGGACGGAGCAAAGGCGCTGCGTGCAGCAGGACCAGGTGTGGCGGCCGGGGACCAGGGGCTCCGTTTCGCCCCACGCGGCCTCGCTCTGTCCTGCGAGGACAGAGCCACCCGCTTCACTCCCTCCTGTCCGGGCCTCGCCGGAGCTGAGGGGTTCCCGAGCGGGCGTGCGGTCCCGCCCCGGGGGCCTGGCTGCCTTGGGGAGCCGTGGGGAAGCCGGGCGGCAGGACGGGCACGGCCGTGTCTCCCGGGACACGGGCTCACAGTCAGCCTGAGGCCCTGGGCCCTGCTGGTCCCCCTGATGCCGACCGGCTAGGTTCCTAGGGGAGGGGCTCGTGGTGGCTGCCGGCGAGGGGGCTGGTCTGCCCGGGGCCGGCTGTCCCACTCTGCGCTCAGCTGGCCACCGGGGAGCCGGCTGCGGAGATGGGTTGGTGGGGCCGAGGCCCTGGGGCGTCCCGGCCAGACCTGGGGAGACGGGGTCTGCCTACCTTCCTCTCGTCAGTTGTGGTTTCTGAGTCTTTTCTGCCCCTGACTTCCCAGGGAAGGGGCGGTGGGGACTGTCTTGGGTTCCCAGGGCCGGGGAGTCTGGGCCTCCGTGGATACGTGGCAGAAGCAGTGGCTCCTCCGTGTCCCAGTGGTCATTCGTTGCAGGCCCGCTGGCCTGTCGCTCCATCCCTTGTCCCCCTGGGGCGGACATTGTGAACACCGTCCAGTAGACGCCCAAGGTGGGGCAGCTGCTCTCTGTCACCGAGCCTGGGTTGGAGGCAGACTGTCACCCACCTTTCCCCCGAACGTGACGCGAGGACTACACCTCCCGAGTCTCGGCCGCCAGCCCACCTCGCTCTGCCCAGCAGCCCGGGCCCACCCCGCGCTTGGTGCTGCCGGAACCCAGCACCTGCAGAGCTGCTGCCTCTCCCTGCGAGGCTTCCTGTCACCTCCCTCCCCAGACCCTGCTGAGCTCCTTCCGGGGGGTGGGCCTCCAGCCGCCCAGGACCGAGGCCGCAGCGCTCAGCGGGCTCTGAGTGGAGGGGACTCTTGTGCACACGGCGTCGGCCGGCGAGCACCCGGCCTCCGGCTGGTCCTTCCTTGCGGAAGCCAGGAGGCTGGCACAGGTCGGGAGACGGCACCCCGTCACCCCGACTTCGGGCACGGTGCTCACAGGCGAGTCCCGCCGGTGCCCCTCCTTGTCTGGACGTATTTCAGACACTGTGTTGAGGGTCTGCAGGCCTGGGGTTAGCGTGTCCTTCACAGGGACCCTGAGTCAGGCTGATTTTCATGAAAAAGGCTGCTGGGGGGCTCTGCTCTTAGGAAGATATTCTTGGTCCAAGGCCCAGATGTCGTGTGGCCCAGTCGACGTTGGGAGACTGAGCATGTGGACGGCTGGAGTCCCTCCTCTGCCCGCTCCGGGGACCGCAAGGGCTGGGGAAGCCACAGCAGGGCCTGAGCGTCCCAGAAACAATGTCCGGGGCGGTGCAGGCTCTGTTGAGCTCAGAGGAAAAAACCATCAACCAGGGGGCGAAGGAAAGGTCAGAGCTGGCGTGTTTGGCCTCCTGACCTTTAGCAGGAAATATCTGTGGGAAGAATTCTAAAAACAGAGATGTCATGTCCTGAAAACTGGAAAAAGAGCTTTTTCTTCCCCAAACAACCTTTTCTGTCTGAAGCTCTTAGCCAGGAAGCCCATTCACATGGGAAGATAAAAGATTAGTCCATCAGGGGGGGCTGTTTATTTTATTCATTTTAAATTCTCCTGTAAGGCTTTGAGGCTCTGCCTCAGCGCCTGCAGACGTGGGGTCCCAGGGGGCGGTCCTCAGTCCCGGGGCCTCGGGAGGGAGGGGGGACGAGGCCCGGGTCCTCTGACAGGCGCGTGTGGGCGTCAGCTGAGTCGGGAACCCCAGCAGAGCCTGCGCCACGGCTAGGAGGGTTTCAGGGGGTTTCTGCAGCGTCCGCTGGGAGCCGCCCCGTGGTTGTGTTCTGTGGGTCCCCAGCCTCCTCCCTCTGTCCGTCCCCTCCTCCCTCTCTCCCGAGCCCCCGGGCCCACATGAGGGGTGTAGGTCTGCCTTCTCAGACAAGCTGGCGCCGTCAGAGCCTGCGGCCCCTCCAGTCACCCGACTGGCTTCTCCCCCAAAGCCCAGGGAGGCTGCAGGGAGCGGCCGGACCCTGCCGGGCTCCCAAATGAGACCCTGCCGGCCAGGCTCTGGGAAGGACCCTGGGGGGGCCCCGCAGGCCTCTGGCTTCCTGGTCGGGAGGGTTCCGGGGTGGGAGCCCCGCGCCCTTGATGGGGCATCCTGGCCCCTGCAGGGCGGGTCTCTGACGGACGCGCACGCCGTTTCCGTTTGCTCAGTAGCCGGGCGGCCCCGTCCCTGTGCTCCTGGGAGGCCCAGCTTAGCGCTCAGGGCGATTCCCGGCCTCCCTCCCTCCCTGAAAGGAGGTTCCCAGACGTGGGGCCCACTCTGTGCATTACGCAAAAGGCCGCATGGGACGGGCAGTGCAGGAAAGCCCTGCTGCCGGCCTTCCGTCCTCGTCAAGAGAAGCGAGGGGCGGAGCGAGCGAAGGACGGAGGCAGGCGGCCCGTCGGGTCCCTCCCCAAGTGCCACTGGGGCCGCTGGCACCAGGCACCTCATGCCTCCCGAGTTCGGGAAGGCCCCTCGGGATGGCCCCTCCCTGTTGGGGCTCTGGTCTTGGGGACCCCATGGCCAGCCTGGCCTCTTGGCCGTACAGGAGCCCCACCCAGGGGGAGGGAGTCACCTGGCGTCGCTCACACCCCCCAGTCCCAGCCGCAGCCGCAGCCCCCTGGCCGCTGCCCAGCCTGGGAGGCCCATCCCCCGGCCTGTTGTCCTGAGTGCCCGTCCCCCGAGGTGCTGAGCGCCCGGGGTCTCCGCTCTGTGCCTGAGACGCGGCAGCGTCTTCCCTGGGGGGCGCTAGTGGGGGGGAACGGGGCACGAGGGCCATCTGGGCTTCTCGGGAAAGTGTCGTGACGGTCTCCTTAGGACCTCTGGCCAGGTGTCCCTTGACCTGTGTCCCAAGTGAGAAGTGACCTGTGGGCCAGGATCTGCCATCGCTGGGCACTTGGTCCTGACCGTATCCGCAAGCTACTAGCACGCGAGTGTTTGCTGTGCTTGGTATTGAGTCCGTGTCCATGGGTTTGTAAGCTCGGGGCCAGGGGTCCTGGCTACCTAAGCCAGCACCCCGGGACCTCTGGGCCCGGGGGCCCCATGGCTTTGGTTTGTCACATTTTCCAAACCCAAGAGGAGGGTGCTGGGCGGAGCCCTCAGGAGGCGTCAGGTGGGGGTTTGAAGTCACGGCGGTTCCAGAAGGTTCCTGCCCGAGTCCCGCCTCCCCCGGCCCTGCAGTGACGGCGCCACGTCCCCCCGCAGGCTCGAAGGAGTCCCTGTTCTCCTGCACCCTCACGGCCAGTGAGGAGGCCATGGCAGTGCTGGAGGAGGTTGTCCTGTACGCCTTCCAGCAGTGCGTGTACTACGTCTCCAAGGTACGGGCTCTGCGTGCGCGTTCTCCCGGGGGACCTGAGTGCTGGCCCGGCCGCCTCTGCCCGCCCGGACCCCGGCCTCGGGCCCTGTGCCCCCTCACCCGCTGTTGCTCTCGTTGAGCGAGTCCTCTGCCCCAGCGCGGGGCCAGCGAGCGAGAGAGACGGGGCCGGCTGCTCTGGGGAGGCGACTCGGACGGCGGGACAGCCGTGCGGTGGTGCCGGCTGCCGTGGCCCCTGGCTCCTCTGTCTGCACCGTCCCGCACGCTGGTGGGGGCAGCCGTGCGGCCACGTCTCGGGACTCAGAGCCGAGCAGGGCACCACGGCGCTCTGCCGTGTCCTTGGGTCAGCGGGCCGTTGTTTGGCGGCTCACCCGCTCCCCTCCGTCCAGTAAAACCCTTCTGATAAAATAAGAGGGCGAAGCCCCTGCCCTCAGGGCCCTCTGGGTGCCGTCCGGCCCCTTTGCCGGAGCCCCTGCAGCCCGTGTCATCTGCGCCTTCGCTGGGAGCTTTACTGGCCCCCCGTCCCCCCCGCGGCTCCCAGTGGGGAGCCCGGCGCTCACACGTGGGTCACTGACACGTGTGGTCCGGCCGAGGCAGGAACTGGACGGGTCAGGCCCGGGGCCCCTGCCCACAGCAGCCGGTGTTTTCCTCTCGCCCCAGTCCCTGTACATGTGCCTCCCGGCTCTGCTGGAATGCCCCCCCTTCCAGTTGGAGTGCCGCGAGAGCTGGTGCTCGGCCCCTCGGCTGCCCGAGGAGCTGCACCGCGTCGTGTCCGTCTACCAGGCCACCCTGGACCTCCTGCGGCCGCTGCAGGTGCACCCCGAGATCGCCGCCCAGGTGCTGGCCTACCTCTTCTTCTTCTCCGGCACGCTGCTCTTCAACCAGCTCCTGGACAAGGGTGAGGGTCAGGGGGCGGACAGCCCGCAGGGCCGCTGAGCGTGTCCTCCCGGAGGCCGGCGGGCTGAGCCGTCCTGCTCCGTGGGGTCTGGGCGGGTGCCTCGGGGGGAGGACGTGGGGCAGAGCCTGTCCCCGTGGGAGCGGGAGCCGCCCGTCCGCGTCTACACAGGGCCCCGCCGGCCTCTCCTGGTTCATTTCATCCCCACGTGGCCTAGGGCCCCCGTGAGCGAGGAGGCAGCAGGCTCAGGGAAGTGACGTGGCCTTTGACCCCGCCTCACTGCCACCCAGATCTCCTCCATCGCCCTGCCCAGCGCTCAGGGCCGAGGCAGTGCTGGGGCGCGGGGCAGGGAGAGCGGGGCCAGCCCACAGCACGTGCGAAGCCTGGACCACGGCCCTCTGCACTTGGGGTCGCGTGGCCGTCACCGCCCCTCCCTGCCCTGCCACCTTCACCTCCCACCTCCATACCCACCCACCCGTGCCCAGAGAGGGGTCTGGAAGCAGGTAGTTGTCTTAGAAACTGACGTAAGGTCTTCCGTCTGTCCAGAGGCCTGGGGGGGCGGGAGGAGGACAGGGCTGGGGCCCAGCCGGGCCTGGCTCCCTCGGGGGCGGGCGGGCGGGCGGGCAGCATACCTGCCCCGCGAGGGCTGCCCGACATCACCCTCCTTCCCTCCCTCCATTCCCAGGGCCCTCTCTGAGTTGCTTCCACTGGCCCAGAGGCGTCCAGGCCTGCGCCCGCCTGCAGCAGCTCCTGGAGTGGACAAGGAGTGCCGGCTTTGGCGAGGCTGGAGAGCGCTTCTTCCGGAAGCTTTCCTGCACGCTCAACCTGCTGGCCACGCCCAGTGCCCAGCTCGTCCAGGTGGGAGGGGTGCAGAGGGTGGGGGGCAGCGGGCGCAGCGAGGATGGGGCGGCGCCCTGGGTGGTCGCCCTGGGGTCAGCAGCTTGCAGACCAGGAGGGGCTCAGTGGGCTTGCAGTGGCTTAGTCCACAGCTGTTCCCACCTGCAGGCAGGATAACGGCCCCAGGATGTCTGTGTCTAGTCTCTGACCTGCGGCTGTGGCCACAGGGGGCCCTGCTGATGTGGGGAGGTCACCCCCGGGCACCTGGTGGCCCCGTTTAAGCACACGAGTCCTTAAAACTGGGAAGATATTTGCAAACGATGAGACCAACAAGAGCTTAATTTCCAAAATCTACAAACAACTCATACAGCTCGATATCACAATAAAAAAATGGGCAAAAGACCTAAACGGACATTTCTCCAAAGAAGACGTACAGATGGCCATAAGGCACATGAAAAGATGCTCAACATTGCTGATTATCAGAGAAATGCAAATTGAAACTACAGTGAGGTATCACCTCACACCGGTTGGAATGGCCATCATTAAGAAGCCTACAAATAAGAAATGCTGGAGATGGCGTGGACAGAAGGGAACCCTCCTACACTGTTGGTGGGGATGTAAACTGTACAGCCACTATGGAGAAGAGTATGGAGATTCCTCAAAAAACTAAAGCTAGAGCTACCATATGATCCAGCAATCCCACTCCTGGGCACATACCCAGAGAAAACTCTAATTCAAAAAGACATATGCACCCCAGTGTTCACAGCAGCACTATTTTCAATAGCCAAGACATGGAAGCAACCTAAATGTCCATCGACACAGGAATGGATAAGAAAGATGTGGTGCATATATGCAATGGAATACTACTCAGCCATAAAAAAGAATGAAATAATGCCATTTGCAGCAATATGGATGGATCTAGAGATTGTCACACTAAGTGAAGTAAGTCAGAAAGAGAAAGACAAATACCATATGATATGACTTCTGTGTGAAATCTAAAAGTATGAAACAAATGAATTTATTTACAAAACAGAAACAGACTCACAGGCATAGAAAACAAACTTATGGTTACCAGAGGGGAAAGGGCGGAGAAGAGATAAATTAGGAATTTGGGATTAACAGATACAAACTACTATACATAAAACAGGTAAACAACAAGGTCCTACTGTACAGCACAGGGAACTATATTCAATATCCCATGATAAACCATAATGGAAAAGAATCTGAAGGAGGATCATATATATATAAAATCACTTTATACCAGTAACTAACAGAACGTTGTAAATCAACTATACTTCAATAAAAGAAAAAAGAGGGAAGCAGAAGAGTGGGTCAGAGAGACAGGAAAGAACGAAGCAGAGGGTTGGCTCTGAAGGTGGAGGACAGGGCCACAGGGCAAGGGGTACAGCGGCCTCCAGGAGTTGGGAATGGCCCGTGGCTGGAGGCCAGCACAGGAACGGGACCTCAGTCCTACAACCCCAGGGAAGCGGATCCTGCCCTGGAGCCGCCAGAAGGAACACAGCCCTGCAACTCTTGATTCTAGCCCGTACGACCTGTGCTGGACGTCCGACCCCCAGAACTGTAAGACTGCGCTCATGTTGATCTCACTGCCACCTTCATGGTCATTTGTTAGAACAGCAGCAGGAAACAAAGACACCAGCTCACCCGCCTCCCTCACCTGCTGTGTGACATGGTTGTCACAGGTAATCAGTGAGACCAAGCAACCCAGGCCCTTTCCTGCCTGGCAGCGACACGGAACCCGCCCAGGTGATGGCCAGCGTGTTTGCAGGGCGGCCCCATGGACTCTGCTTCCCACGCCCTGGGGAGCTGCTCCGTGTTTGAACCGCGTAGGGGACCGGCTGCCCTGTCCGCCTCCAGGTGAGGTCCCAGACGACGTGAGCGCAGCCAGGAAGCCCCACACGGCAGTGACGGTGTCCGCACGGACAGCCGCGAGCCACTGCGTGGAGCTCAGACGGGCAGAGCATCTGCCTGCGGAGGGGAAGACGAGATGGGGTTGTCCCTGGGGCGCTGCTGTGCACGCTGCTTTTGCCCTGGGCCTGGCGCACAGGCGTGCGCCCTGGTGAACAGTTACCACAGGGGTCCCCAACCCCCAGGCCACGGACCAGTACCAGTCCGTGGCCTGACAGCACCCGGGCCGCACAGCAGGAGGTGAGCGGTGGGTGAGCGAGTGAAGCTCCACCTGTATTTACAGCCGCTCCCCATTGCTCGCGTTACCGCCTGAGCTCCGCCTCCTCTCAGACCAGCGGCGGCATCAGATTCTCATAGCGCGAACCCTACTGTGAACTGCGCGTGCGAGGGATCTAGGTGTCCCGCTCCTTACGAGAATCTGATGCCTGATGATCTGAGGTGGAGCTGCTAGCGCTGGGGAGCGGCTGCAAATGCAGATCATCGTCAGCAGAGAGGTTGACTGCACAGAGACCATCATAAATCAACTGCTTGCAGACTCCTATCAAAACCCTATCAGTGAGTGGCACGTGAAAATAAGCTCAGGGCTCCCACTGATTCTGCATTATGGTGAATTGTGTAAGTATTTCCTTATATATCACCATGTAATAATAGTAGAAATAAAGTGCACAATGAATGTAATGCGCTTGAATCATCCCAAAACCATCGCCCCCCCCCACGCCCAGTCCGTGGAAAAATTGTCTTCCACGAAGCCGGTCCCTGGTGCCAGAAAGGTTGGGGACCGCTGAGTTACCAAGCTGGGTGCTTCGAGTTTGCCTGGTTTTCTGTGGTCTTCCGTGGTGTTTGTACTTCAGTACGAAACGCACAGCAAGGAAGGAGCGGCGTGGCACTGGCCGCTCGGCTGTGCCTCTCCCTGCACAGCTCAGGGCTGCCCGCTTCTTCCTCTGGCAGGAGACTGGGGTCTATTCCTAGAGCATTGAAGACTGAGGGTCTCCAGGCTGGGACACGGGATCTCATCCTGAAGGAGGGGGCATCCCGGCGGCAGAGCGCCCATCGCGTGCTGGAGCCCCGTGCTCTCGCCCACCAGGCCCGGGCCTGTGCCCTCCAAGCAGGGGGCGGCCAGCTTGGCAGGGCTGGCGGGCAGCGACAGCCCAGGGCAGGACGGAGGGTGCTGACACTGGGCCTCCACAGCCACCCAGCCAGGAGAGGGGGAGGGAGGCAGGGAGTGAGGCAAAGAGGCCTCAGGCCGTAGTTTGCCTCCCTCAAAGTGGACCATTCAGGGAGAAGGAACTTACTTGAAAAACCATTTATATCCTCAAAGATAAGGGAAGATATAGTATCCATAACATAATAACAGGATGCTATAAATAAGAGAACAAAGAGAATTCTTGGAAGTTAGAACTACGACAGCAGAGATGAAAAGTTCAATAGCAGGGTTGGACGATAAAGTCCGGGAAATCACCCAGAAAGCAGAGCCAGCAAGACGGAAGAACAGGTGTTCGCTCTTGGCTGGGTGACTGCTCAGCGCCGTCGGGGAACCCGCCGACAGCAGCCTCGGAGGAGCACAGACGTGGCGAAGCGTGGCTTCTAGGAGGAAAGTCAAAACCACCTCCGGGCAGACGAGGCTGTCCTGCGCTGGCATGTGCTCGGGGTGGCGGTGTCAGGAAGAGGCCGCTCCTCCCCCCTCCCCCACGTAGCTTAGGATGCTGTCTGTCCCTTCAGTGTAGATACTCGATAACCACCGCCCAGGCCTCTTGATGTGGGCAGTAAAATCAAACGTGGGAGAAACAGAGAGGAAGGAAGAAAGAAGGAAATTAAGGGACCGGTCAAGTGAGGCCCCACATCCGAGCAGCATGAGGTCGGAGAGGGCAGAGCAAACAGGGAGTAAAGATAAACCAAGACAGTTCCCAGCCCGCTCGACCCGAGTGTCCAGACTGCAGGTGCAGCCGGTGGGTGAAAAGCACAGTGGCTGAAACAGACCTGCACTGAGACCCGCTCGCAGGATTGCAGAGACGCCGCTGAGCTTCCAGAGAAGGAGAGCAGCTCGGGTCCTGGAGGTCAGCGGTCAGGATGGTTTCCGACTTCTCAGGAGCGAATGCGGGAGCTGCCTCCCAAATTCCCTACGAGGCCGACTCCAGCCTGGGGTCCTGATGGCGGGGACCGTGGCCTGAGGACGCTCTCCCACGCCAGGCCCCCAATGTCCCCCTGGCACAGGCCTCCCTGGGGAGCTCCTCCAGAGCAGAAGGAAAGGGTTCCAGGAAGCAAGACGGACGGAGACGGTTCACTCAGTGACCTGAGTGCACCTTCTCCTACGGCTGCCGTTTGTCTTCTTCCAGGGCGCCGTCCCTGCACCCGGCTCCCAAGCCAGTCTCGTGTGGCACCTAATGCTACAGTTGTGCCTTCGTGCAGGTCTTTGACCTGCTTGATTTCTTTCACACGGTACGAGGCAGGGGTCCTATTTCACGGCCCCCTAACCTCCCAGTAGTCTTCTCCCATTTCTCAGCCCCTCGAGGTGCTGTGACCGGGCTTGCTCGGTGGGCAGGGCACCTGGCGCAGTGCCTGCTGGCCTCTCCTGGGAACGCCCCCCCGCCACCTGACCCGGCTCTCACCCTGGACGCCCACAGGCATGGGGTGAGCTGCCCTCTGCACCGGCCTTGACCTTGGCCTCGCTGACCTCGCTGTCCCGCTCGGACGCCCCAGGGCGGAGCGTGTGCTGGTGTGGGGAGACCTGGGCCCCTGCCCCCGCCCGGAGCTCCCAGAAGGCAGGCCCTCCCGGGGGGGGACGGGCTGGGCCCCCGGCCTTTGACCAGGACCTCCTCCTTGTCAGCAGATGAGCTGGGCGAACCTGCGGGCCGCGTTCCCTGCCCTGAGCCCTGCGCAGCTGCACCGCCTGCTGACCCAGTACCAGCTGGCCTCGGCCATGGGCCCCATGAGCGCCTGGGAGCCGGGTGCCCAGGACAGCCCCGCAGCCTTCAAGTCAGGTGAGGCCTCTCCTCCGGGTGGAGCTCGGAACTCGGGCGTGGCCCGTGGGCTCCTTGACCCCCAGGTCCCTGGGCCCCCAGGTGGGGGACAGGGCAGGACACCCGAGGAGGAAGACGGCCCAGGGTGGAGGCTCCCCTTTGCCCCCAGGCTCTTGGTTCAGGTCAGAGGTCCCCACTGCCCCTCACGGGGCCTCGCCGGCTGCATGGCCACCAGGAAGAGAGCAGGGTCTCCACACCGGGCGCCATGGCACAGCCCGTCGGGAAACGGTGCTGAGCACGCTCGCCCTGTGTGTATCACGTGTGGAGACAGACGTACGTACGTGTGTGTGAGTTAGTCGTGTATCTCCTCATTAGTAGTATGTACATTATACCGCAAGCAAAAGCGGAAAGTAAAGGACGGGGGAAGATCCAGATAGAAGTAGGGCTTCGACGCCTGGGCACCTGGGGCTTGGACCCTGGGTGCTGTCCCCTGCCCCGTTTACTGGTTCACATCCAAGGCCTTCCGCGGAGGGAGGGGGCTCTGTGCCGGGCGCTGGGAGCGAGGTGGGGGCTGCCGTCTTCCCTCCGTCTGGAAGGTGCGTGTGTCCTCGTGCGGAGGCCAGCACGCAGGCAGGCTGTGCCCAGCCCGGTGACACGTGCGCGGTGCAGGCAGCGTGGCCGTGGGGGCCCCGGCAGGAGCAGGTGGCGGCCTGGGGTGCCGGCCTCCGGGCCGAGTGAGCTGGGCTCCAGGCGTGGGTGTGCGGTGGGCCCGGGGGAGCCGGGGGCCGCAGGCGGGGCGGGCGTGGAGCCCAAGTGCCGAATGGTGGCGCCGGGGCTTCATCCCGGGTGCTCGCTGGGACTCCGGAGGCGTGAGAGCGCCGTACGGGCTTGTGCGGCCCCTCCCGTGTCCCCGGGGTCCCACGGCATCAGGCAGGGGGCGGTGGCCGGGCAGCTGCCTCCGGGCCGGGGGTCACGCCGCCCTCGCCCCCGCAGAGGAGGTCCTGGAGTCCTACGAAAACCCCCCACCCATCGTTTTGCCGAGCGAGGGCTTCCAGGTGGATCTGGAGGCCGACTGCCTGGACGACAGCCTCCACCAGCACCTCCTGTACATCCGCCACTTCCTGTGGAGCCTGCGGGGCAGGCCCGCCCGGCCAGAGTGTCTCCAGGTACCCGGGTGGGCGCGGCAGCGGGGGCTCCCGTGGCCCTGGGAGTTGGCGGTGCTCCCGAGGCCGCGGAGGCTTGGGGGTCCCCTCTGTCCTCCCAGCACGTTGGGCTGCTCGGTGCTGAGTTCTGTCCCCCCCCTCCCCCAGGGCCCGCACCACACCAGCCCCGAGGGCCACCCTGAGGACCAGAGCTGCACCCTGGCTTCCAGGGACCCCGGCAGGGGAGCCCATGAGGCCGGCCCGGAGCGCCCTCCTCCTTCCATGGGGGACCCCCAGGCACAGGGCCCTCTGGGAAGGCTGCCAGGCCGCGTGAGCCGCGGGGGGCCCCAGGCCGGGGACCCACATGGGGACCCCTCATGCCTGCTCACGCCCCCCGGCACCCCGCTCAACCTGGAGCCCGCTGTCCCCGACTGGCCAGAAGCCAGCAGTGCCTGCAGGGAAGCGCTTCCGGAAGGGAGGAGGAACGGGCCGAGCGGCCCGAGGTGCGCAGCCCCGGAAGGTGAGCCCCGAGCCGGGCCCGCGCCCGCGCCCGCACCCCCGTCCTGGCCCTGCTGGCGCCTGGGCAGCTGCCTCGGGGTCCTTCCCCTGTGGGGTCCTGGTGTCGCATCTAGCCCGGGCTGTCAGAGTTGCCCACGAACGCCTGTCGCCCTGGACACAGGACAGGCTCCTGGGGCAGCTGGGGAGGGCACCGCGTGGCTCAGGCCCGGGCAGCTGGGGACCCGGAGAGTCACCCCGCCCAGGGGAGAGGAAGGATGTCTCCATGACGTGTGTTGAGCCCCAGAGCCGATGCGAGGCCAGCGGGATCGGGGTGGGCGCAGAGGGGGGAGCCGGAGCCCTGGGCGTCCTGTGGGCAGTGTGGGCACTGGGCTGGCCGGGCTGGAGGGCAACGAACGGCAAGCATCCTCCAGCCCCGCCCGGCCCCCGCGAGTCCTCAGTGCTCTTGCCGAGCTTAGAGGGTGCCCTGAGGGCAGGGGTCACTGGGACCGAGCTGGGCCTGAGGCAGGACACCTCTCAGCGACCTGGGTGGCGCCCCGGGAGGGCACCACGACTGACCTCGTGGGGACAGAGAGGGCGCAGGACCCTCAGGGTGGGGAGCAGCAGGGCCCAGCTGAAAAGAGCCCCAGCTCCGGAGGGGGCCCTGGGAGCAGGGGCCGACACTCGGAGGGACAGACGTGGGGTCACCACTGAGAAGTGTGGTGGGAGAGGGCAGGGGGAGGGAAAGCAGAGCCTCCTTCTCAACCTTCTGGAAGCAACCGGCCTCTGAGAGGGGCCGGTGTCCCGGGGCAGCACAGGGTGCCCTGACCTCCATCGCCCTGATGGTGGTCCGGGTCTGGCTGTTCCCCTTCTGCCCAGACGGGCATCTTACTGGACCTTTGTGAGCACGTGTCCCTTTGGAGCAGCCAAGCCAGGATGTCCCTGGGTCCGGACTCCTGGGCAGGCGCAGGCCCCCGGGGCAGAGTCTGGACAGAGGACTGAGCCGCCGGCCCCTCCCCTTACCCTGCGGCACCTTTCTCGCCCGCCCAGGAGACTGTGCGGCCCCGGCGGGCGAGCCCCCTCTGGTCGCCTCCAGCCACAGCTCCAGCACGGACGACTTCTGCTACGTGTTCGCGGTGGAGCTAGAGCGAGGCCCCTCTGGGCTGGGCATGGGCCTGATCGACGGCATGGTGAGTGATCCGCCCCGCCGCTTCCTGCAGGCCCCCAGGCTCCTCCGCTTTCCCAGAGACGGGCCCACAGCTGGGGTGGTCACAGGCAGGCGGCGGGCGGAGGCCCACGGCCCTGGGGACCAGGGGCTGGTGGGGGCGTCTCCTGGGATTTGTGGGAAGGGAAAGGGCCTGAGCAGCAGCTGCTTCCGCCGCCTGCACCCTCAGGCCTCGGGGCCTCTGTCCTGGGCCTGCGGGGACTCTGATGGCGTCCAGCGCTGTCTTTGAAGACACACTGATGACCACACAGTGAGCCCCACCAGGCCAGGCCGGGGGAGGGGCGGAGGTGGCCCCGCCTGGAGACCCCTGGGTGTGAGGGGCCCACGGAGCCCTGAGGCTTCCGCTTCTCCCCCAGCACACACCCCTGGGCGCCCCAGGGCTCTACATCCAGACCCTGCTCCCGGGGAGCCCCGCGGCGTCCGACGGGCGGCTGTCGCTGGGAGACCGCATCCTGGAGGTGAACGGCAGCAGCCTGGTGGGCGTCAACTACCTGAGGTACCGCGCCCTGCCCCTCCACGCGCCCTGCCCCCCGCACCCTGCCCCCACTATATCTGCCCCCCCACGCGCCCTGCCCCCACGCGCCCCGCGCCCTGGCCCCCACGCGCCCTGCCCCCCCATGCCCTGCCCCCCGTGCCCTGCCCCCACGCTATCTGCCCCCCCACGCGCCTGCCCCCGTGCCCTGCCCCCCACGCGCCCTGCCCCACGCGCCCTGCCCCCCCACGCGCCCTGCCCCCACGCGCCCTGCCCCCCCACGCGCCCTGCCCCCCCACGCGCCCTGCCCCCACGCGCCCTGCCCCCCCACGCGCCCTGCCCCCACGCGCCCTGCCCCCCACGCGCCCTGGCCCCCACGCGCCCTGCCCCCCCACGCGCCCTGGCCCCCACGCTATCTGCCCCCCCACGCGCCCTGCCCCCCGTGCCCTGCCCCCCCACGCGCCCTGCCCCCCCACGCGCCCTGCCCCCCCACGCGCCCTGCCCCCCACCCCTCAGCCTGTGGGAGGCCACGTCCACCCTTGGGACGTTGGAGCTGAGTAAATAGAGGCACAGCCTGGCTCCGCACGGCCACCTCCCGCCCTTCCCCCCATTGGCCCTCCGATGACACGCCAGTCCCCGCAGGGGGCTCAGGCACCTTGGGGTGGGGCGGGCTCTGGACCAGGCCGCGAGAGCGCAGGCTCCCGTGATCCCGGAGCTCCGTCGTGATCCCGGAGCTCCGTCCCAGCTCTGGGGGCTCAGGGTTACTGACTGTAGCTGTCCACTTGGGGTGATGGCTGGGGGGTGGGGGGTGGGGTCGCCACCCCGGCACCTCCAGGAGGCTCTGCCCGCCGGACCGGCAGTGAATCCTCACCCGGAGGGCTCTTCTGCACCGTCCCCATCCCTTCTCTGCTTTCAGAGCCGTGGATCTGATCCGACACGGGGGAAAGAAGGTGCGGTTTCTGGTTGCCAAGTCAGATGTGGAAACGGCCAAGAAGATCCGCTTCCGCGCGCCCCTGCCCTAGGCGCCGTGCAGGGGCGGCCCGGGCACCTACACCTGCGGCTCCCAGGTTACAGCCCCTTCTGCCAGGCTGGTCGGTGTGGTGTGTCACCCACAGGACACTAGCCGCAGTCCCTAGTGTACACTTTATTTTATTGATATGACAGATAACACTAAGTTGTGATGCTTGTTACAGAGCCTTTATGTTTGAAAATTTGAATGTTAAAGTATAGATTCAATAAACTATCTTTCGTATTGTAGAGGGTGGCGGGGCGTGGAGTCTGGGTGGGCACCGTGCTGGCCCCCTAGAGGGGCTGCCGGAGGTGGGGCGGTGCCCTCCGAGGAACAGCTCCCTCCCTGCCAGCGCAGGAGAGCCCGGGGGGACACGGGGCGCGCTGGGGTGCCGGGATGGCTCTGACTCGCTCCTCGCCTGCCCTCCACCCTGCCCGCAAACAAGGAGCAGCGAGGGAGACGCGGACAGCCCCCAGCCGCCGAGGGAAAGGGCCAGAGCCGCCCCCCATCAGAGGGGGCTGCACCCTCAGTGATGCCACACTCAGCACGGTCCCAAAGAAGGGGTCTAGAGCCCCCCAGAAGGTTATAAAGTGAGAGTCTTGACCCACTGTGGGTATCCAGACTTCCTTCCCCGGACTCACACCCCCCCTGATGTCCTCTTTGGTCGCTAAAGCCACGGCTGGGCCCTAATACCAGGCTGGCCGGTCCCAGGCTCTCAGTCTGCGGCCCGGCTGGTGTCCACCTGGTGGCCGTTGCTTCACCCTGGTGGGAGGCGCCTCCTGCACCAGCCGCTGACCGTGCGCAGGGCCGTGTTGGTGTCACAGTGGCAGCGGGCACGGGCACCTCCCGGCTGGGTGTCTTTGGCAGTTTCGGCCGTGTCCGCCTCCCTGGGCTCTGGGCTGGGGTCCTCCTCTTTGACAGGAACAGAGACTCTGGGGACGAGAGGGTCCCGGCCAGGCAGCTGCAGGCACACCCCTTACGTGGAAAGGGGTCTCGTGGAGGGACCAGCGGCCGGAAGGTGTGTCCCAGGCACTGGGCCTCGGGCAGCTGTGGGCGCAGAAGAGAGTGCAGATGGGGGCCCGGCCCTGCGGGCGCTCGGTACCAGGTGTCCGGATTCCACCTGCCCTGAAGCAGTTCCCAAAACGCTGGATGAAATGTACTTTAAAAAGTCAGTTAAAATGTGCAGTTGAACCCCCCCAAATTCCGAAAGCCCTGAACTGAAATGAGGGCACAAGTTCAGGGAGGCTGGCCGCTGACCTGAGGCCTGCCGAGCACCACCCCACCCCCGCCCCCCGCGGAGTTGCATGGCGATGGGGGACTCCGCGTACCGCAGAGTCCCCGCAGGGAAGGGCTGGGGCCCCGGGGAAGGGGGAAGACCTCCGAGCTCCGCTTCTCGCTGGCAGGGAGCGGGTGCTGAGGGCCCTCCGAGCACTCTGCAGGGAAGGACACACTTCATTCCCGGGACGTTCTTTGAGGTCAGCACTGTGATTATCCCCATTTTGCAGACGAGGAAAGTGGAGCACGAGGGGACTGTCATTTTCTACATCAGTCGGCCAGCGCCATGAATGCGGTGAGGACAACCCGACCTGACCCCACCTCTGGAAGCAGCCACCCTCGTCCGCCCTCGGCGCGGCTGCAGTGGGCGCCCGGCCCAGGTGAGTGCGCCCTGCTCGCGCGCCATCCTCCGGGCCGCAGCCCTGCCCGTGTCCTCACGGCCTCCGAGGCCCCGGCGGCTCTGCCGCTGCGGCTGACACGCCTGGGACAGCCCGGCCCCGCCGGATTTGAACTCGGGTCGTTGGACTGGACTTTCAGCCACCACAGAAGTCTACCCTGCAAAGACAATGGTAAGGGAACGTTTCTAGAGCGGCCTTGGCTCTGTGTGAAGCAGGGTAAAGAAGTCCCCTCAAAATCCGTATTCTCAAACTGGTTCGTAGGCACGTTTGAGAGTCAAACTTGCAATACCTGAACGAACGACGTGAAAAAACTGAAAGCTGAGCATTAATTGGCATCTTGGCAAATTGAAAAAAAAAGCATTTTCTCTAGGTGTCACATCCTCAACCCTGGCCTCCCTGGACCCAAGTCCGGAGGGCCGGGTGGGCCGGGCCAGCAGCGCGTGTGGGCGAAGGGCGTCGCCGGGGCTCGCAGGGCTGGGTTGGTCCCATCCCGGGAGGGTCAGGTGTCCTTTGGCACGCCCCACACCGGTGCCCCACGGCTCTGCTCCGCGCACCACCTGTCGCTTCTCGGAAAGCATCCTGGGGCCGGGACGCCGGCCAGAGGCGTCCGCCCCTGCGGCGCCCACCCGGCCCCCATCAGCCTCCTCGGCGGCGGGCGTTTCTTAGGGCGTCCGGGGGGGCAAAACCGGCCGGGGGCGGAGGCACTGGACGGCAGGAGCGGGGCCGGAGCCTGGGGGCGTGGCTAGGAGCGTGGCCGGAGTTGGGGCGTGGCGGAGCCTGGGGGCGTGGCTAGGAGCAGGCCTGGACGTGGGGCGCGGCGCGGCGGAGCGGGCGGGCTGGGACTTTCGGAGCAGCAGCACCACCTGGTGGCCGAGCCCCGCCAGGTGCCCGGGGAACTGGGGCACAGCCTTGGGGGCTGGTTTACAAGCGGGGCGGGGCCTGACTTGAACGGGACAGCGGTAGAAAGCGCTCAACAGGAGGGGGTATGTGTCTTGCCCCACCACACCCAGCGTGTCTCCCCCACTTGGTGTAAGAGCAAAGCGCACCCGGACTTGCTCCCAGTAAGGCTTCTGGCGGCAGGTATCGTGGTCACTGGGAGCACTCTGCTGGGTGCCCTGCCCTTCCTCCTGCTCGTAGGAGGCTGCAAGTCTGCAAAGGTGACAGCACCTCCAGCCCACCCAGCAGGGGCCCCAGAGCCCCAGCCTTATCGTCTTCAACTTACTCAAGAGCGGGAAAAGGTCTAAAAAATGTCACTGACCAAACCCATTTTCCCCGGTGGCAGCTGCCACCTCGGGGAGGTTGACACTGCTTCCTTTTTGACTGCATGTGTTTGTTAGTGATCTGTGGTTTCTGGACCATCTGGGACATGGGCTGAACGGGGCCCGGCCCTGACACGTGGGGACTAGGTGGGAAGGAACAGCCCCAGGGGAAGGCCCCCCCCCCCCCCCCCCCCCCCCCCCCGCCGCACTGCGTCCCCCAGAAGCCGCAGCAGCTGCGGGGCTCCCTGCTTCCTGGGTGGAGGGAAACAGAACAGACCCGGCCTTGTTCACACAGGCATTTTGCAAAGGAGATTTATTTTCGCCGTCTCTCTTCTTGCCCCCAAACAAGGACCAGCAAGACACAAACCAAGCAGCTTCCACCCCGTCCCAAGATGGGCTGAAGCCGAGAATCAGTGCTGTGTCACCACACAGCTCACTGTGGTCACGAGAGAAAGGGGTTAAGATAAAGACAGAGGCCAAAGGCTGAGACTGTGACAGCCTCCCTGACCACTGAAGCCACGGCTGGTAATACCAGGCTCCCAACCCGCAGCCCGGCCTGGCGTCTACCTGGTCCCTTCACCCTGGCAGGAGGCCCGCCTCCCTCTCCACCAGCCGGCTGACCGTGCGCAGGACCAGGGGCAGGGCTGTGTTGGTGTCACGGTGATAGCGGGGCTCGGACACCTCCACGCTGGGCGTGAACACGAACTGGGCCACGCTGGGCATCTTCAGCAGGTTCAGCAGCTCGGTGGCCCGCGTGCGGACGGCTCCCGCGTCCTCCTCACCGGGCATGGAGCCCGTGGCTGGGCTCTGGGCCAGGCTCCTCATCTTTGACAAGAGCAGGGAGACCCTGGGGACGAGGGAGTCCCAGCCCGTCAGCCGCAGGCGCACCCCTCACGAGGGCAGGGGCGTCGTGGAGGGACCAGCTGCCAGGAGCACCCAGCTAGCGCGGTTTTAGCTGGGAGAGGTGAGGCGGCGGTGCTGACACAGCCCCCGCCACCTGCATCCAACCAGAAGGCCTGTGCGGCTCTGGGGGACGGAACAACCTCCGAAGCCGTTCCCCTTCCCAACGGGAAGCCTGTAGCTCCCTCTACCCACCGGGAACTGGTACCTGGGAATCAGGTCTTGGCTCCGGGAGGCCAGCTTGGTCAGTGTGGTCATGAGCACGGTGATGACCTGCGGAGGACACTTGGGAAGGGTGGTGGAGGGCCGCGACTGGGTGACCTCGAAGAGCAGGGCCTCCAGGGCTTCGAAAAAGTTGTTGATCTGCTCCACGGTGCACCGCCGGTCCCAGGACACCGACAGGTACTCGCCGATGGCCCACACCTGGGTGGGGGACAGCGCTTCAGCCTTGTGACAGGCCGCACGTCAGGCGCGGGCCGGGGCGGGGCAGCGGCTGCCTTACCACGGACGTGAGCACGTGCCCGCCGCTGCGGGGGCCGCCCACAAACTCCAGCAGCTCCTTCGCATGCTCGACCACCAGCGGGGGATGCAGCTTGCACAAGGCCGGGAACTGGGAGCTCAGCACCCTGCCAGAGAGGACACGCGGGCTGTGCTCGCCCCGCACCGACCCGAGCCCCACGGCCCATCCCGAGAAGACCTGGGCGGTGGTGGGAAGCCCCCAAGCACCAGGTGGAGGTAAAGGCAGTCCCGGCCCCGCCAGGAACCTCTTGCCCCGCCGGGGAGGAGGCTGGGCTGGAGCGGGGTGAGCCCGCGTGAACTGGGCCTTCAGCAAGGGGGAGAGATGCTCTGGAAGGCTCCATGGAAGAGGGGCTTGGGTGGGCAGGGAGGGGTCCGTGCAGTGGCCTAGGAAGTGCCGAGGCTGCGGCGGGGTCTGTGGCAGCTGCGGAACCGTAGCCGTGAGGGGTGGAGAGCACAGGGTCAGCGAACCCGTCCAGGGCTGGGCCGTGGAGCCACAGGAGGGGCAAAGCCTGCCACGAGGGACCCACCTGTGCACACCGGCTTCGTACCCCGGGACCTGGTAAAGCGAGTCACTTCGCTCCAGGAGCAGCAGTGCCAGCTGGCTGGCCAGGGCCCCGTCAGCAATCTGGGGGGAGAGAGAGAGAGAGAGAGACTGCGTCCCACCCCCAGGGAACACCTCTGCTCCGGACCCGGCTGGCTGCTGCCCTGGGGGCTTCTCTCGGCCCCAGTTCTGGGAGGCACAGGAGCCGGGCCGGGGCTGGTGTGAGCAGCCCTGTCTGCTGTGACGGACCGGCCCCTGGGCCACCGAGGAAGCTGGGGCCCTGTGGGTCCTGGCTCCGGCTGGCCCTCTGCTGCAGGGACAGAGGCCCCAGGAAGCGGGCTCACCTGTGTCACCGCTGAGAAGAACGCCCGGAGCAGGGTGGGCACGGCCTCGGCGCACTGGACCACCCGGGCACAGCCGGCCAGGGGCTGCAGCAGCCGGTAGAGCGGCGTCAACCTGAGGACACACGGCCCGGCCCTAAGCACACGCCTGGTCCCCGTCCGCCCGGGGACCCGGCTCTGGGAGCGCCTGCTCTGCCCTCATCACAGGCCACCCTGCGCATCTCCTAATCCACAGCCTGCTCCCTCCGCGGCCAGCCCTGCTCCCGTGGCACACGGAGGGCGGGAGTGCGGCTGGGGGCAGGAGGCCGTGGTCCAGTCCTGGCCCTCCCGCCCCTAGGATGTGCTAAGCCTCCCTTTCCCCACCTGTGGGAAGGAGTCAGCACAGCGCCTACCCAACAAGGAGACAAGGACGGGATCGGGAAACTGAACAAGCAGACCGCAAGCCAGGTGCCCAGGAAGCGCTTGGCCACGTGGCCAGCGCCTGTTGGGTGGGGGTCACCAGAGCTGTCTCTCCAGGTCAGAAGGCACCAGGCCTGGGGCGGATGCCAGGGCCCAGCCTCAAGGCCTCAGGGAGCTCTCGTGTCCCGCGTGGGGCCTGGGGACGCCTGGCAGCGAGCCCTACCTCTCCACGGTCCCGCTGGCCTGGGCACGCAGCAGGTGCTGGAAGAGACCCTGGGCCTGCGAGTCCCGGAAGGCCTCCAGGCAGCCGGGGGCCCTGATGGAGACGTCCCAGGGCGGCCTCTCGGACGCGGCCTGCAGCGACCTGTGAGCAGAGAGACTCCCGAGGCTGGGCTCGGATGTGGGCTCTGGCCCAGGCCAGCCGAAGCTGGACTCGGCCCCTGCCCTCACGGTACCCACTGGCCAGGGAGAGACTAGAGTGGATGTCACCGTAACATCACGGTGCCCTGACCCAGCCAGGAGCTGCAGGCTGACCCGAAAGGGCCTGGGAGGCTGCACGGCTGAGTGAAAGACAGGCTGGGCTCCGGGGCTGCCGTCAGGGGGCGGCGAAGAGGTGCAGAGAGACGCTCTGCTTGGGAGAGAGCAGGAGCGGCCGGGGGCAAGGAGGGGCGGGGACAGGGCAGATGCGGTCAGAAGAGGGGCCCACCTGAGCTGCAGGTCCAAGGCTGCGGTCAGACAAGGCAGGTCCAGCAGCAGGTGGAGCATCTCCACGGCCGTCCCTGCGTCGACCAGGGACGGGAGGAGCGCCACAAAGTCGGAGGTGAGGGGCGGGCTGTTCCAAGCCAGGAACTGCGGGGACAAGCAGGGCAGCTCAAGTGGGAGCCCGGAGGGCGTGACGCCAGCCCTGCCACCTCCTCCTGTTTCATTGTGACCCACGAGTTGGAAAATATGCCCTTCAACTTTCTTCCCCCCTATTCTTTTTGCTTCTGCACTCACTTTTGTACCAACCATCAAATCACTTTCTATTTATCATCGTTTATTTTCCTGATTAAAGAACTAAGTCTCTGATTTTAGAAAGGCCATGCAGTGACACGCCAATCACAAAAGACACATCAGGGCTTCCCTGGTGGCGCAGTGGTTGAGAATCCGCCTGCCAGTGCAGGAGACACAGGTTCGAGCCCTGGTCTGGGAAGATCCCACATGCCGTGGAGCAACTAAGCCCATGTGCCACAACTACTGAGCCAGCACTTAGAGCCTGTGAACCACAACTACTGAGCCCGCGTGCCACAACTACTGAAGCCCACATGCCTAGAGCTGTGCTCCGCAACGAGAAGCCACCGCAATGAGAAGCCTGCGCACCCCAACAAAGAATAGCCCCTGCTTGCCGCAACTAGAGAAAGTCCGCGCGCAGCAACGAAGACCCAACGCAGCCAAATATATATTAAAAAAACCCAAAACCCATCAAAGACAAAGGTGCCAAATGGCTGAACACACCCGGCAACGCCCCCCAGTGAAGAGATGCTAACCTGAACCAATCCTGCGAGCTCAACCACCAAGCCAGGCCCGACCTCGCCTTCCCGAGGGCACAGGCACGGGCGCCCCCCCCCCCAGCCCATGCCAGGACACTGCCCCAGGGGCCCTGCACACCCCAGGCCCCCAAGCCCCTGCTCTGGCTCATGGATGACCGAGCGTGCCTTGAAGAGGTTGGGGAAGCTTGTCCTGAGAACGCCAAGGTTTCTGCCAAACAGAGGCAGGCTGTCCCTGCAGAACTGGACGAACTCGAAGGCCAGCATCGGGCTGTGGAAATGTTCAGCGGGGATCCTGCTGAAGAGGTGCTGGTAGACGGCATCTGCGTCCACTGCGGCCGCCTCCCCTGAAAGCCAGCGGGCTCCGTCAGGGCAGAAGGCCTCGGGTGCTGGCGGGGGCCCCCCGCGCCTCGGGCCAAGCCTCCAGGGCCACACGTGTCTGCGGGACACCAAAGGCAGACGTGTCCGCCCTTCACAAGCACGAGAAGAGGCAGCTGAGCCGGATCCGGCTCTTCCCAGGTGTCTCTGGCCACAGACCCACCCTCTGGTTACGCTGACGGGGATTGTTCCTTGGAAGGGGCTGGTTTCACGGCACCTTCCAGGAAACTCTCGTGGCAAAGAGTGTTCACGATCAACACAGAGTTGGTAACGTTTTCATTTGCTACTTAAATCCATTTAAAAGTTCCCACCATCGAAGTGCTCACCGCTCACCAGAGCAGTGCTGCTCTACGGATGAAGGGAGGGGAGCGGCGTGCAGGGGGAAGCCGCCCGCCCCGCGCGCGGGCCCGCTCCCGCGGGAGGACGGAGGCTCACCGTGGTGCAGGAAGAACTGGGCCACGGGCAGCAGCGCCCGCACCCAGGCTGGGTCCCCACGCAGGCGCGTGTGCAGGGCCTTCAGGCAGGAGAGGGTGCGGTACAGGAAGGAGGGGTCCTGCCGGCAGAGCACGTCCAGCACCAGCACGGCCTCCACCAGACACTGCGGGGACCCGAGGAGGCCGCTCAGAGGGAGCTGAGCGAGCGAACGAGCGCCCGCCCGCCCGCCCGCCCGCCGGGCACTCACTGCTTTCTGCAGGTCTGAGTCTGCCTTCCTCAGGGCTCCTGGGGGAGGGAAGAAAGCCACCTGGTCTCTGCGTCCCCATCAGAACAGCCGAACAAGAAGGTGCCCTGTGTTCTGGAAGCTCGAGGAGAGGCCGGGCAGCCCAGAGCTGGGGGCGACCCCAGCGCAGACGCGAGGTGGGGACCGAGCGCCGTGGGCCGCGGACGGGTGGGCCGCGGACGGGCAGGGTGGCCCCGGGACTCACGCCGGTTACTCTGCTCGAGCAGGCGCTGGCAGTACTCGAAGGCCTTCTCCCGCAGCCACTCCTGGGGCGGCAGCAGGTGGCTGGCGGTGGACGTGGCCGAGAGCACGGACCGGGTGGAGCCTTCCAGCTCCGACTTGTCGTCTGGAAGGGAGAACGAGCGCTCAGCAGGACAGAGCAGGGCCATCCGCAGGGCGCGAGGAGGGCGGCTGCGCCCTGTCCCGCCTGCTGCCACCCCAACGGGACACGGTGGTGTGGATGAGCCCGGACTGTCTAACGGCTAGTGGGCTTGCAGAGGAGGAGTTGGGAGAAGCTGTCTGAACGGTCCTGTCGACACCTGGCTTCTCAGCACGTCTGGGAAAGGCCTTCTGGAGACCACGGGTCTCAGCCACTGTCGCCCAGGGGCCCACCACGTCCTGCCTGCATCCTACCTGCATCCGGGGCGCCGGAGCCCCCAGGCTCGCTGTCCAGCAGCCAGGCCCGCAGCATGGAGAAGGCCTGCACGTTCAGCCACTGGTCCTCCGTGAAGCGCTGGCCCGTGGACAGCACGGTGAAGAAGTCTGTGGCCACTGCCCCGTCCACCTCGGTGACAGGGCCCAGCTGCAGGAGGCAAGGAAGGTCAGCCGGCGCTGCGGGGCCCGGGAAGGGCCGAGAACACGCGGCCTGGGGCGCGCGAGCCACTGCCCTGGCCGTCCACGCTCCTCCGGGACCATGGGCACCCTGCCCCCCCCCCAGGGTGCATGAATGCAGGCACTTGAGCTGAAAACATGGCCCTCGGTCAAATACGATCCCTGCCCGTGTATTCCGGGCCTCAACCCACAGAGCGCGTCACAGGCTCGGGGCTGTGACCCAAAGCGCCCCCGCATGCCCGAGTGGAGTGAGGAGAGAGCGCTCGTTCTGGAACCGGGGAGGAGGCATGGGCGGCAGCCTGAAGGCCAGGCCGGTTGAGGCGGCCCGGGGACAGGGAGCCCCGAGTCCCCCAGCCTCACCTGCCGGGCTCTGGGCGTGGAGAAGAAGCCCCCGGAGGAGTGGGCGACCCCCTGCTGGACGCTGGCGTAGCGGAGCCAGTCCCCCAGCCGCTTGCTGAGCGCCCTGGTCTGCTCTGTGCAGGGCGGGGGCGACACCGTAGGAACCGAGTTAAGTCCCGCAGGCTCGGGCTGCCTGGGCTGCCGCAGGTCTTCCTAGGAACCGGCAGCAGCCCCAGCGGCCCCTCGCCCCCGGTGGCGGGGTGTGTGCAGACCTTCGTGGAGGGCGTCCGGGGCCAGGCTGGTGACCTTGGACACGACAGGGAGGAGGTGCCTCAGGCTGGGCCCCTCGGGCTGCCGGCTCTCCAGGACCTTGAGGACGCGCTGGCCCAAGCTCCTGACCTGCTGCTGGTCACCCTGCAAACCCCACAGCAGAACATGTTCCTGCGCGTCACGAACGCCACCCGGGTCAGGCGTCCGGAACGTCACAAGGGCAGCCCCGGCCCTGTGGCCTGAATCAGCCTCACAGCCCTGGCTCATCCCCCCACGTGGAATGGGGGCGGAGGGGGGAGGCGCCCAGGCAGCGCCGAGGGCTGCTGGGTGACAGGGGCCCAGCCGAGCCCGCCTGCCCCACCGGGAGCACGTGGCCCGCTGGTTCACTGAGGCCCCAGGGCCACCAAGGGCAGGGCGGCGGCAGTCACGTTACCTGGGCCAAGAGCACAGAGGCCACGAGGCCCAGCTGCCGCGTGTTCTGGATGTGGTCGCAGGAGAGGCTCAGGCTGTCGGAGGGTGCCATCTCTCTCAGGACAGCGGCGCAGAGGAGCTGGAGCTGCTCGGGGCAGGCGGGCGAGCAGAGGGTGCTCTGCAGCAGCGCCACGCAAGGCTTCCCCAGCCTGGGGGGAGGGGCGCGTCACCCCGCAGGGACGGGCCGGGGCAGGCAGCGCCCCCCCTCCCCGCCATGCCCCAGGGACACATGCGCGCACCTCCTGCTGTATTTTGTGGCCGAGACGATGAGGAAGAGCCTCCGCAGGGCGTCCAGGGCGTCGGGACCCCAGTCCTCCTTCTGCAGCAGCGCACAGACCCGGGTACAGAGCTTCCCCAGCTCCTCGTCCCTGATCTCCCTAAACAAAGACGACAGCGTCAGCAACCCGGCGACGAGGGACCCGGAAACGCCGCCCTGAGCTGTGACAGGACGGCTCTCGGGCTGGGGACCGTCCCTGCTGAGCAGAGGACAACCCAGGTGTCGTGGAGGAAGGCGGTTCCAGCAGCACCAGGCCTCTTGTGACGAACCCGCTGACCGGGTACCTGACCTGGGTCCTTGGCCCCCCCACCGGCCAGGCGGGGGACCCTCACTCCAGCAGTTACTACAGCAAACCTCCACGCATTCGGATTGTTATTCCAGGACCAGAAACACAAACCGATTGGTTTAGGAGTCAAAAGTAAGGGGGATTTAGTCTGAAACCAGTTGCTTTTCAAAAGATTCCTTCAGTGAACCTTTAACTTCTGGGAACAACAATTAAAAAATGAAAGGTCAAATATTATGACACATTACTCTAATACTTAATTTAAAAATTTATCTATTGAGCATTTATAACAGGTAAGATGCTGAACCAAGTCTCAGAACGGAAGCCTGGTTCTGGGCTTACTCCAGCCCAAAAGGCAAGAAAAAGCAACATGGCCACAAGTCACCACGCTGGGAGCTTCTCGGGGGCTCTTGGCAGGGCTCCCTACACAGCTGGGCCCCCGCCGCGTGTCCCCGCCCCCAAAAGCCATGACTGAAGACCACCAAGTCCACTCTGCTCGAGCTCAGGGTCTGAAATTCTGACCTGAGAGAGACGGCACATCCCCAGGCTGTGGGGCTGAGGAGAAGGTCCGAGAACCACGTGGGCTGGGGGTCCCGGGCAGCGGCTTGGGTTTCCTGTTCTTACCTGAAGGCTGGCAGACAAATCCCAATGGCTTCCCCACCACGCCTCGCCTCCCACCCCCGTTTCCATTTTTTCACTTAATCCAGCCAGAGTGGGATTCAGCCACCTACAAACACAAGCAAAGGCGCATGTAGGACGAGGAGGAGGAGACGGAGTTGAGAGGCCGGGTCCAGGTCTGCTTCTCACCGGGGCGACGACTAACGGAGAAGCTGCCAGCCCGTCTCGCAATTATAACTGAAACTCTTTCCCAGAACGGTGGTGCCCCTCACCCGTACCCCAGATTAGTCCCTTCCAATGTATTCTCCAAATCGCAGGATTCTTTCTAAAAGGCAGTCTGCCTACACCCTTCAGTAGCTCCCCACTGCTTTCAGACCCGAACTCCCAGGTGCTAGCAACGCTCACAAGGCCGTCTCGTCCTGTTTCTCCTGCTTCCGCCCCTGGCACGGACCCTCTGCCTGAAACGCTCTTGACTGCTTTCCTCACTGGCTGGCGCGTCACACACTCTGAGCTTCTGTTCAGTTGTCTTGTCCTTCAGGAAACCCCCCCCTGGCCTTGCTGCTCCCCCACCCCTTACCCAAGTCCCACTTTCTTCACCTATTCTGCAGTTCACAAGTCATGCTTCTGATAACCTTCCCCAGCCTTGCTTTCCATCTCTGAAAAATACAGAGAGAAACTAAAATTTACTCCAAATCCTAACTCCCAAACTTTAGTAATTTGTTTTAAAGTGCCACCAAAAATCACCGGCTTAATTAAAGAAAAATAGTGAAAACTAGTAAGACTCAACTGATAGTTATTAACTTTCCTCAAATCCCAACAGAGAGGAATTCCCACCCACCAGAGACAGAAAGACAGAGAAATAGGAATTAAATAGTGAAGGCTATTCCTCCTGCCTTTCAGCCTATACATTTATGACCTTGAATAGAAGATGAGCTGGGTGTTCTGAGTGGGTCTCAGTTCTTACGTGTCCCCTGGCAAGAACTCTAGGCTAAGCATGTCGCATGCTGAGTGAGATGCTAGCATTTAAAGATAATCTGTTTTCAGGGAGAGGAGATCAAAATGGCAGAGTAGGACGCAGAGCTCACCTCCCACCACAAACACATAAAAAATACGTCCACACTGAAAACAAACTGGAGACTGGCAGAAACACTCCCGTGCAACCAAGGCTTTGAGAAAGATCCGTACGGACTTGGGGAGGAGGAGCGATCGGTTGGGACTTGTGCCCCTAGTAGGGGACACAGAAGAGGAGGGGAATACTTGGGCTCAGAGACCTTACTGGGGAGGTAAGGGGTTCGAACCACGTACTGGGTGTCCCAGCCTCAGGGTCCGACACCAGGAAGATGAGTTCCCTTGGCTGGTTTGAAAACCAGTGGGACTAACAGCAGGGCTGTAAGAAACCTCGACTCCATTCGTGAAGCATGGGCGCAGGCTAGCTTACTCCTGAAATGAGGCAGAGGAAGCAGACTGAAACTGCCCGGGGCTCTGGCTGGTTTCCCGTGATCACCCCAGCACGCGCCCCAGCCCCAGCCCGAGCTGAGCACCTGCTCCAGCCCCTCTTGCTCCAGCACTGCTTCCCCTTTGGGGGCAAAGACGCCACTGCTGGGAGCGGGGAGAGCGCACACTTGGAACAGAACCAGCTTGGACCCGACCCTCAGGACAGCTGCTCCAGCAAATCGGGACCCGCCCTGATAGGGCAGTGATGGCCACTGAACAGACGAGAAGCTCCAGCTCGCACCTGGCTCTGGCTCCGGCTCCAGCCCCTCTACGTCTCCAGCCACACCTCCTACCGAGGCGACAGCTGCCAGCACACCCTGGAAGAAGATATGACCCCTGCTCACTGCAGCTCCTGCTCCCCCACCAAAGCCAGTGGGCACATGCACACTGTACAGGGACGCTCCCACACGAGGACACCCCTTCGAGACCACGACAGGTGACTCACCTAATTTCACAGAGACAGAAAAAGCCAAGCAAAATGAGAAGACAGAGGAATTTGTTTCAAATGAAAGATCAAGAAAAAAAAAAAAAAACGGAAAAAAACAACCAATGGAACAGAGATAAATAATTTACCAGATAAACAGTTGAAAGCATTAGTAATAAGAATGCTACCTGAACTAGGGAAAACAATAGATAAACATGGGACTTCCCTGGTGGCGCAGTGGTTAAGAATCCGCCTGCCAGTGCAGGGGATACGGGTTCGAGCCCTGGTCCAGGAAGATCCCACATGCAACAGAGCAACTAAGCCCGTGTGCCACAACTACTGAGCCTGCGCTCTAGAGCCCGCGTGCCACAACTACTGAAGCCCACGCGCCTAGAGCCCATGCTGCACAAGAGAAGCCGCCGCAAAGAGAAGCCTGTGCACTGCAACGAAGAGTAGCTCCCCTCACTGCAACTAGAGAGCCTGTGCGCAGCAACGAAGACCCAATGCAGCCATAAATAAATAAATAAATAAAATTAAATAAACAAACAAACAAACAAATAAATGGGTCCACCTGCCAATGCAGGGGACACAGGTTCGAGCCCTGGTCCGGGAAGATCCCACATGCCATGGAGCAACTAAGCCTGTGTGCCACAGCTACTGAGCCTGTGCTCTAGAGCCCACGAACCATAACTACTGAGCCCACCTGCCACAACTACTGAAGTTCGCGTGCCTAGAGCCTGTGCTCCACAACAAGAGAAACCACTGCAATGAGAAGCCCACGTGCCGCAAAGATGAGTAGCCCCCGCTCGCCGCAACTAGAGAAAGCCTGCGCACAGCAACAAAGACCCAACGCAGCCAAAATAAATAAAACTTATTTTAAAAAGAGCAATGAGACTAAATCCATGCTTACCTACAATTTCTCACCTTTGATATTAAAAACAAAAAAAAGAATAGATAAACAGTGAGAATTTTAACAAGGAACTAGAACATATAAAAAAATAATTGGAGCAGAAGAATACAATGATTGAAATGAAAAACATACTGGAAGGAATTAATAGCAGACTAGCTGATACAGAAGAACACACAAGTGATCTGGAAGACAGAATAATGGAAATCATCCAATCAGGACAGCAAAAAGAAAAACACATTAGGGCTTTCCTGGTGGTGCAGTGGTTAAGAATCCGCCTGCCAATGCAGGGGACATGGGTTCGAGCCCTGGTCCGGGAAGATCCCACATGCCACAGAGCAACTAAGCCTGTGTGCCACAATTACTGAGCCTGCGCTCTAGACCCCGCGAGCCACAACTACTGAGCCTGCGTGCTACAACCACTGAAGCCCGCGCGCCTAGAACCAGTGCTCCGTAACAAGAGAAGCCACTGCAATGAGAAGCCCGCGCACCACAATGAAGAGTAGACCCCGCTCGCCGCAACTAGAGAAAGCCCGCGTGCAGCAACAAAGACCCAACACAACCGAAAATAAATAAATAAAAAATAAACTAAAAAAAAAAAAAAAAGAAAAAAACACATTAAAAAAAATGAGGACAGTTTAAGACATCTCTGGGGCATCGTCAAGTGTACTAACATTCACATATAAGGGTCCCAGCAGGAGAAGAAAAGAGTCAAAAATGTATTTGATGAAATTATGACTGAAAACTTCCTGTGCCTAAAGAAGGAAACAGATATCCAGGTACAGGAAGCAAAGAGAGCCCCAAACAAGATGAACCCAAAGAGACCCATGCCAAGACATACCATAATTTAAAAATGGCAAAAGTTAAAAAGGGAATTCTAAAGGCAGCAAGAGAAAAACAATCACATACAAGGGAACCCCGATAAGGCTATCAGCGGATTTTTCTGCAGAAACTTTTCAGAGCAGAAGGGAGTGTCGTGAGATATATTTAAAGGGCTGAAAGGAAAAACCTACAATCTAGGATACTCTACCCAGCAATGTTATCATTCAGAATTAAAGGAGAGAGAAAGAACTTCTCAGACAAGCAAAAACTAAAAGAGTTCATCAATACTACACTGACCCTAAGAGTTAAAGGATCTCCTTTATGTGGAAAAGGCTAGAACAAGAATTTACAGAAAAAGAAAAAGTCCCACCAGTAAAGGCAAATATATAGTAAAGGCTGTGGGTCAACTAATTAAATAAACTAGTACAAAGGTCACCATATATGAACCCCATGGTAACCACAAATCAAAATCGATATTGTGAAAATGACTATACTACCCAAAGCAATCTACAGGTTCAACTCAATCCCTATCAAGTTACCAATGGGATTTTTCACAGAACTAGAACAAGAAATTTTACAATTTGTATGGAAACACAAAAGACCCCAAATAGCCAAAGCAATCTTGAGAAAGAAAAACGGAGCTGGAGGAATCAGCCTCGCTGACTTCAGACTATACTACAAAGCTACAGTAATCAAGACAGTATGGTACTGGCACAAAAACAGAAATACGGATCAGTAGAACAGGATAGAAAGCCCAGAGATAAACCCACACACATACGGTCACCTTATCTTTGACAAGGGAGGCAAGAATATACAGAGGAGAAAAAACAGCCTCCTCAATAAGTGGTGCTGGGAAAACTGGACAGCTACATATAAAAGAATGAAATTAGAACACTCCCTAACACCATACACAAAAATAAACTCAAAATGGATTAAAGACCTAAACGTAAGGCCAGACACTATAAAACTCTCAGAGGAAAACATAGGCAGGACACCCTATGACATAAATCACAGCAATATCCTTTCTCACCCACCTCCTAGAATAATGGAAATAAAAACAAAAATAAACAAATGGGACCTAATGAAACATAAAAGCTTTTGCACAGCAAAGGAAACCATAAACAAGACAAAAAGGCAACCCTCAGAATAGGAGAAAATATTTGCAAATGAAGCAACTGACAAAGGATTAATCTCCAAAATATACAAGCAGCTCATGCAGCTCAATATAAAAAAAACAAACCCAATCCAAAAATGGGCAGAAGACCTAAATAGACATTTTTCCAAAGAAGACATACAGATGGCCAACAAATACATAAAAGGATGCTCAACATCACTAATCATTAGAGAAATGCAAACCAAAACCACAATGAGGTATCACCTCACACTGGTCAGAATGGCCATGATCAAAAATCTAGAAACAATAAATGCTGGAGAGGGTGTGGAGAAAAGGGAACCCTCCTGCACAGTTGGTGGGAATGTAAATTGATACAGCCACTATGGAGAACAGTATGGAGGTTCCTTGAAAAACTAAAATAGAATTACCATATGACCCAGCAATCCCACTACTGGGCATATACCCTGAGAAAACCATAATTCAAAGAGTCATGTACCAAAATGTTCATTGCAGCTCTGTTTACAATAGCCAGGACATGGAAGCAACCTAGGTGTCCATCGACAGATGAATGGATAAAGAAGATGTGGCACATACATACAATGGAATATTACTCAGCCATAAAAAGAAACGAAATTGAGTTATTTGTAGTGAGGTGGATGGACCTAGAGTCTGTCATACAGAGTGAAGTAAGTCAGAAAGAGAAAAACAAATACCATATGCTAACGCATATATATGGAAACTAAAAAAGCACTAATGATGAACCTAGTGGCAGGGCAGGAATAAAAACGCAGATGTAGGGAACGGACTTGAGGACATTGTGGGGAAGGGGAAACTGGGATGAAGTGAGAGAGTAACACTGACATATATACAGTACCAAATGTAAAATGAATGGCTAGTGGGAAGCTGCTGAATAGAACAGGGAGATCAACTCGATGCTTTGTGACCACCTAGAGGGGTGGGATAGGGAGGGTGGGAGGGAGGCTCAAGAGGGAAGGGATATGGGGATATATGTATACACATGGTTGATTCACTTTGTTGTACACAGACACAACACTGTGAAGCAATTATACTCCAATAAAGATGTGAAAAAAACAAAACAAAAAACAAACCCTCAAGGTAAGAAAGAAAAAGAAGAACGGAGAAGAACTATAAAAACCGACTAGAAAACAAGCAACAAGATGGCAATAAGTACATACCCATCAATAGTCACCTTAAATATCAATGGACTAAACACTCCAATCAAAAGACATAAGGTAAGAGGGAAGAGATATGGGAACATATGTATATGTATAACTGATTCACTTTGTTATAAAGCAGAAACTAACACACCATTGTAAAGCAATTATACTCCAATAAAGATGTTAAAAAAATAAATAAATAAAGATGCTATGATGATCCATGTAAAAAAAAATTAAAAAATAAAAATCCCACCCAGTTCTCTCAAAAAAAATAAAAAAATAAAAAAGACATAAAGTGACTGATTGGATAATAAAACAAGACCTATCTATATGCTGCTTAAAAGAGAATCACTTCAGAACTAAAGACACACACAGACTGAAAGCAAGGGGATGGGAAAAGATATTTCATGTAAATAGAAACAAGAAAGCTGGGGCAGCAATACTCATATTAGACAAAGTAGACTTTAAAACAAAGTCTGTAACAAAAGCCAAAGAAGGGCATTATGTAATGATAAAGATAATAGGGGACTTTAACACCCCACTTACATCAATGGACAGATCACCCAGACATAAAGTCAGTAAGGAAACAGTAGTCTTAAATGACACATTAGACCAGTTGGACTTAATTCAACTGGGCATCAATATCTACAGGACATTCCATCCAAAAACAGCAGAATACACATTCTTTTTAAGTGCACAGAATACACATTCTTTTTAAGTGTGGTCTTTTTAAGACCACAAAACAAGTCTCAACAAATTTAAGAGAATAGAAATTATATCCAGCACTTTTTCTGACCACAACTATACGAAACTAGAAATCAATTACAGGAAGAAAAATGGGGTAAACGCAAACATGTAGAGACTCAACAACATGGTACTAAAAACCAATGGGTCAATAAAAGAAATCAAAGAGGAAATAAAAATACCTCAAGACAAATGAAAATAAAAACACATTCCCGGGCTTCCCTGGTGGCGCAGTGGTTGAGAATCTGCCTGCCAATGCAGGGGACATGGGTTCGAGCCCTGGTCTGGGAAGATCCCACATGCCACGGAGCAACTGGGCCCGTGAGCCACAACTACTGAGCCTGCACGTCTGGAGCCTGTGCTCTGCAACAAGAGAGGCTGCGATAGTGAGAGGCCCGCGCACCACAATGAAGAGTGGCCCCCACTTGCCGCAACTAGAGAAAGCCCTCGCACAGAAACGAAGACCCAACACAGCCAAAAATAAATAAATAAAAATAAAAAGTTATTAAAAAAAAAACACCACATTCCCAAATCTATGGGATGCAGCAAAAACAATTCTAAGAGGGAAGTTTATAGCAATACAGGCGTACCTCAAGAAACAAGAAAAATCTCAAACATCCTAACTACCTACCATCTAAAGGAATTAGAAAAAGAAGAAGAAACAAAGCCCAAAGTCAGCAGAAGGAAGGAAATAATAAAGATCAGAGAAGAAACAAAATAGAGACCAAAAAAAAAAAACAAAACAATAGAAAAGACCAATGAAACCAAGAGCTGGTTTGTTTGTTTGTTTTTTTAAATTTTTATTTATTTATTTTTGGCTGTGTTGGGTCTTCACTGCTGCATGTGGGCTTTCTCCAGTTGCTGTGAGCCGGGGCTACTCTTCGTGGTGGTGTGCGGGCTTCTCATTGCGGTGGCTTCTCTTGTTGCAGAGCACAGGCTCTAGGTGCACGGGCTTCAGTAGTTGTGGCATGTGGGCTCAGTAGTTGTGGCTTGTGGGCTCTAGAGCGCAGGCTCAGTAGTGGCACACGGGCTTAGTTGCTCCGTGGCATGTGGGATCTTCCCGGACCAGGGCTCGAACCTGTGTCCCCTGCATTGGCAGGAGGACTCTTAACCACTGCGCCACCAGGGAAGTCCCCGAGAGCTGTTTTTTAAAAATATAAAATTGGTAAGCCTTTAGTCAGGCTGATAAAAAAAAAAAAAAAAGAGGATCCAAATAAAATAAGATACGAAAGAGGAGAAATTAAAACTGATATCGCAGAGATACAAAAAACCATAAGAAAATACTACCAACAGTTATATGCCAACAAATTTGACAATCCAGAAGAAACTGCTACATTTCTAGAGACATACAAGTCCAAGACTGAATCAAGAAGAAATATACAATCTGAACAGACCTATCACTAGTAGTGAAATTGAATTAGTAATTAAAAAATCTCCCTGGGCTTCCCTGGTGGCACAGTGGTTAAGAATCCGCCTGACAATGCAGGGGACACAGGTTCAAGCCCTGGTCCGGGAAGATCCCACATGCCGTGGAGCAACTAAGCCCATGTGTCACAACTGCTGAGCCTGCACTCTGGAGCCTGAGAGCCACAACTACTAAAGCCCGCGCGCCTAGAGCCCGTGCTCTGCAGCAAGAGAAGCCACCACAATGAGAAGCCCGCACACCACAACGAAGAGTAGCCCCCGCTCACCGCAACTAGAGAGAGCCCGCGCACAGCGATGAAGACCCAACTCAGCCAAAAATAAATAAATAAATTTATAAAAAAACCAAAAAACAAAACTCCCAGTGAACAAAAGTCCAGGACTGGACAGCTTCACGAGGGAATTCTACCAGACATATAAAGAAGAGATAATACCCATCCTTTTCAAACTATTCCAAATAATTGAAGAGGACAGAACACTCCCAAATTCATTCTATGAGGCCACAATTACCTTGATACCAAAACAAGACAAAGACACTACAAAAAAAAGAAAATTACAGGCCAATATATTTGATGAATATAGACGCAAAAATCCTCAACAGAACATTAGCAAACCAAATTCAACAATAAAAAAAAAGATCATAGGTAATTCCCTGGAGGTCCAGTTGTTAGGACTTTGCACTTTCACTGCTGAGGGCGAGGGCTCAATCCCTGGTCAGGGAACTAAGATCCTGCAAGCCATTCAGCACAGTCAAAAAAAAAAAAAAAAAAAAATCATACACCATGATCAAGTGGGATTTATTCCAGGGTCACAAGGATGGTTCAATATCTGCAAATCAATCAGTGTAATACACCACATTAACAAAAGAAAGGATAAAATTCACATGATCATCTCAACATATGCAGAAAAAGAATTTGACAAAGTTCAACATCCATTCATGATAAAAATTCTCATCAAAGTTGGTATAGAGGGAACATCCCTCAACATAATAAAGGCCATTTATGACAAACCCACAGCTAACATCATACTCAACAGTGAAAAGCTAAAAGCTTTTCCTCTAATATCAGGAACAAGACAAGGATGCCCACTCTCACCACTTCTATTTAACACACTATTGGAAGTCCTAGCCACAGCAATCAGACTAGAAAATTAAAAGGCATAAAACTTGGAAGGGAAGTAAAACTGTCACTATTTGCAGATGACATGATACCATATATAGAAAACCCTAAAGTTTCCACCAGAAAACTATTAGAATAAATAAATTCGGTAAAGTTGCAGGATACAAGATAAATATTCAGAAACCTGTTGTTTTTCTATATGTTAGTAAAAAACTATCAGAGAAAGCAAGAAAACAATCCTGTTAAAATCATGTCAAAAAGAATAAAATATACCTAGGACTAAGCTTAACATAAGAGGTGAAAGACCTATACTCTGAAAACTATAAATCACTGATAGAGGAAACTGAAGATGATATAAAGAAATGGAAAGACATCCTATGTCCATGAATTGGAAGAATTAATATTGTTAAAATCTCCATACTACCCAAAGCAATCTACAGATTTAATGCAATCCCTATCAAAATACCCATGACATTTTTCACAGAACTAGAACAAATAATCCTAAAATTTATATGGAACTACAAAAGACCATGAATAGCCAAAGCAATCTTGAAAAAAAAGGACAAAGCTGGAGAGAGGTATCATGTTCCCTGATTTCAGACTATACTCTACTACAAAACTACAGTAATCAAAACAGTATGGTACTGGCACAAAAACACACACATAGATCAATGGGACAGAAAAGAGAGCCCAGAAATAAACCCACACACTTACAGTCAATTAATCTATGACAAAGGAGGCAAGAATACATACATACACACACACAATGAGGAAAAGACAGTCTCTTCAATAAGTGGTGCTGGTAAAACTGGACAGCTACATGTAAAAGAAAGAAATTGGAACATTCTCTAACATCATATAAAAGTAAACTCAAAATGGATTAAAGACCTAGATGTAAGATCGGAAACCATAAAACTCCTAGAAGAAAACACAGGCAGAACACTCTTTGACATAAATCACGGCAATATTTTTTTTTGGATCTGTCTCCTAAGGCAAAGGAAGCAAAAGCAAAAATAAACAAATAGGACCTAATTAAACTTAAAAGCTTTTGCATAGCAAAGGAACCCTACCGAATGGGAGAAAATTTTTTCAAGTGATATGACTGATAAGGGATTAATATCCCAAATATATAAACAGCTCATACAACTCAATATAAAAAAAAACTCAATTAAAAAATGGGCATAAGACCTGAATAGACATTTTTCCAGAGAAGACATACAGATGGCCAATAGGCACATTAAGAGATGCTCAACACAGCTAACTGTCAGAGAAATACAAATCAAAGCCACAGTGAGATAACACCTCACACCTGTCAGAATGGCTATCATCAAAAAGACCACAATAACAAATGTCAGTGAGAATGTGGAGAAAAGACAACCCTAGTTCACTGCTGGTGGGAACGTAAATTGGTGCAGTCACTATGGAAAACTGTGAAGTTCCTCAGAACACTAAAAATTAAACTACCATGCCATCCAGCAACTCCAATCCCAGGTACATAACCTAAGAAAACAAAAACACTAATTTGAAAAGGTACATGCACCCCAATATTCACAGCATTATTTACAATACCCAAGATATGGAAGCAACCTAAGTGTCCATCAACAGATGAATGGATAAAGAAGACGTGATTATATATAGATATACACACACAATGAAATATTACTCAGCCATTAAAAAAAAAGTGAAATTCTGCCATTTGCCACAGCCTGGATGAACCTGGACAATATTATGTGTAGTGAAATGAGTCAGACAGAGAAAGACAAATACGGTATGTTATCATTTATAATGCAGAATCTAAAAAATGGAATTAATGAATACAACAAAACAGAAACAGACTTATAGATATAGAGCACATACTAGTGGTTATCAGTGGAGAGTGGGAATTGGGGAGGGGCAAGATAGGCGTAGGGGTTTAAAAGGTACAAACTATGTATTAAACAAGCTACAGATATATTGTATAGCACAGGGAATATAGCCAATATTTTAGAATAATTTTAAGTGGAGTGTAATATATAAAAATATTGAATCACTATGTTGTACACCTGAAACTAATATTATAAATCAACTATACTTCCATTTTTGAAAAAAGATATCTATTTTTCTTTAATACAGTTCTCATAAATTCAAGTGAACTTGAATTGGAATACTGGAACTTGAATATTGGAATATCCGTCCAAGATTAAAAGAAATACAGACTTTTTTGGACTTGGTGGGGAGACGGTGCTACAAATCCTCAAAACACTTGCTTTACAGACTTTCAAGGGTTACTCTAACCATATCAAACGTTTACCCTGTTTACAGCCTTCAGAAACTAATATGCATTCAAGATCTTGCTTCCCTAAGATCAGAGGAGCCTCAACCAGCCTAATCTTTCCCACCAACTGGTCCAGCTCCAAATCCAGTTTTTTTTTTTTTTTTTTAAACCATGGTTCTGGCTGCATTTTCTTCTCTTAAAGTAGCATCAAGTCTTACACTGTCTGATAGACTATGGGGTTTGAGTCCGAGCTTACATCTGCTTTCTCCCATGAGTGGCTAGTTGGTGAGGAAAGGGCTACCGACTTAGTGAGAGTCCAGAGCCAGCTCGGGGTCCTAAGACGCTGGGTAATTTCTCAATACATCCAATGCATCCACAAGAGAGCGGATCTTTCTATATAACAAAATCCTCCATGCCTCCCCAAAGCCCTCGCAAGGTATCGAACTCATGGGCTTTGCACAGGGCTCGCCATGGCTCAATCAAACAGGCTCTCCAGCGTATTTGTAGCTTTCTTGACCCTGAAGCAACTAACAGCTCTGGACCCCACTTCCTGCCAGACGTGGGGTCCGCACCCGCCAAGCCTTTGGCCAAACCATCAGCGGGGTCCCACCCCCACTTCATTTCCACTCATCCTTCAGAGCGCTCTCAGGAGCCACCTCCTCCGGGGACCAGCTCGACCCTCCTCGGACCTCCTCACCCCGTGCCTGGCCCGCGTGGCCTCCCCAACCTCAGTCTCTAAAGTGGGTTCAAAGGGGGCTCCTTCGAGTCGCCGCGCGCGGGCCCGGCTCTGAGACCCACCACCAAGTGACCGAAGGGAAAAGCTCGGGCGCACCTGGCCTGGAGGAGCAGACTCTCCGCCCCCGTCGTGAACATCCTGCCGCCGCCGCCGCCGCCGCCGCTACCGCCGCTGCCGCCGCCGCCGCAGTTCGGAGAGCAGCCCTCACACTCCGCACGCTGGCGACTCCGGGAGAAAAGCCCGCAGCAACACCGGCTTCCGGGTCGCGTCACGTGCAGCGTCCCGTGGCGCATCACGTGAGCAGGGCGCACAGGCCGCCGACCAATGGGCTTTGACGGAGCGTCTCAGCCGGGGGCGGGGCCGGCAGCGCGAGGGCCGACGGTCAGGGCTGGCTTTGTGTCGCGTTCCGGCACTTTGGACCGCGGGATTCCGGGACCTGGAGACCCCGGAACCTCCGCACCCCGGAACCATGGTACCCGGCACCCCGGTGCAGCTCCGGGCGCTGGGCGCCCGGGAGCCGCTAGGAGCGGCCTGTCACCGCTGGGCCTCAGCCCGTCGCCCCAGTTCTAGGTTCTGTTCCGTGAACACAGTCCGCTCCGCCGCCTGCAGGTCCCGTGTTCAGTGCGGCCTGAAAAATACTACACAGACTGCGGTCGTGGGCTGGGTCTGTGTCCTGCAGTTTGCAAGGAATAGCTGCAGCTCTCAGAAGTTCTTTTTTAAAGCTCCCATTTCATTTTGCACTCAGCGTAGGCTGTACCTGCTGCTTTAAAAAATCTTATTCAATCCCCACCATAATCACAGACTATCGGTATCTCGTTTTACAGATAAGGCAACATGCTCAGAGAGGGAAGGTCAATTTCTAGTAATTCTGAGAGGTGTGTTGGCCACGGTATTTCCAGCCTGCAGACTGCGCGGGGACACAGGGCGGTCCTCTGGGCAGTGACAGTCCAGCGTGATAAATGCTGTCACAGCCTAAAACAGGAGGAATACTTCGGGAGGGACAGGCGCCTAAGAGGAGCCCAGAGGGTGTCAGACCAAGGGGTGGGAGGGGAAGGCCTAGGCGAAGGTCCTGAAGGCAGCACGAAGGCCTGCTTCCTGTGGCTTACATGCACCTCAGGGGAAACCTGCTGTTTGGCAGGAGAGTAGAGAATGGACTGGGGGGCCGTGGGGTGGGTGGGTGGAGAGAAGGGGCTGGTCCAGGAGAGGGAGGGAGGTTCCCTGAGCTAGGTAAGGGCCACGTGAATGGAGACGTAGGCTGATTCAGTAACCGTTCAGGGGGGATTTGTAGCACCTGGTAACATGGATTTGGGTGAGAGGAAGAACAGGGAAAAACCAAGGGCAACAGCAGGTTTCTGCTTATGGGGTGGTGCCATTCACTCGACCTGGGGGCAGGAGAGGATGAGGAGGTTTGTGGAGTCATTCATTCAAGGAACAGGCACTGCCTGAGTCCCTGTGCTGTATGCGTAGTGTTTTAGGTTCTGGGGAATGGGGACCGCGAGAGGCCAAGTCCCTGCCCTCATGGAATTTACAGCCAACAAAAACGATCATTATCAAATATACAATCACACACGTAAGCCTAGTAGTGAAATGCTCTGAAAGGGTCATAAAGCAGAGTAAGAGAAGAGGGTTGAGGGAAAGTTGGATGTTCTTTGGATAGGGAGGGTCAGGGAGGCCTGGGAGGGATGAGCAGTGGGGAAGACCCAGAATGGAGGGGTGGGGGCGGGGGCGGGCTCAGCACTCTTCTGCTGGAATTCCGGCCTCCGGACGGTGAGATGCCCTTACAGCGCCCAGGTGGAGATGTTGCGGGTGACTGGTGCTGAGGGTGAAGAGCCGGGAGCCAGTGGGAGCGGGTGAGGCGGTGAGAACGCATCTGCCCCGAGAGCGCATGGAGCGAGGCGGGCGCCCCCCCCCCCCGAGAGCCCCGAAGAGCCCCAGGGTGAAGAGGAAGGGAACTGGCCTGGTTACAGGCCGTCCTCCTGGGAAGCCTGCTGAGCACCGTACCTCGGCCATCTCACCTAACGTGGCCGTCTCACCCTGAGGGAGCGTTATTGTTACCATGTGAAGGATGAGCTGGCTGAAGCTAAAGGACTGGCTAAGGGCCCTCGTACGCGTAGGCGGAGGAGGGCTCGGAACCGGCACCTGGACCCCAGGTCAACGCCGGTAGCCGCTCTGCCCGCTGCCTGCTGAGCAGTGGCCGGCGAAGCGGGAGTCCCAGGTGCCGCAGGGAGGCCTGAGCGAGGGCAGCGCGGACTCCGTGCACCTGGCGTCCCTCGGAGGCCCGTCTGGAGATGGAAAGCAGGTCTCTCATTAGGAGATTCAACATAAAGAATTGCAACCAGGTGGGGAAGAACGGAAGGGGCACACGGAGCGGCAGCTGCTCCTAATGCCCGGGGAACAAGGGGAAGAGGGTGGAGTGGTGAGAGCCTAGGGCCGGGACGAGGGGTCCCGCAGAGCTGAAACTGACCTGGGAGGAGGCCCCCATGGGCTGGGACAACCCACCGCGGTCAGCTGCTGTTGCCAGGGCGTTTCCTGGAGCTGAAGAAAGCCGCGGAGAACGGGAAGCAGCCTCCGGCCTTCCGGGCCCCGCCACGGCCCCGCGTCAGGCCGCCGGGGCTGGGAGGAGCCGGCAGAGCGGAGACGGGCTTGCAGAGGCCCAGCCCTGGAATCATGAAACGGCACAGAAAGTTGGGTCTGAAGCTACCAGACAGACGGTAGCTTAATAACGACACGTGGTTTTGGTGGGAATTGGCTGGTTTACTTGAGCGTGGCCTACAAATCAAATCCGAACGTAACTGCCTTTGGACCTGCAAAATGTGAGACTTGGAAGGGAGTTCAAATACCAGTTTCACAGCCACACACACACAAAAAGTTTATTAAAGTAAAACATATATAAAGCACACAAATCTTAAATGAACTCAGTGATGTCTTACATTTCTAAAACTCAGTGGTATGCTGGTAAACCTCTAACTGGCTCTGCTGCGGGTGTGGGGAGGCTGATTTGTAGTGTTTGATCATTTCCGTGGTGTGAACACTCCCACAGTGGCGGATTTCAAGCTGCCGACGTGCTGTCACTGGACACTTGGGAGCAGATACACGGCAAGCAGCGCCCCCATTGGACAGTCTGTTCACCACGCAGGCCCAATCCACGCGAACAACCTCGAGAGCTTCGGTAATAGTAAAATAATAGTAAGCTGTGAATTGAGTATTTATTACCTTGGGTCTTAATGTAATTTTTCACGTTATTAAGTTTATGTAACTAAAATTTAAAAAATGGCTTTGGTGAACAGCTCTCAGAATTCCTGAAAATTGGACATGCAGCTCTCGCAAGCTGGCGCCAGCACACGCTGCTGTAAACCTGAGCGGCCACGGCCAGGATTCAGGATTCAGGACGCCTCCCCCTCCCCGCTGGCTCCCCGTACCCAACAGTCCACACCCACTCCCCTCCCCAGAGGCAGCCGCTAGCCTCGCTCTCATCACCAGAGATCAGGTTTGCCTCCTTTTACACTTCATACAAATGGAACCCACAGTACTGCATTTTGCCTTCACGGTGATGCCGTGAGGCTCATCTGTATTGTAGGATGACAGCAGCTCTTACTGCTGTGTACTAATCAGTGTGTGACTGTATGAGTTTACCACAACTTCTCCATTCTACTCTTGCGGAATATTTGTTTTGTTTCCAAATTTCAGCTACGATGCACAAGCTGGCTTTTGGTGGGGATATGCACTCACTTGTCTTTGGTACTCACCCAGGTTCATAGGGCAGCTTAGCTTTCATTGAGAACTATGTGCTCTCACACACTCACACACACACCCCAAGTGATATTACCAAGGGTAATACTTGACTATTTCTTACAAAATGTACATTTGTGTAAAATGCTATTTTAAGGTCTTACTAGTGAGAAATGATTGTCTTAATCAAAAACAAACTTAGAAAACTTAAACGGGGCTTCCCTGGTGGCGCAGTGGTTGAGAATCTGCCTGCCAATGCAGGGGACACGGGTTCGAGCCCTGGTCTGGGAGGATCCCACATGCCGCGGAGCAACTGGGCCCGTGAGCCACAACTACTGAGCCTGCGCGTCTGGAGCCTGTGCTCCACAACAAGAGAGGCCGCGATAGTGAGAGGCCCGCGCACCGCGGTGAAGAGTGGCCCCCGCTTGCCACAACCAGAGAAAGCCCTCGTAGAGAAACAAAGACCCAACACAGCCATAAATAAAATAAATAAATTTAAAAAAAAAAACTTAGTTAAAAAAATGCTAATTAGGGACTTCCCTGGTAGCGCAGTGGTTAAGAATCCGCCTGCCAATGCAGGGGACACAGGTTCGAGCCCTGGTCCGGGAAGATCCCACATGCCACGGAGCAACTAAGCCTACGAGCCACAACTACTGAGCCTGCGCTCTAGAGCCCGTGAGCCACAAATACTGAGCCCACAAGCCACAACTACTGAAACCCACACGCCTAGAGCCCGTGCTCCACAACGAGAAGCCACCACAATGAGAAGCCTGCACACCGCAACGAAGAGTATCCCCCCGCTCGCCGCAACTAGAGAAAGCCCGCGTGCAGCAACGAAGACCCAACGCAGCCAAAAATAAATAAATAAATAAATGAGGAAATTGTAAAAAAAAAAAAAAATGCTAATTAGCCAATGTAGCTCCTAAAACTCATTATTCTCACTCTTGCTTGCTCTCTAGCTAAAATCCTAACCTGTGATTAATCTGTTACTGTTGTATGAAGGCTTCAGCTGGAGCGGTGATGGAGCACCAGAGGGAGGAAGAGAAGTGCTCAAACCTTAGCACCGTGGACCACTGTGAAATCTGAAAAAGGCACGTTATCAGCTGAACGAGGGGATGAGTCCCACGCACAAACAGAGGGAACCTTGAAGATGATGGATTTGTGACAAACCCCGGGTCAGAGCCAGTCTGCGGCACAAACGCCCAAGCGCCCCCTTCCGGTGACTGTCAATCCAGCAGCACCACGAAGAGAGCAGGCGGCGATTTCCCCGCAGCTGAGGGGGCGGAGCTGCCGCTCCCAAGACCACACAGAGCCCGGTGTCGTTTCTTTAATATATAATTTTATTTCTGGTTATAGAAACAAATGCTAAGAGGAGAAACAAAACTTCCCCATCCACATACAACAATTTAATAGATAAAAGAACAGTTAAAATAAATGAGAAACAAAAAGTAGAAATTTTAAACTTTGTTATAGCTTTAAAACATTAACGTCTGGTACAATTAGAAATCACATTCAGATCTCAAACTTTAAAAAAAAAAAAAGTATGGCTCCTTATTAAAAAAATACTGTATCCCATTTGAAATGAAAACGCAGGCCGGCCCAGCTGCGGTGGGCCCCGCCCCGTCCTCTCGTCCCCGTGACGGGGTTTGTGCCGACCCTCCTGGGTGTCCCACAGGCCCCATCACACTCACAGGTGGTGAAACACGGCCACGTGACGTGACCTCAGCTTCCCATCCAGCGCTCTGGGACCTAATTCACTCTACAGGATACCACCACTTTTTAAAGCACTGATGATTAAACATATTGTGAAAAATACTCTAGACAGCCACCATTAAAAAAACAAAAAAACCACTCACACACAGACACGCCCCTAACAGCACCCGCCCCCCCAAATGATCTTTACAGGAGAATTCTCAGTCAGATAAGAAGGAACAATCCGTGCTGGGTTTAACCCTCCCCCACGTGCGCCAAGCTGCCCAAGGTCAGGGTCTGAGTGTAAGCCACGAGCAGGGACACACTTTCTTCTTTCCTCCCGGATCCCCGTCCTGAGCTAGAAATCGAGCCAGGTCAGTTCTGGGCTACCAGGTATTCAGAAAGCCCTTCCTGAAAGGAAGCTGGGAGGGGAGGAGGTAAGGGCCAAACTTAAAAGTGTTGGAGTTTTAAATCCTATTTTTTACTTATTAAAAAAATTTTTTTGGACCAGTTAACCCAGAAATTTAGAGGCTAAGATCCTAAGAGGCCACAGGTGTAGTTCAATCCCCTTCAGGCCAGTTAACTTCATGCACAAAAAATCCATTTCAGAGTCACAGGCCTCCTTCCAGCTCAGCCAATACGTTCAGAATTTGGGGACAGGTCACAGCGCTCCTCGTGGCTCTGGGCAACAGCTCAGAGGAACAAGTCCTATTACTGCGGGTAAGAAAACCTTTACACAGGAAGCACAGAATCTTTTTAAAGTGTCAGACCACTGGAACGTTAACCCGGGGGGGGGTTGCAGGTCTACATGGCCATGTCCCTCTCAGGTCTGGCCTCCCCTGCACTTGTCACTGTTTCTGACACAGAGTAAACCACCGAGAAATATCTGGACGAATCAAATGAGCCAACGATTCCGGAAAAGATTCTCAAATAAAGAAAAATGAACTAGAATTCTTCCAATTCTATCTTGACTCTTAAAATAACTGGGTTTGGGCAAAAAGGCGAGAGTAGTTTGGAGACCTCTCACGTCTCCCTTGGAAGCGAAAGGGAGACTAAAACCCGGAGGCATAAACCGAAGACACCCTGGCTCATCCGGCCGGGGGTGCGGGCCCCGTGCGGCCAGCTTTTGTCACGTCAGCCCAGGTAGAGAAGCGTGTCTGCTTTGTCTTCTCTCGACCTCTTCCCAATCGCTACCAGCATGATAAGCAGGTACAAGGAATGAATGAAATCCTCTGAGTGGGGCTCCTCCCTGGAGAGAAAGAAAGAAGCCTAGAAACAAAGTGACTGCTGCCTTCACTCTTCTAAAACACTGAGCAGCGAAAACCGTTAGGGAAAGGAAAAGACACCGAGGATCCTGAGGCCCGCTCGCCCGAAGGAGAGTTCTTCATTCCAGCCCCGCGTGAAAACACAGCACAAGCGCCCTGCTCCTGGTCCGCGGTCAGTCCGCAGGAGGCCCCCCGTCAGCGGGCGGCCGGGTCACCGTGCTGCTCAGGGCAGGAACAGGGACAGCTTCCCCGACAGGTCGGACCTCCCACAGCGGCTGCTCAGACACCCACTCGGATGTGATGGGGACACGGGGGTCTCGGCACACCTAGAGGCACGAACCTTTCCAACCTCTGTCCTATGCTGAGTCGCCCTGTGTCCCCGGGGCGGGCGGGGGGGGGGGGGCGACGGTGGTGCAGCAGGACGCGGTCTGATGGCAGGAGGGGACCGTCCCTGCGGAGGCAGGGCTGAGCTGCGGCCTGAGCCCGGCTGGGAGGCCTTCCGCAGAGACGCCCCCGACAGCCCGGCGGTGCTGGGGGCACGACAACTCGGCAAGTGACCGTCCTTTCTTTGCAGCGTAAGAGCAAAACTACTTTCCCTAAACACACTTGGCAGACGGCCCGTTTTCTATTTCCGTTTGGAGGAAATGCTGGTGGTGTGTCACACACCCCGCACTGCAGAGCGGCTGTGACTCCGGGGCTGGACAGAGTGGGCGGCCGCTCTCCGCAGAGACCCTCACAGTCGGACAAGGTCACCCGAGGGGCCGCGTGGTTACTGATGGCCGAGGACACCTGCAGGCGTTGGGCCCAGACCTGCCGCCCTTGGACCCAGAGGGAGCAGCTTCTGGTAGTAAAAGAAAATGCGAGAAGCGGGGCCCCGGCAGGAAGGGCGGGTACACGCAATGGCGAGAGCTGTGTCCTGAGCATTTTGAACCCTAACGTGGGAAACAAGGCCTCGAGAAAGGAACCTGTGAGATGAGAGTAGTTTCTAAAACACGGGGAAGCAACCTGAGGACCACGCAGAGAAACCACTGCTGTGCCCACCGCACCCCAGCCCCGGGCCTCCCTCCCTCCCTCTCGGGCCCTCCCACCTTTACAGCAGCACGTGTGAACGGTTTAAATGGTGCTTTTATTAAACACCATCTTCTCTGGCAGAGGTATCACGAGGGCAGCTTCGAGCAGCCGTGGAGAAGCCACTTTCACTGTCAGCCACGCGGGGACGGGGCCTCGGTTTAGCAACTCTGGCCATTTCTACTTGCAGAGCCTCATGATCATTTTGGGTAACTTATTCTAGAACAAGCCACGCACTGTTTACTCGGCACTGAAGCAAGGGGCGGCCGCATGGTCCGTGGCACCCGAAGCCCGTTCCCGGGGGCACGACAGTCCCTCATCCCAGATGAAGCCATCCCAGGGCACAGCAGAACCTGAGGCTTCTGGAGAAAAACAGCTCATTCCCCTGCATCAACTGTACGTAAGTCTAACCCCTAAAAGCCCCGCGAACAAACCTCTCTTCTCTAACATGCTCTCACATTTGGTCTGTTCTTTGTCTGCATAAAGGAAGAAACTGACCAAAGTAAAAAGCCAAAAAAAACAGTCTTTCTCCTCCTTCTGAACTCCAAGCGGCCAAAGAAAGGGGTTTCTGTCTACAGAGATCTCACAACACGCCCGAGGAGATGCACAACTCACTCTGAATGGTCCACGCAGAGCTACCTTTAGAGGAAGTAAGCGCATTAGCTGAACGATGTCTGCGACCTTGAACTAGTCCTTCGCCAGGGCCAGTGAGGTCCAGAAAAGGGGCCAGGCAGCCCGGGGGCCCCCCACAAACCCATTCCCTTCCAGCTTGAGAATCACCGATGAGCGTTTAGCAACTCAGGAATCCACTTTCACCAAACTCCCACAAACAGCAAGCCCCAAACATGAACCAACCAGGCCCCGGGAGGGAGACCGAGGGCCCCCCTGCAGCGAGCGAGTCAGAGACGATGGCGTCCGGCCTAGGGACCACCCCCCCCTCAACAAGCACGACTCTGATCTCACGGGAAATGCAGGCTGTGTACCCTTTACGGACCTAAGAAGTGAAGCTGGATAGACTGACCACTGATCACAGGTTCTGCCCTCGACAGCGCTGTGTGACTGGGAGCTTCGCGTGCAGAGAAAGCTGCAGATGGCGGACGAGGGACCCTCGGTGTCCACTCCGGGGCAGCCGATGAGCTCCTAGGTGCAGCCCTTCCCACTTCCGACGCTGGACCCAACTGTCTTGGGGGAGATGCTCAACTGCTTAAGAGCAGTGATTTTCGTGACTTCCTTCCTGTGCAGAGAGCGTGTTTTCCTGTATCTGGCACTGGTAAAGGTGATGACTCGTCCAGCACAGCCGGACAGGTGGACCCAGGTACCCGGATAGAGAGGGAGCCACTGTGACAACAGGGGCCCAAGTGCCCTGCCCTGAGCCGCACCCACCTGGCGCGAATTCCAGCCCCTGGGTGCCCTGAGGCTGCAGTGACACGAGCACCAGGCCAGGTCGGCCAGGTCGACTCACTTGCGCTTACTTTCCCAGCCTCGGCTGGGTCAGCCCACGTGCCACACCCATGCTTGCGGGCCGGCGGCGGGTCGGCGGGTCATGGCTGCCAGGCCCCGAGGGCGGGGGTTCTCCTGGTCACTCTGGCCTGGCGCTCTTGCTCCCGTGGGCGGGCTTGGCGGGGGGAGGGGGTGTGGAACCATCTGAGGACATCGGCGATCCTGCTGGCCGCCACGTGCGTCTTCCTTGGGGAGCTGGCCACTCCTGGGCCTCCTGGCTACCAGCCCCAGGGCAAGTGCTGGCGGGAGCCACGCATGCCATCTGGTCAGGTGACCAAAGGCCCATCCGGAAGCATACCGTGAACCTGGAGTGGCAGGTCCCCCGAGGCCGGGCTCCACAGGGTCCCTTCTTCTCCTTCCCAGAAGGAGCTAAAAAGGCACAAGCTCTCCACGTGGCAGAATGTCACCGAAGGGTACCCTGTCCTGTCTCCCTTCCGGTTCCAGTCACCCCCCTCCACTCCCTTCTCCCTGAACCACGGCCAGAATAAACAGTGGGGTCGCCGCTGATAACAGACAGAAACCGAAGAACCTCAGGAGTCAGGAAAGCGCAGGGTCAGGGCCAGGCTGGCCAGACCAGGCAGCGAGGCCCGGAGCTGAGGGCGTCCTGTGGCCTCAGCTGTCCTGGGCACCCGTCCTCCGTGGGTGGCGCCAGCTCTCCCGAGGAGGCGAGCCTGTGGCATCAAGGACAGCCCGTGAGCAAAAAGCCCCTGCGGGAGGCCTGCGCGGCCCCGGGACCGAGCAGCAACGAAGGGGAAGGAAGCGATGGCCGCCCCGGAGCCCTGGCCGAGGACCCACAGGGGCCAGGCCACCGGTGTCGGGGCGACCGCCTCGGCCTCACTCGCTCTCACACTCGACCACACACACCAGGCGAGGCCAAAGACAGTCCACGCGACACAACACAGAACGTGAGCAGGGCGTGAGTGCCTCTCACCACCGGGCGGGAACGAGGCGCCACCCCCTCCCCGTCTTGGCCGTGTCACAGGAGAAATCCTCCCCACGTGGGGTTCAGTGCCGCGGACGCCGGACCAGGCGTTTCCCGGGCCGGGCGTGCGGGGACGACCGCGACAGCGAGAGCACCTGGCCACGCCTGGCCCTGCGGCGGCGCTGCCGTCGGGGCACTGATGCGGACGGCGCGTCGTAAGGGAGGAACCGTTTCCGCCAGGGCCCCCGGAGCTCGTGCGGAAGGGCCGACGCGGGGCGCCAGGCCAAGTTTAAAGCCACTTTTCACAGAGACGTGCTTAACATTTCCTGAGAACGTTCTCCCAGAGAAGCTGAAGGACTACAGGCTCCCCCTCCTCTGCTCACGTCTCCGGGGGGGCGCAGGGGGTCCCACCGAGCCGGCGAGAGCTGCGGGCCGAGCCCAGGGCCTTTGGCGCTGCGGGCAGCAGACACGGTTCCGATGGGAAACGCCAGGCAGGCTGTCGGGCGGTGAAGACACTGGAACCTGGTGATAAAGCCTGGTGAGCGGCCGCGTGGCAGCCGGCCATCAGAGCCACAGGGAAACAGGGGCCACTCGACGTGACAGTCCTCCTGTCGAGCGGCCACCTCCTTCCCCCGAGGACCAGTGGCCGCGTGTCCCCCGTGTGGCCGGGACGCAGGCCAGACGCTGCAGCCGCTGGCTCAGGTGGGTCTTTCGTGTGAACAGCTTTCTGCCTTGAACACCAGTCCTGGAGGCCGTCAGTCTTTCTTGAAGTTAACAGACAGAGCGGCAAGTTTACCCTCCGTGGGATTAATGCCAGTAAGAAGCCCAGACCTACAGCTGCTAAACTGTCTACAGATGAAAACCGCAAAAACAGATGATCCCTTCTGTGTCTGTCTCAGGTTGACGATGAAGCCTGAATTCCGTGTTTCAGCAAAACCAGACACACCTGGGGCCCAAAGCCAAACCAGGCGCCTCCCCTCCGTCCCATTAATGCCAATACTTTCTATGTCGCTTTTAGGAGAAGAAACCATAGGACAGTCTGAAATCCGGCGGTGCTGCCTTTCTCTCGCCTCTTTCCAGTCTCTTACAAACAGGGCTGGATCCCCAGGCCCGCGCTCTCCTTCGGAGGCCCGTCCGCAGCAGGCTGCGTCTCTGTCTCGTCCTCGGGGCGAAGGCTGCTCTGGGAGCCTGGCTCCTGTGCGGGGTCGGGGCCGCCGGGACGTGTTCCCGGAGACGCTGAGCTACAACCTTCTCCCCACGCCCTTGACGAAAGGCACGGGGAGAAAAGGTGCTGCTGGGGGAGAAGGAAACGAAAACAAAGAATTCCCAGAACCGTACAATCAGCTGTCTGAACATGTTTATGGGTTTTTGTCTTAAACCAGAGCGGGGGCAGGAGACAAGATGCCGGGAGGATGCGTGTGTCCGGGTGCACGTGGACGGAGAAGTCCTGCCCGTGTGGCACCGAGCGCGGTCTGCGTGGAGCCCCCTCATCTCGGTCCCGAGCGGCGGTGGTGTCGGCCGCCTCGGCCCAGCTCCGGAACTCCTTCTGGCGTGTGTCCCGCTCCACCTCCACGCGGGCGACGTCACTCCCCGGTCCCGGGGCCCTGTGGGCCGGCAGCCGCAATCGCCCCGGCCTGCGTGGTCACGGTCCCCAGGGGCTCCTCCACTCGGGACCTCTTGACCTCGGGCTCCCCGGGGGGCGAAGCGGAGGGGGCGGTGGCGGCGGTGCTGGGGGCCGCCGCTGCTGCCGGCTCCTCAGGCCCGACCTCGCGCACACGCGTGACCACCACCGGGGTGGACGAGCTAGCCTGAGCCGCGAGGAGCTGCAGGGGGCTGGCGAGGGCTAGGGCGGAGGAGAAAGAGTCACGTTGGGAGGCCGGCTGGGAGCAGCGCTCGTCTGTCCTGCGTGGCCACACGAGGGCCAAGGGACGTAGGGGCCCAGCTCCCTGGCACGCCGGGCGCCTCTGGGTAAAGCCAGCGGCAGCACTTGGCCGCCAGCCCCTCCCGGACCCCGGCCCACTCCCCGCCCCAGGGGCCTCCGTCCCTGTCTCCTCCTCATGCCGCTGCTTGTGTGTGTGTATCCCTCTAGACACCCCACTGGCTCCCGCCTCCCCTCCGGCAGGGCCTGCCCGCACCACGGAGCTCTCTCCCCCCAGACCTCCCCACACCCTCCTGCGTGGCGCTCAGGGCGCCAGTGCCGTTTCACTTCCCTCTCCGACCTCTATCCCCCTAGCAGGGCATGAGCTCCGTGACCTGGGGATTTTGCCTGCTCCCTCGGGGCTACCCTAGCATCGTACCCCAGCGCCTGGCACATAGCAGGTGCTCAATACACTGAATGGATGACCACATTAACTGGGAAAATGTTCTTGCTGCACTGACCCTGGTCAAAGCACAGAGCTTAAGGCCAGGAAGTGGACGCCGGGCAGGGCCTCACCGTAAGCGCTGCCGGCTAGACTACTCGTGGGGACGGTGTGCTTGCCGTTCTGAGTGACGGCCCGGACCGGAAGGTGGTGCTGCCCGATGGTCACTGGTGTGGCCGGCTGCAGGATGGTGACCGTGTGTCCGGGGACCCCTGGGGCCATCTGGCTGGCCACCGTCTGGATCACTCGGCTGGCGGCAGGGATGGTGGCAAACGCGATGGTGGGCTTCTCTTCCAAGCCTGCGGGGACAGCGTGCGTCAGAGCCACATTCATGGCACCCGCGGTGGCACTCACAGGCGTCTCAGCCTGAGCCTGTCCACGTGGGGAGGGGGGCCCTGAAGCAGGGACACTGGGAAAAGACCCTGGTTCTCAACAGAAAACTTCCAGTGATGGAATGTTTTGAAACAAGAGTAAAGCAAGCAATAGGGCTTTAGGAAAAAATTTAAATACCTTGCACTTTAACCAAAGCAAGTTTAATCTAAGAGAAAAAGTGTATTATTTGGAATGAAAGGACTTGCACTTGGAGCCATAACTCAGTTTTCTTTTCCCAAAGCGCATGTGTCGTTAGGACGGTATTACAGAAGACGCAGCCGCTGAGATCAGCCACCAGCGGTCAGTAAGAGGCTGCTTCACGCAAAAGCGTTCCCTCGAGGGTCTCTGACAGCACTGGTTGCATTTTCAACATTTACCTCATTAATTCCCTGGGACCCAGATTTCTAACTCAGGACTTTTTTTACTTTGAATGCCTTCTAAGGACCCCTGCTGGGGGTTCTACAGGACTCTTCCTCCGACTCCGATCTGAGTCCCCGTACCTAGTTCAGGGGCAGCTGGGGGCGCTGGGCATGTGAGTGCTGCACACAGGGAACAGCGTTGCAGAGGATAATCAGTGCTGCTTCATAGGACGCGCTTCCCCAAAAACAGGAGTGGGGAGGAGCGGCCGCAGCCCGGGAGCCACTGTCGCCCAGAATAGCCTGTGCCCCACGCCTGGGCTCTCCAGCCCCCCAGCCCAAGCTGACGGCTCCACCTTCTGGAGACCCACGTCCCCGCCGAGGCACCACTTGGCGACGTTACCTCTCGCCTCACTGCCCAGGTCCAGCACGGCCGTGCCCGCCGCTTCGTGGGCGCCCCCCGCCGAGGCCTGGCTGGCGAGGATGTATCCGTTGGCGGAGCTGGCGGAGGTGGTGACCACCCTGAGCATGGTGACAGGGGGCGCCTGCTGCACCACGTGGATGGCGTGGCCCGAGGGCTGCTGGGCCGTCACTAGGGAAGCCGGCATGTAGGCCACGGGCTTGGCCACCAGATTGGGCGGTCGGGGCGGCACGGCCATGATCACCGGCTGGGCGCTGACGGGAGAGCCTGCGGAGGAGGACGCGGGTCAGCGGAGACCCCCGCTTGCTCCCTTCCTGGGTGGGGCGCGGCTCCGAGCTCCGCCACATCAGACCAGAGGACAAGACCCTTCTTACCGGGTGCGCTTTGGGAATACCGATACTCGGGAACAGAAGCTAACTTTGCCCCAAAGTCAGGGTCATGCGGAATGGGTGAGCCCTCCCGGGACAGGCACTCTGGAGTCTGCAGGCCACTGGAACGCGGGGACATGAGCCCGGGGTGGGTGGGTGAAGCTGGGGCGCTCCTAGGAGGGGGGGAGACAGGACCACAGCAGTGAGTACGTACGACAAGAAACGAAGACGACACTTATCAGAACGGGAGACGTCTCAACACCCGTGCCCTACATGCTGCCTTTGCCCAACTTTTCCTGATGCTTCTCTATCCTCGCGAGGGACTTCCGACCCTGGCACTCCGCCCGGTACACGTAACATCACCCAGCGTTTAAAGGCCCAGCGAAGGCCACGATCCAGAGAGTTTACCTCCTGAAGGCCCGGGCCAGCCTCCCAGGAAAGCGGCTCGGGCTTCTGGGTGAAAAACAGCAGCTTTGCTGGGATGGGCACCAACCTCCCCCTGGACAAACTGACACCCGGAGAGCAAAGCACATGTTGGGAGCCCAGCCGTTTTGTCTCGCACAGACAATAATCCACAGAACACTTCGCCTGGCTCTAAAATCGAGCATCTTGCCCAGCTCCTGCCCAGAGCATTGCCGGGATGGGCTGGACAGCAAGACCGTCCCCGACCCAGGCCCAGCCGCCTCATCTGACTGGTCTGACGCTCAACCTGGTAGCCACCGGGTCACTCTCCAGTCCTCGCGTCTGTGACGGCCCTGACTCTCACCGTGAGGGTCCGAACTCCCATCGGGGCCTGTCTAATCCGGCTTTGCTCCTCCATCCCCAGCACAGGCACCCCTGCCTTCTCTCCCTGAGACGTGGCGCGTACCAAGCTTTGGCTGAGCTCTCCTCCTGGCCTGGGGGCTCCCTTCCCGAGCCCCACCCGCCCCAATGCAAGTTCTACCAGCACAAGAACAGGTTCCCAACGACCAGTGTGACCTTGAGGACGGGCCCCCTTACGGACACTCTTTACGGGGGCTCCCTGGGCAGCGCTGGACACACAGCGCAGGCCCAGTCACTATTCCCAGCTGGCCGGCAGGCTTGTCTACACGTGACAAGCAGTGTTGGTCACGGGGTTGAACCGTGTCCCCCAAAGACATGCTGGGGTCCTACCCTCCAGGGCCTCAGAAGGGGGCCTTCCTTGGAGACAGGGCCTGTAAGAGGTGGTCGAGTCAGATGAGCAGGAGGGGGCCCTCGTCCGCCTCCGTTCCTCCGTTTCCCCCCATTCCCACTGCGCGTCACCCCAGCGTCCGAGAACCGACGTGGAGGACCAGCTGCCGTGCCTGCTCACTGCCTACCGCAGGGCTGGCCGGGCCTGAGCCGGTCTCTCCAAAAACCAGTGAGGAGGTTTGAGTGGCCACGGCCCCCGGGGGCGGTGGGGCGGGGACTTACCTGGACGACAGCGGCCCGAAGGGGGTGCGGAAGCAGGAGACGCCCCGCTGCCTCCGTTTCCGGAACGCCTGCTCCACGAGCTTGGCCTCGGAGGCGGGGTCTATCCGCCAAAAGGACCCCTTCCCGGGCTCCTCCTGGGAGCGAGGGACCTTAATGAAGTAGCGGTTCAGAGAGAGGTTGTGGCGGATGGAATTCTGTGGGCAAAGCAGAGAGAGTCACTGGTCACGGTGGGTCAGACCTGAGCACAGCAGCCGGGAGACCACGGCCCCGGGTCCGGGCCGGAGAAGTCTCCTCGGGGGCGGGGGGGGGCGGCTCACTGGGGAAGGACAGGGGTTTCACAGTGGTTTTTCTTGTGAAAACTCAGCACAGGCTCACGACCACCCCTTAAACAGGAAGCGAAACAGAAGGACAAGCCCTGGCCTGGGAGACGCCCAGCTCAGAGCTCGTACTGAACCAACTAGCCAACGGGACAGAGTGGCCACGGAGGAGACCTGAGCGGCTGTGACGTGCTGGCTGTGGCCAAGGCCGGCGACAGTCTTGTGAACCCACACAAGAAACCGTCTGGAAAGAGCGGGGACAGCGTGTTTCCAAGTTAGCGCAGGAGACGCCGGCGCACCGAGCGTGGGACCGTTTCCGGACCCAAGGGGGTGCTCACTCTGGACACGGCGCGGCCGTCCGGGGAACGAGCCCCCAGCCCCCGGGGCTCGTAAAGTCGGGGCCCAGGCGCGCCGCACCTGCCAGCCCTTGTCGGCTGTCCGGTAGTACGGGTAATGCTTGGTGATGTGCGCATAGATGCCGCTCAGCGTCAGCTGCCGGTCCTGCGCCGAGGAGATGGCCTGCACGATCAGCTGTGCGTAGGAGTACGGCGGCTTCGACTCGTCCTGAGGACACAGCCAGTGTGGGGTTAGCCCGGAAAGACGCTTCCGGTCCGACCCCCCGCCAGGCCACCTGCTCATGGAGAAAACCCTCCAATGAGGGCGCGGATTTGCAGGGTCTCCGCTAAAACCAATCCCCACGACCTCCTCTTGTTTAATCCACGTGGTTTAAGCTAGGAAGAGCTGTGTCTCCCTCATGAGGGTAAAAATTAGGTTTATTCATAGTTTAATTCTGAAATTTCTCACCTCCTCTACAAATTGATTTAAAAACAGTGGTCAGATGGGAATGAACTAAGACAAAGCTGTAAGGCGAGAGTCTGACGTTCTTCTCAGAGACTGTAATTACGCTCGGAGCCATCCCGCCCCCGTGGACGGGACGAGGGGAGGCCGAGGGAGGGAGGGGCAGGGACGCCGGCACCCCACGCCCGGGCACCGGCCAACGCGCCGAGGGCTGAGACCTTGGGGCTGTCGCCTCCGGACGCGTCGGCCTGCTGCTCCGAGGCGGCCTTCGCGGCGAACTCCGCTGCCAGCTGCAGGTCCGAGGTCACGTTCTGGACGAAGCGGTAGCCGGAGGACCCGGCCCCTCGGGGGCTGGCCGGGCAGGAGTTGGGGACACTGCGGAGAGAAAGGACACGTCCTGAGTTCTGACCCTGAGCCGAGGAGGCGGGCCCGGTGCTACAGGATGTCCGGACCCCCGGACGGCGCGGGGGGCCGGAGCTCATGGCACTGCCCCACCCCCACTGTCCTGACACCGCACCGAGGGCGGCCAGGGGACTTGGGCGGGTGACGGCCACACGATGGCGCCCGAGAAGAGGCCAGGACGCGGGGAAGCACAGTGCCCGCCTCCCAGACCGGTTCCCAGGCCCGTGGCGCCCACCGTCAAGGTCGCCGCCTCAACCCACGGGTTCCGGGGAAGGGGGGGGGGGGCTCCTCTCCGGTTGGAAACTGCAAGCCAATCCGTGGGCGGGAAACATCGGAGCTCCCACTCCGGGTCTCAGCCCGCACGGCCCGAGCTGTCTGCGGTCTGTCCCCGCTGCCCTGCAGCTGGCACAGCGGGGCCCGCCAGCCACGGGCATGGCCCAGTTCCCGCTGCTAACAAGGTGGGCTGCGGTCTTCAAACCATGTCGCAATTTTGATCTTGTAAGTTACAAGTATTCCGAGAAAATCCACACAAGCTCTGAAAGTGGGTCCCAAACCCAGGTAAAAAGTGTCCCTGCTGAGAGCTGACCGAGAGCCCGGGGTTGCCGGCCTCCTTCCGCTTATCCCCGTGAGTGCTGAGGCCAGCCTGCCCACATCCACCAGCACCCCCGGAAGGCGCCCTCCGTTCTCCCAACGCGCCCAGGCGTTCCCGCCATTGTCCAAATGACAAGACGCCCCCCAAATCCCCACAAGTCAAGCTCATGTGAAAGCTCTTTGTGCCACTTTCCCGGACACACACGCAGCGCCTCCTCTCCGGCTGAGCTGCCATCTCTGGCTTCCCTGCCCAGCTCCTCAGAAGGGGGAGCCGTCTGTGGCTTTGAAGGAGGGGCTCAGGAGACAGTTACTAAACACGGGAAGGGAAGAACGAAAAAATAAAACACTGAGACTGGGAAGAACCTGGCAGTTGATATGAATGGTGAATTCCGCTACAGTCGGTAATTACCCCTTTTTGGTCAGGAATCTGCAATCTATGTAGAAATTATAAGGAATCTTTTTTTTTTTTTTTTTTTTTTTTGAGAATTCTTGTTCTCCTCCCCACTAGATTCCCCAAACATGGAGACAGTAAGTCCTGTGAGTATAGAAATTTTAACCAACAACCGTTAAGGTAGGATGCAGTAATAAAAGCAGCTCTTTCTGAATTTCATTTTGAACGAAACATACAAAACCCAAGCTTATAAAGTAAGGCAGGAGGGGAGAGAAGGCGTCTTACTAGTGACATGCTCACACACTCAGCGTCAGGTCTTCCAAATGCATCCATCCGGGAACCAAATGCCATGGCACACAGTGGCTCAATGAAGGTGCAACCCTGATGGGGGCTGGGGGGAGGGGCTTCCTGAAGCCTCTCTGCCCTGCTTCCTCCAACGACGTGGTGCTGCAGGACGTGCCAGCACGGAAGCGCCGGTTCGCCAGCTCCAGTCCCAGACACGTTCAGCGCCCCTTCTGGACTTGCACACAGGTGAACCGAAACACCACGCCTGGCCCATGCTCTGACCACAGGGGGCGAGAACCGTCCCCCGGAAACACACTGGCCTCAGGACAGATCAGGAAACGTCCAGGTTGGTGGAAACAGACAGTGCAGGGCTTATCTGGGAAAACCTCGCTGACATCTGACCTCTGTGACCCACGGGGCACCCTGACCAGTGCAGACGACAGACAGCGACTTCTGGGCTTGGGCACTGGGGATCCACTGTCTGTCCCAAGTCCATATTTTGTAAAAGATCATAGGAAATTTATATCTAACTCTCAAAAAGCAAAACCCAGAGAAAAGTCTGTCATCCCCCACAGAATGATTTCTAGTGGAAATAATGAACAGCGGGCTGGCAAGGCCGGCTCGCAAACGGGAGGAGAGGCCGGGCAGCCTCCACGCCACTTTCTACGACGTGGCAGGCTTGTGCTGACAAACCCTTCCTGGGGAAGCGTCCGCGGGGACAGGGCACCGCTGATGCCCAGAGGGCCCAGCAGGCCCGGCCTGGAGAACGTGCGTTCGTGCACACCGCCGCACAGACCTCAATAAACCCCATTCAGCTGTCACTGCAGGCTGGCCTCGGCCCAGAGGGCTGTGCCTGGTACCCCGCCGCCCTGGCGTCACACGTCCGGAGGGCAGGAGCAGAGGAGGAAGGAGGTGAGCAGGACGTCTCTGGGCTGAGAACATGCAAGTCAAAGGCGGGCCTCGTGGGGGTGTGTGTGGGGCGGGGGTTCTGGGCGTCTGGGGGGCGTGTCCCACCCTGGGGAAACCGACCAAGACACTGAGTGTCCCCCGAGGGAGTTTCCTAGTCCTCTGCAAAGTCCCTGACAATCAGCAAAATAGGAAAGATTCCTACAGTATAAACACACACGTCGTCTCTAGAGGGGCGGGGGAGAGGAATGCCGGGCCCCCTGGGACGCCAGGCTTCAGCAAAGAGCCGCCCACTGCAGGGCCCCCCAAGTGCCCGGGGTGGGGGAAGTCTGATTTGCGGACGGGGTAAAGCAGCAGAGGCCAAGCAGCCTGGAACTACCGGACCTCACGTGATAAACACCGTTCTTCCCACCTTGAGGTTGCAAGTGGGAACGACGTGGAAGACGCACTTTAGGACATCAGTCACTGACCTCGCCCCCACCCCCCTTTTACGGAAAAACAACTCCTAAGTCACATTTCCATTCAGGCAAGAAGGGCTTCGGCTCAGGAGTGGAGATGGCTCACGGCTGGCCGGTCCTGCCAGCGGCTGCCCTGCATCTGGGCCACCGTCTCACCAGGACAAACGTGCCAGGCCCTGGGACAGTCCAGGCCCAGAACATGACTCCTGTGACCGCTCAAGACACACCTGGAACCACACCGCACCCTGTATTCACAGCAGCCTGACGGAGAGAGAGCGCCCAGGCCCACTACGAGGGTGAGAGCGCCCACTACGAGGGTGAGAGCCTGAGCTGAGAAAAGCAGATCTGACCAGAGGCCACTGTCCCCAGAGACGTGCTGAGCCTCGTCCGGGCTCCTGCCGTCCCCACGGTGTGGCCTTTGCTGCCCCGCTCAGACGCCTGGCGGTCCGGCTCCACCTGGGCCTCAGCAAAGCGCGCAGGCGGGAGGCTCTGGGTCCTGCCCCTCCCGAGCCAGCCTCCTGGGAAGGAAGTCCTGCTGGTCCCGCACCAGAAACATTTTCTTTCAGTGTTACTTGTTTATAAAGCGTTTCAGCCACTTAAAGAAAATCTGCTTATGGCACAATTTGCCTCAAATCGATTCCAAGCTGTAGAAGGACTTTTCAACAGAAAAAAAATTATAATTAAAAAAAAAAAGGAAGTGGGAATGGATCTGAAATGGAGGTGGGAACGTGGGCCGCCCAGGCGCGGGGGCAGCGTGGCCCCTCCACCCTGGCCCTGTGCCTCGTTTGCCTGGATGGAGGGCAGCTGGGCCAGACAGGACACGGGGAACACACAGAGGAGGGGCTCGCGGAGGACGCCAGACGGCGGGGAGGGGGGTTGCCGGGGAGAAAGCAAAACAAAGCAGGATCACAGCTCCAAAGAGGTGAAGAGGTTGTATTCACAACAGTAGGACACAATTAAGAGGACATCTGGAGAACAAGGAAATGCTCTTACAATTTTTAAAAAGAGGAGAAATAAAAGTTCAATAAAGGGTGGAAGGAGAAACTTGAGAAAAGCAGAACGCAGAAAAGAGAAAGGGACGGACAGAGGAAGAGCAAGGTGGGAAAAGAAGAAGAGTACGCAGGGGGAGAGAACGTCACAGAAGTAAGAAGGTAACTTCCTAGAAATGTAGGAACTGAGTCTTCAGAGTCTTAATGAGTCCCATTAAATGTCCAGCCCCCTCCTAGGCACCCCGCTGAGACGGGGCCGGTGCTGCGGATGCCGGAGACCCAAGCCCACCCTCCGCCCCCAGGGGACACACTGTACAAAAGGGCCAGGATCACAGGAGCATCAGACTTCTTAACAGACATACTCGAAGCTAGAAAGCGACATCAATTCTGAGCAAAAACGTTTCCAATCTAGAACTCTCTACCCAGGATAACCATCTACCTAGTGTGAATGGAGAATAATGATAATTTTCAGGTGTGGAAGTTTTTATTAAAAAATTTACCTTTCCTGTCCCCTTCCCCAGGACTAGAAGATGTTGTCCAATAAAAGGAAGGAGCAGATCAGGAAAGGGAAGACTGGGGAGCTGGGAGAGAGGGGATTCCCAGGATGGTGTGGAAGACGATCCCAGGGTCAGAGGCGCCCCCCGCACCTCGGGGCCAGGCGGGAGGAGGCCTGGGTTCCAGGTGATGACGTAAATGGGAAGGATGTGCCAGTCGTCCCAGGTACCAGGAGATCTAACCAAACAGAGAAGGGGCCACTGTAACTGCTGGGAGCACAGGCCGGGGAGAGGCTGAGCAGTGCGGCCATCACACAGCCGCACTGAGGCCACTAACCAACACTTCTGATGCAATCTCGTTGGGCCGATGGGGTGGGAGGAAAAGCCAAGTCCTTTATCCCACAGGAAGTCAGTGTATGATGATCTGAAACTGAGACACCAGAGGGTGAGTAGGTGCCGAGGGGCGTGAGGACAGGCTGGGCGTGGCCAGGGGCTGTTTCATCATCACCAGCCCTGCAGAATCTTCTGCTTTCTTAGATCACGTGCACATATTACTTTGATATGAATAAACCTTTAAAAAACAAGAATGACATCAGTACCGCCTCTCTCCCTGTGGGCACCTGCTGAACGTGCAGCCCAGCCGTTCTACCCGCTCTGCTGGAGAACCACCTCAGTCTCCCATCTGCAAAGTGGGGACGGCAAGGCTGTGACACCACACGGCAATACCACACAGCAACACTGCACAGGACCACTGTGGAGGTGAACGGATGTACTGAGCTCCCAGCCCACCGCGCAGGTCCGGCGTGTATGTCAGAGACAGTTCTATTTTTATCACTGTTCTTAAAATCTTGTGGCTCATGACCCTAACAAGTGTATTTTAACCAAAATAATCAAACCTGAGGGTTCCATGGCCTCAGCACAGACCGTTTAGACACTTCAGAGAGGCGATTTCAGACCCAGGAGACTAAGAAACTGGAAACAGCTGTCTGGCCCTCGGTGGGGAACTGGTCAACCAAGTACAGGACACGTCAAACAGTCCACTGTGCAGCCACAAGCGATGCAGTGACACAGAAAGGAGCCCGAGACACAGAGGGACAGGAGAAAAAACAAGCTGCAGGACACTCTGAGCTTCAAAGGACCTTTCTGGGGAGGGGTCACCAGTACTCACACCCGTCAGACAAGCTCTTGGGCATGTTCAGAGAAGACGCACCTGCAAACATGGACTCCTCTCCAAGAATGTCACTGCACGATTTTTATTTTCTGAAACATTTCAGTTTTGTAGAGTGCACATATATTGTAATATTTCTGTAATCCGGGGGAAAATAAAGGGAAAGAGAGGCCAGTCTCTTAAGAACACCTGTGCTCGCTAAGAGAAACTCAGTGCTGTGAAATCCTGGGGCACTATTTTAAAAGGTTAACTCATTTATGAAACACACCTTGTCCCAGTGAGAACAATGAGCGAACCGGCCTGAACCCAGAAGTACCAGGTGCATCTCCCTCTGAGGAGAGGGCAGATCCGGGCGGGGGGCCCATGCCTCCCTCAAGTCCTCCTCCAGGCTCTGCCTGCTTCCGGAAACCCAGAGCCGCAATCTGGAAAGGAAGGGCTCTCGGCGGCAGGGCACCAGGCTGGGCCTCGCCCAGAAGGCACACCCAAGAACACGTTACATGGCACCCATCCCCCGAAGATGTGCCCGAGAGCAGGGAAACAGCCGCCCCAATGGACACGAGACTAAAGCACAAGTCCAGTCAACCTCCTCTCAACAATTTAAAGCCAAAGAACACCCTGGCACGGATGTAGGCAGAAGGAAAACTATAAAGAACACGGAGGGCCGCACCTTTCTGTGCAGATGAACCAATTTTTATTCCTCCCAAGTTTTCAGATGGGGAAAGGGACCAGGTGGGTGTGAGTAGGGCTGGGGGGGTGCGAGGGCCACAGGTGCCCACTGACGGTGGGTCTCCCAGACCAGCCAGGCAGGGCTCCCCACTGCGCAGGCACCTTCCTCTCTGGGTCACTCAGGGGAACTGAGGAAACGCTGCAGCTGGCAACTTCGCAACAGAATAAATCACTCTCAAGGAAGGATCCAAAGTTTGCCAGAAACACAAAGACCTTCCAACAGCCAACTCGACAACCTCCCAACTCAAAAGACACTTAACACTGCGAAGTGAGTTAGGACTGAATCTCGCGCAGCGGCGAAGCAGGAGTGGGCTGGAAGGTCATGGTTAAAAGTGGTTTAGGTTCTGAGGCTGGTTGCTTAATTTTTATTTCCTACAGGGTTCCGCTAACCTTGGCCAAATTCCACAACACAAATTACTTTTGGTTTTGATCTCTGTACTACAAAAATTAAGAAACGCCTTCCTCAAGAAATAGCTGCTGAAAGCTTACTCTTAGTATAAATTAGCTGCTCTCTTTCTGTGCTGCTCCCTTCCTCTGGTTGAATTTCAGCATTTTTCTTAACAAGAGAGATCATTCATTTTCTGGGTGGAGGACTTCAGCGCAGGGAAAAAACCCCGCAGAACCCGCCCCCGGCCCCGCCCGGCCACCAGGGGAAGGGGGGGGGGCGGGTCAGCAGGGCAGGGCGGGGCCGCTCCTACAGGTGCAGCCGCTCGCTCCCTACACCTCGAGAGGACGGGCCCAGAGCCGGAGGAGGCCGACCCAGGCCGAGGCCTGCGAGCCTCTGCAGCTGAGCCGCCGGGCGAGCGGGCCAACCGGGCAGCGCGCTCAGACGCTCCAAATGGGGACCGCGGCGGGGAGGGGCGGGGCGGAGGCGGTGGGGGCCGCGGGAGGGTCGCGGGGGCGGGGCGGGGATTACGGGGGGGGGGGGCGCGGGGGCGGGGCGGGGACCGCGGGGGCGGGGATTGAGGAGGGGGCCACGGAGGGGGCCACGGTGTGGGGGGCGGGCGTAGGGACGGACGGGCGCAGGGAGGGTGCCCGGGCGGGGTGGGGGGAGGCAGCTGTTTGTAAACACGCCGGTCCCGCGCCTGCGCCGGGCGCGCCGGAAAAGGATCTGGGCAGCAAAACCTCAAGGGCCTCTGAGGTTTCCAGCGGGCAATCGGATTCCGCGGCGCCAAGATAAACGGATGTAAACAGAAATCCTTTTCGGTGACACTTAAAGGCCCAGAGTGAAAGAGCCAGTCTCAAAGTTAACTACTTTCCCCGCAAAGCTGTTCTACCGGATGAAGACCAGAGGCGGGTGCCCCCGGCGGCCCGGCGCCCCAAGCCCCACTCGGGCCCGGGGTCTCCACAGTCACATGGCCGCGACTTCCCAGAACTGCGCAGGGACACCCGCCTCATTCTGCTCGGTGACGCCATCTACGCCCCTTTAGAACCGCCGGCGCCTCCTAACACACAGGCGGCCGCAGCACGTGGAGCTGCTGCACTAGCTCAGCCTGCTGGCCACTGTTTTTATTCAAAATGTTACTGGGAATTATATTTATTTTATGAAGACCTCCAGGTACAAACCAAAACATTTTTCCTTCTTAAAAAAGCGTCGCAAAAAAAAAAAAAAAAAAAGCGTCGACGTGGCTGGATTATGAACTGATTATTAGCAGCCCCACGCCAGTCTAAGGCTGACCGCGGGCTCTGGTTTCACCAGGCGTGTAAGGGCTCCGAGGCCCACACGCCTGTCTGGCTCCCAACGGCACGTAAAACACACTTGGCCACTGCTCCTGCAGCTGCTCTGAGGTGCTCCTGGATAAAGGTGTCAGTGCATACAAGCTTTTTTATCAGCTTCACTGAGCTATAATTCACACACTACACAATTCACCCGTTTCAAGCGTACAATTCAGTGGTTTTTAGTGCATCCAGAGTTGTGTGACCATCACCTCATTGCACAATACTGTCGTCACCCCAGAAAGAAACTCCTTGACAGGGAGCAGCCCCACTCCCTTGAACCCCCCAGCCCCTGGCAGCCTATTTTCTTTCTCTAAGGATTTGCCTATTCTGGACATTTCCTATCAACAGAATCACACAATGTGTGGTCTCTGGGGACTGGTTGCTTTCACTTTGCATCATGTTTTCAAGGGTCATCCATGTTGTACCAGGTGTCAGCAATTCATCCCTTTTTATGCTGGAATAACCCTCCACCCTGTGGCTGTAACACATTTTCTCTCCACTCAGCAGCTGATGGACACGTGAGCTGTTTCCACTTTGGGGGCTGCTATGAATAACACTGCCATGAACCCTTGTGGATGAGTTTCCACGGAGACCTCACGATCCAGGGAGCTGCTGGGCGGTTAAGGTAACCCTTTAACATTTTGAGGACCTGCCAGACTGTATTCCAAAGTGCCTGCTTCAGTTTACTACACAAAATTTTTTATCTATGCATAAACTATACACATGTAAGTAAGTGCAAGAGCATTTTCATAGCACAACTTCATCGTTAACTCCAGTGGAGCCCTCATGTTTTAGATTATTTTCAAGGTACATGTCTCAAAGAACAGTGAGATGACGTGCTAAATTTCGGGTTTGAGAACAGAGCTATTGCTGGAAACCTGAAAAGAATTAAAGAAAAAAATCTCTCTCGTAAATCCCTAAGGACTAAATAAAACAACACACGTCCAGCGGCTGGGCGCAGGGCCTGGCATACAGCGGGTCTCCATCACTCACTGCTCCCCTTGGCGTCCCAGACGTCTGCGATGTTGGAGGGATTCACTGAGGGAGAAAACGAAGCCCGAGGAGGCTGCAGAGACCTGCCCCCAGTTCTCCCACCAACTGGAGATGCGGCCAGAACCAGAATTCAGGTCCGTGACATTTCAAAGCCGTCCCTGAGCTTTCTCTCCATAAGAGAAACGCGCCCGCCTGCTCACTGGCTCGGGAGGAAATTGACTCCAAGCAACTCAGTGCAGATGACTCGACACATCATGGGAGGAAAACAAAAGGCACAAGTGAAACCAGTGGTGATGCCATGATTAACCCATCTGGGCTTCTAAGTGTAACCCTTAAAGGTCCCAGACCAGGGACCACGAGCCTGGCTGGTCAGCCAGAGGAGAGGCCTGGTAAGACTCAGGGACGCAAAGCTCGAGCTCTGCTGGGAAGCGCTTCTCGGAGTGTGGCTCCCAGAGGCACCCTGGGACCCCAAGACCATTTCAGGGGGCGTGTGAGGCCGAAACTGGCTTCGTGGTGACACCGAGACACGCCCTGCCTCTTCCACGGGCTGACGTTTGGCGATGCCCAGTCCGCGGTGGCAAGCACAGTGCGTGGCAGGAACTGAGGCACCGGCACCGAAGGCACTGGTGCTCATGGCATCGCCAGGGCCGCACATACCAATAAGGAAAAGGCCAGCTTTGTTTTAGAATGTCCTTAATGAAGCGGTAAACTATTTTAAAGTTTATTAAATCTTGATCCTCAAGTCCATGTCTGTCAACATGTTTTATGACACAAGGGGAAGGCGGCACAGGACCCCTGTTGTCACAAAAGTACTTGTGCCCCTGAGAGGGGACAGCTCACCAGCCACCTCCCAGTCTCTGGTTACACACTTCACCCTCAGACCTTCCCCCAGGGACCCTCTCTGTATAACACGCCAAGGATGAGAAAGTTCGAGGACTTCCCTTTCTTCAAACTCTAGATTAATTTCTAAAATTTCGCACAGGATTCCTACAAATACAGTTTAGAAAAACCTGGTCCACCAAATCCTGGTATACAAATATTCCTTTTAAACAGTTTCACTGTCTTTAAAAACTGATACCTAAGCTTGTTTTAAAAGACCCTAGTATATAAAATTTCAAACTGGAAAAGTGACTAAGTAGTGATTCTTCACTTTATAAAAGAATTCTCCAGAGAGTTTATTTAAGTCCTCAGGTCCCTTGATGCACTTAAAATAGTTTCAAAATTTCCATCCATGTGCAATTTTCCAGAAACATACTTGATATTGTACGAAACACAGAACACCCGTATCACTTTCCTCCTCCTCGGCCGCGTTCTAAAGCACAGGGCCCCGGCTTCTGCAGAGGCAACCGCGTGAGGGGGGCCAGGCCACTCACCTGATGGTGCCAGTCGGGGAGGGGACGGGGCTGACCAGGCTCCGGAGGTCCGGCTCCGGGATGTGGATCTTCAGCGGGGAGATCTGCGGGTAGAGCGGCCGGAGGGGGGACGCCGGGGCCTCCTCCTGATGGTACAGCGACGTGAACTGGATCTTTATGGCCGTGCTGGGGAAGCGGAAGGTGCACCTGCAACGGGAGGGGAGCGCGACGTTAGGTCCAGCGGGGGACAGGTGCCCCGGCGCGTCTACGCCGCCCGCCGTCACCAGCCAGTGCGCGCTCCGACCACGCCGCATGCGCACACGTGCCCAAACCTGCGCCCAAACGGCGCCACCTCCGCTTCCCTCGGGACAGGCCGGCGAGGGCACCGGGCTCCCCCCACCACGCGTGCGACAGCAAGACCTCCGGCCCGGACAAGCCCCCTGGCGTCCCCTCCCACACGGGCTCCAGCCGGCCAGCCGGCTTCCTGTCTGCCACGCTCGCCGCGTGGATCCAGCACCGCGCAGAGAACGCTCCTTGGGAAACCGAAACGCCACGGTCACCTCCAGGGCAGCGTTTTAACGACAGATGCCCGTCACCCAGAAGATAGAAAGCGAGCGCTGCCTGGGAAAAGCGGCAGCGCCACCTGCAGAGGCGCCGGCGGGGGTCTCGGAGGAAGCGCCTGGAACCCGAGGGAACCGGGAACCGGCTGCCTTCACCGTCCGTTCTGGCCTCACGAGCCCCGAGCCTCGCCTCCTCTACTGGCAGGGGACCGCCCGCCCCAGGCCACTGCAGACCCCAGTCCCTCCCTGTGTGCGCACAGGAGCCCAGAGCTCATCTCCCTCCCACACACTCTGACCTGTAAAGCGGGGCGTTACTTGTCAGGCACACCTTCTAATGTCTAAACTGACCAGTTACCCGCAAGTTGCTAACCGTGGTTAGCAGACACAGGGTGCACACCGAAAAGTCCATGAGATTTGGTCCAGTCAATTCAATTCAATTCAATTCACTAAGTAGCCAATTACCTCCCACCTCCCACCCACACAGCAAGCACTGCTGCAATCCAATTCCCTTTTCTCTTAGTAAAACAACTTTGAAGAAACAAGATTGAAGAACAGGCGCTGGGACATGGCAGGTAGTGACCTGGCACCCCAGCATCCAACAGGGGTGCTCGCGAGCCTTCCGCCGGGGAGACCCACCTCTCAGGAAATGACTCAGCAGTACACGCGTCTACTCTGAGAGCCCCTGCCTGCATCTCACAGAGAAAATCAGCAACTCCAGCTGGCCTCAATGGCCAGCACAGATTCTTCCGGAGACACCAAGCAGAGAGCGGCGGCATGTGGCTGTCCAGGCAGAGCCCTGCGGCAGGCAGTGAGGCACTAGGACACTGGGACCCACGGCTACCAGGTTTGTATTTCCCAATCTAAAAGCAGAACAAAGCGATCTTGATACTGTTCCAACAGAAGCTGTTTTCCTGTTTGATGCTGTTTTGACTCTGGGCAATTCAGCCTGAACACCAGAACGTTAGGGATGAGGGTGGGGAGGTCTGGAATGGCGACATCACCCCTAGGGTTCTGCTTACAGGGCCGCCCCAGGCTACTTAAAAATCGCCTGCCATCTCCGTCTTGTAAGCCAGTTAAAGAAACGTTTGCTGTCCTTTCCACTTTCTTTAGTTTCCCCACCACCCAATGGAAATTTCCTCCGTCAGTACTTTGGCTAGAAAGTGACATCACACATTTGCCTAAGATGCCTTCTGAGGCCGAGGGTCTCTCCAGACCCAGAGGCTGGTCAGCTTTTGTAAGTCAGAGTCAACATGCATCCCCACCAAGTCCGAGATGGGCCCGGTGTCCCCGAGCCTGGGAACTGACTAAGGGCTCCACACAGGTGAGCAGAGAGCGACTGAGGTGAGCTCCACCTGTGAAGGACAGGACTGGATGAACAGCAGGGGTGTCTGTGTACACACACACATGCACGCACGCACACACACAGGCACACACACCTGTTCCACCAGTGCTAGGTAGGAAGGCAGTAATGCTGACAAACAGTTAAAAAAGAGTTTCTACGGCCCTTTACCATTTGTCTCTTCCTTCAACTGCTGCAAATTAACAAAACAAGCTACGTGTTACTCCCTGCCCGAGGCGCGTGGAGTTCTGACTTCCTGCATAGTGCAAGTCCCTGTGTTAACGTGAGATCAGACTACAACCTCGAGATCATGTTACAACTACAACTGTCAATACCAACTAGAAAGAGGTTGTGGCTTCTGGCCTCTGACAGAGGTCACAAGACAGGCGGGGAATCTTAGAAAATGGGGTTTAGGGTGAAGATGAGAAAAGGCACGAGATCCGGAGAGAAGAGCTCTGGGCGGGGGCCAGTGCCTGCCTGGCCCTGGGCTGAGGAGGCAAAATGCCGGGGGGCATCGTCAGGCCCCCGTCCCTCTGCTTCCCAGCCTGACTTCTGCTGTGGGACCACCTGCCGTAACCCCTCTGCAGCGCTGGGTGCTCTGAGCAGGAGAGACCACCTCCAAGACGCTTTCCAGTTCAACTCCAAGACGCTGGACAGACAGAACATGCACACAGACTGGGGTTTCAGTGAAACAAAGCACAGCGTTTTATAGGTCAGGGATTTGGGCATGTCATCACCGGCAAAATCTGCTGCCATCCATAACTGACAGCAGCACGACAGTTTCCTACTGGAACGGTGATTTTCCAATTAAGGTTTAACCATAAACATTTTCACATTAGTTACTGCAAGAGCTATTTCAAAAGCATCTCCTGACTCACTCTTCCAAAAATTATCCCGAGGCAGCTGATCTCCCACCCGGGAGGAGGAGGAGAAAATACCAGGAAGCTGCTTAATTTTAACCAGATGCCTCCCCAGGGTGCCTGCCGAGTCTGCCAACTGTTGTTTCTCTCCCTGGAACACTTTCGTTCTGGTTTAGGGCCCCAGCTGGAGCTTTAATGAGCGCGTTCTGCAGTCAGAGCTCCTCTCCCGAAGGTGCGCCACGCTCAGGCTGGACCCAAGCGCGCTCTGCCCGTGCGTCGGGGTTTCTGCCGAAGGCGGGCATGCGCGCTGGAAACCACCGCCCACCAGCCCAAGGGAGGCTCCGTGCAAGCCCGCGAGCTCTGCACAGAACTCTCGCCCTGCTTTGCAGAGGCGACAGTGGTCTGGTGGCTGCCACAGCGGGGGGCGGGGGTGGGGGTCCTGCAGACGGGCACGGGGCTTCCTTCGGAGGCGATGCAAACGCCCAACCGTCGGCTGTGGCAGCAGCTGCACGATTCCCCGGGTCTCCTGAAAACCACTGGCCTGGACGATCCAAGTGGGTTCTTCCTGCAGTGTATGAGCCGCACCCAATCGAGCTGTTTTTATTTTTTCATGTAAATTTATTTATTTTTGGCTGCGCTGGGTCTCCGTTGCGGCGCGCGGGCTTCTCACTGCGGTGGAATCAAGCTGTTCCACCTGTTCCTCCTGGACGTTGGGCCAAACTGGTATTGCCTCGGTTCCCCGTGAAGCTGCCCTGTTCAGCATCAGGTCAGAGATCCCTGCGTGAAGGCTGGTCTGGCCCCGCTCGGCCACTAATGAGCCTCAGGGACTCGGGCTGTCACCCACCTTCACTCCCATCTCGTCTTTAGGGAGGAAGCCCACCACTGGCCCTACCAACAGGAAGTTGTCAGAAAAGAAAAGTAATTTCTCTGTCATCATTCAGTCCTCACGGAGAGGACACGGACCACCTGTATCTCTGGGACGGGAGAGGGCACCACCTTGGCCACCCACAGACTGCAGCCCCAAAAGGCACCTCCAGGGAAAAACAAGGACCGCGGACAAGTAAATGTGACACAAAAGAAAACTTCACAAGGAAGGCTGGGTGACAGGCTTGAAAACATCTCCCGGAAAAGATGAAGAAAATACAAGAAAACTTTGGAGGCTCAGGCCAGGAGGTTTAACACCTGAATGAGAGTCACTCTGCAAAGGACGCCCCTCCTCAGGCAGTGACGGGGAGGGCGGCCCGGGACCCTGCTTCGTGGCCGGCACAGAACTGCCGCTGGCCAGGAGTCGCCAGGGCGGTCACACAGTTTGAAGTACAGGGTGCTGCCTCGTCAGAGGGCAAGGACGCGAGTGCTGCAGGCTAGAAATCTGGTCACCTTCCCTGTGCCGGGTCCAGCGGTCCCCCGAGATACCCGAGAGCGGAGCCTGTGTGCCCAGGATGCCACAAGCTGCAGGGGTCCACGGGGACCAGCGCCCGGGGCAGGGAACAATGCCACCGAGCCTGCAGCCTCAGTGGCCTCAAAGGAGCCACGACTCGGGTGAGACAGGCAGAGAGGCCCCAGCCCAACGGCAGAAAAGACCAGAGCAGAGTTTTCAAGAGTGAAACCCCCGCCCCCAGAGACCCTTGCTGTGCATCTGACCTGCGGATGTGACGGAGCCAACATGCTTGGAGACGCCGGAGCCGGAGCAGCCCCAACCTGGCCTGCGAGGAGGCATGACCGTCCCTCCCCAACCTGCCCGGCCCGGGGCGCCGCCAGGAAGCACGGCAGCGTCGTCTCCGGAGCACCTCGGAGGAGGCCGGGGAGGCGGGCGGACACAGAGCCCTCCACGTGCAGACACGGGGGCAGCCGGGCGGGCCCCCCGGAACCTGCCCCGCTGGGGAGGGCCTCTGAGAGCAGAGCGGCTTGACCAGTGGGTGTGCGTCCCGCTCCTCCCTTTTCCAGACGGAGCAGGGACCGCCTTCCTCTGCTTCTCCTCGGCACAGCGTTTCACAGATCCACCACTCGGGGCGCCCCGATGCGGGCACGCACACGTAACAGAGACCCTGGACCTCCGCGATGCCGTCACCGGGTGGGACTTGGGCCGCCTCCCTTGACGACGGGGATGAGTGGTTTTTATGTCAGAAGAAGGGTCACAAACACGTGGGGGGCCGAAAAGGGCAGACTATGACAGAGGTGGCTAGTCCCCTGGACGTGCACCCTCTTCTGCTTCGACACTGAACTCGTTTCAGCTGGACACATGGCTGCCCGACTAAGGACAACGCTTCTCTGCCTCTTGGGCAACCATGAGACTGTGCTGGTTAGCGGGATGCGACGGTTTGTGCCCTTAAGAGGAAGAGAGTGTCTTCTTCACTTCTTTCCTTCCTATGGCCAGAACGTGGGTGCGATGGCAGTAGCTGCAGCAGCCGTGGTGGGCCATAAAACGGACACTGGGTAACAGAGCAACAGAACAGAGCGAGCCTGGAGCTGCCACATCAGATTACATTGGGACTGTTCTACGCAAAAGAAATCCACCTCCCTTGCTATCCTGACCTTCGTTACAAAAACCAAACCTCCGTTCTAATTCTAAACAGCTAAAGAGCTCCCTGTGAGGAACAGCTGAATGAACCACATTCATGGAGGAGTATCATTTGAAAGGATGCCTTCCAGGACTGTTTGTCTCTGGGCAAATCTCTTAATGCATCTGATCTGTTCTCCTCATCAGGAAAATTGGGGTATTTATGGTGTGTACTGTGTAGGGGTCTCGTGTGAGTATCAAATGAAATAGGCAAAGTAGTTAGACGCTCACACAGTACCTAACAGGTAATAAGCACTCACTAAAACGGGCCCATGGAGGAACATTAAAAATGCTGATGACACAATGACAAGTGAAAACAGCAGAGACTAAACGGTCCAGCATTGCGGCTAAAGGCGTGGGATTTGAAATCAGACAGACCTGGTTTGAGAATGGGCCGCTGGGACGCTGTGGGGGACCTGGGGCGAGTGGCTGAACCTAAGGCCCCTCCCTGGTAAACCGGAGACAGGCAGGCAGGCCTGGTGCAGCAGGAGCCCTGGGGCAGGCGAGGCCGGCACAGCAAGTGGCCGATGACACCGGCTTCGGTCATTCTCGCAGGACAAGGACAGAAGGAGGAGTGAAAACATCCCCGGGATAAGAGTGGTACTGCCGGAGACCTCGAGTCTTTCACAATGTTTTTTAAATGTTGTAACCGTGTCCTTTAAGAAGTGAAAGACTCAAGAATAGGGGGGAAAAGCTGTTACACATTTGATGACCAGTACGTTCAAATTTTGAAAATAACCACAGCCTAGTAGTGGAAAAATGGTCAGGCGTGGGGGCCAGCGGACAGCCAGCGGCCCCGCCCTCCCCCGCCGGCGTGTTCTAGGCCAGCAGGCGGCTTTTCCGGGTGGGCCCCGGCCAACAAGCAACCCTCGTTTACAGAAGGTCTGCAGCTGGCACACCAGAGGCTCTGAGTTTTGTAAGAACTCCAAAGAACAATAAGACAGTTCAGGAAATGGTTTTGAAAAAGCTTTTACATATACAATCCCCAAATCAAAGGTTTCTGATCATCTTAAGCGTTTTTAACCTAAAATATCTATTTCTATTAAAAACGTAATACCTTTTGCTAGAACATCTTTAAAAAACAAAACCCAAAAACAGAACCGAGCGGAGGAGGCTGGAGGCTGCAGAGGCCATAGTTCACTGCTGTGCTGGGAAGCCGTGCGGACCGGCGAGGGGTGAGCACGTGATCCAAACACAAGCTCCAGCCAGGAAGAGGGAACAAGCAAACGGCCCAGGCCCCGGGAAGGCGGGGCGACAACCGTCCTGACCAGGCAGCAGCTCCGCAGGGTCCCAGACACACCAGCAAAACCTCAAGTCATCCTACTCCAAAAAAACTGACGAGTGCTGGTGTATTGCGAGGCCCTCGTCCCTCCTCCTCGAACCAAGGCTACCCGCAGCCTGGACCTCAGACACAGAGGGTCCCAGCAGAGCCACACGCAAGGTCAGGCACCCTGGGGAGGAACCCAAGCCATCTGCCCAGGGACACGCTTATCCCTCAGTGGGGAAGCATCAGGTTTAAGACAAGCAAACAAAAAAATGACTGTGTAAGTCGAGCTCCCAAACTTTACAGTTTGGAAAATCAAATGGGGCAGAAAGTCCAATATATCTGAAAAAGCAAATACCTTCCAGATTTGCCTGAGAGACACCAAAGGTGATCCAGTTGGGTGAATGGAGGAACTACAAAGAGCAGAATTCCACTTCAAGTGTCCTGGCGCCCTAAGGGTCACTGCCGACTGCACGGGCGCTGGAGCGCGGCATCCTGCACTGGGTGACTCAAGTGTGGGCACAGGGCCGGGCTCTCCAGGGACGGAGCTCCAGACACGGCACCGCCGCTGGGATGCACACGGCGACGGGCTGCCACCAAGCACAGGGCCTGGCCGCGTACCAGCAGACTCACCTTCTTCAAGATTCTGTCCCCAGAGGCCGCCCCCCGTACGGAGCCCGCCTCAAGGGCCCCTGCGCATCCCCGCCGGGCTTCCCAGACCGCGGGCTCCCGGAGGGAAGTGTCCCCTCGGCCGCTGCCTGTCCCCTCCATGCCGCGCACACACATGCCGGTGCCCACGGCCGGGAGCTCACCACGCTCCGCGTCTCTGTGTAACTTAACGAGTCTATCGGGAGGTAAAGGCGGGTGTGAGGCAGGAGAGCGATTCCTTCCACATGGGTGAGGCGCCCCGGAGGGTGTCGGCCGAAAGCCAGCGGCCACACCACAGGGAAACGATCAGACTTTTCTGACCCTGGGTTAACCTTGCAAGGACACTGACAACATGCCTTCTCTGTGTTTCGTAGAACCACTCAGCCGGAGAATCACAGGACAGCTGGCATCCCTCCATCACACGTGCAGGGCAGGGGCCGCTGATTTCAGCGCTCAAATCCACGTCCACAGTTTTGACGGAGAGACTCGTGTGCAAACGGGAGCGTCTGCTGGCAGCCCGACCACCGCCTGCAGGCTGCAGGCGCTCCACGTGCAGAGCCCGGCCGGCCGGGCCGCCAGCAGGTCCAGCGCCACTGAAGAGGGGTGGGGGGGGGGGGTGGTACTACAGTGGTCTGTGCAGTGATCAACACTGGCCCATTCCAACACTAACCTCACCTGAAGTCAGATGCCCAGATTATCTCCACATTACACGCAGCTTCTCCCTCCCGAGGACGGGGTGTCTAAGCACGAACATGAAGGCCCAGGAAAGAGCCAGGTGTGACGCAACAAGGACTAGCACGAAATAATAACCGCGTTTACACTTAAAAATTCCACCCAGAGAGCAGCAGTGACGGGCTTCCTCAGGTCAGGGACCGCCCCCTCCTGTGAGAGATGCGGATGTGACATTAGGAACCTGAGACTGGTCAGGGGCTGTCAGCCACTGGGGCCTTAACACTTCCAGTTACCCAATCTGCAAAATCGAGAGTCTGCTGCCTAAACCTTAATCAACGTGAAATTCAATCATATAACATGATACAACACTATGTAATGATAATAATAATTTAAAAGTAGCACTGGCTATTATTTATTACATGTGCCAGCAAACCATGCACTGAGCAGGTTGAGTGTATCGACTAACCAGAATATTCCCTTTCTCTGGACACTTGAGATATATTTAAATACGTGTATTTTAAGGACATCCCGGAAAGGGCTCTGTGCTATCACAGCGCCTATAAATTTGAGGGGCAGAAAGAAAAGGCTCCAGGACAGGGCGGCTGTTGCACTGGGGGGGTCGGGGGGAGAAACAAGAAGACAGCAGAAATCTGCTGTGCACGTTTATTTTCCGGGTCCTGGCGAGGCCCGAGTTCAATTCTGTTAAACTGGGCCAAGGAAACGCTTCAGAAGCTGAAGGCAGAGCCCAGGAGGCGCTGCCAGAAAGGTGTGGTCACCACCACTGCCACCGCCCACCCTGAGGGCCGGGGGGAGCGCGTCCTTCCTGAGTGGACCGTTGCAGGCAAACCCATGAGCCTCCTACCCAGGCATTACCGCCCAAACCAAGACCTTCCTTTCGATACCAGCCTCGGAGACAGCAGCAAAGCTCGTGAGGGAACCCCAAACACAAACCGCAGCTCCACCTCCAAAGAGAGCAAACAGCCTTTGCTGTTAAGGAAAAAGAAGAGAAGAAAGTTCCACTTGTCGGAACACAACAGGAACCGTGTGTGACTGCTTCCAGCCCGGCTCGGCTCCCCTTCCTAATTTGGAAAATCCGACAGGCACACTCGGAAACCGGACGGAGCGGCCCTGCACAGAGGCTGGGGAGGGAGGGCTGGCTCATGGGCGGGCGGGCGGCTCCCCTGCCCCCCACCCCCCACCCCCAAGCACCGCACGAGGCGTCCAGCCCATTTCCCCGAAGAACCGAAACCGTGAAAGCTGCTGAAGCGCCCAGGGAGGTATCACAGCCGACAGAGGTGGAGAAAACCTTGCCGCCTGTCGAGGCCGAGGCCGGGTGGGATGGAAGCGCACCGCCCCGCCCTCGTTCCCAGGGCAGCCACCCCGGCTCTCACCTCCGGCCCAGCAGCGAGAAGTGACCTCCTCCCACCGCCCCTGCTGATGTCAACACACAGCTCCCCTCTGTCCTCCCCAGCGGGCCCCAGCGAGGGGAGAACGGGGCGGGGGTCCAAGGGCCTCCCTGCCGGGGAGCTGGGGGTGCTCCCCCAGGGCAGCTCCCACACCCAAAGGAACCCGGGCTTCATGGGGGGAGCCGATCACAGGGCCTCCAGGGGAAGGCTGGTGAGCGGAGTTCCGCGGGGGGCAGGTGCGGGGTGAAGGGCTGCATGAGGGCAGGCACCACCCCAAACCCACTTCCACCCCCCCCACCTTTTCCTGGGTGCCCACATCCCCAGCGTCCCCTGCCAGGGTGGGGGTGACTCATAGAAAGTGACACAGTCGCAGAAAGCCCTTGGAGAGCAGACAGACACCGCCTGAGGGGGTATTACTGCCCATCGTCCCTTCCGCCCCTCCTCACCTGGAGTGGAAATGTGACGACCGACATGCCAGCAACCACCGTGGGCAAAGGGATGGCCTTGAAATGGAAGCCCCGGGCCAGCAACGGTGGGACAGAGAAATGGGGGCAGCCTTGGTGTGAGCTGGGCCCAGAGCCCGGCCCACCTGCAGTCCGTGTTCAACACACGGCCGCGTGATTCCTCTGTCCTTTACACGTTTTGGATGAAACAAAACTGTATGGCTTAAGAAAGGAAAATAAGCCAGAGCTCTCCACTGAAGGATAAACCAACCACGGGCCGTCCTCTGCCCAGCTGGGCACCGGGCGGGGCTGCTACAGCACCATCCCCCTCACCCCCACAGACTGAGAACCCAGCACACCAAGGGCCTCGACACATGGAGAAGCAGGAGGTGCAAGGGCACTTAAGTTTCTTAAAAACTAATGACAACGATTTTGAACAGCATCTGCTTGGAAGCTGAATTCCTTGCTGTTTGCGCTTGCCCCGCGGTGATCCTGCCCCGCGACGAGGAGCAGGATGTATGGGCACCGGGCGGCGTGTGGGCCCGAAGGCCAGTGTGGTACCGGTCACTTTGGGGTGGGGCAGCCCAACGTCCTGCCCCGGCTCTGTCCTAAGACAGACCCCTCCCCGCCCACTATGAGGGAACCAGGGCGTAGAAAGAGGACGCTTTATATTCAGGATCACGACGCTGACAAATGGGGTGCTGGGACCTGAACCTCTCGTCCGGATGGCATCGTCTGGGGGGTGCCCCACCTGTCACCCCCTCTGGGGGTTCTTCACGCAGAGACTGCCGCCGTGCAGAGACCCCGACAGAGAGCTCTGCACAAGGGGCTTCTGGACCCAAACCAAAGGGAGAAAGGAGAAGCGGAGGTGTGCCAGAGCGGAGCGCTGGGGTCAGGGGCCTGTGGCCAAGGAGGGACAGGAGCCCCCAAAGCAGGCCAGTCAAGTTTCCGTAACTTCCTTGTAAATCAGGTCTTTGAGGGAGGCCCCTGAAAACCTCCTGTGCCGTAATGAGCGACCCCCAGGCCGTCAGCTGCCCACATGCCACTGAGTCTGCCCACGGCCAGCACCGTGGCCCTGCTCTCAGCACGGTCACCACTGGGGGCGCCAGACGTCCTCTGGCCAAGATTTCAGGGAAAACCTACTCACAGAGCACTCCCTTCACTACGGAAGTACCGCCAACGAACGTCAGAGGCTACAGTGAGAACCCGGGCACAGCTTCCGAGGGTTTCTAGAACCACACACCTTGGACAGTCCCTGCAGCAGGGACACTGGGAAGGATGGAGGACACAGACCGCAGCCCCACCTCGTGGGGTTTGTCTTCAGGCAGCAACGGAGGTGACATCAAATGTTCACTCGGACGCACACCTCCCTGACACAACCAAGCCCCAGGTCCAGGGCCTAACCCAGGGCACCTCTCCCACGAGGTCCCTGCCAGCCAGGACGGGGGCGCAGGCGGCAGGGCGGCCACGCCACTCACAGCTAAGCTCGGTTCCCCTGGGGAGGGTCCGCGCAGGTCCCAGCTCCCGCAGGAGAAAGGGCTGCGTTGCTGTTTAAGAAGTCTAATTCTGAAATGAAAACGGAACGGACAGCTCTCACCATCTTCCTTATTTTTCGGTTGTTCCCCAGTTTTCCTGTGCTCCTTCAGTGGAAATCTAGGGGCGCATCCAACCCATATCCTCTGCAAAGTCCAAGGTGAGCTGCGGTACTCGCACCTTTTAAAGTCAATTCCTTTCATGACGCTGAACGTGGGTCACTATTCAGAGGAAGAGGAAACAGACCACGCAACGCAGAGACCTGATCCTAGGTTTGCCGTGGATGCACCAGCCAAGGAGAGTCACCCGGCAAGGACCCCGTGGTAGTCTACTGGTGGGAAGCAAGTTTTTTTCTTTTTTCTAAGGGCCAACTCAGGGAAGATTTAAATATTCAGTGGCTTTTCTACAATTAAAAATTAAAATACTATTAAATTCCGTGCAAAAACCCATACGTTCATCAGATGCTGGGCTGGAGCACGCGGGCCCACTCGTGGGTCAGGACTTCTCATCACTGAACTTTTCTACCCGCGTCGCCCATCGGGACAATGTCTTGGCATCACCACCTAATTACGCATACTTGCTTACTTCTTTATGAACTATATTCATGGTGCCGTCCGCTAATATACACTTGATGAAACGTGACACATACACTTTACAAGGAGAAGATTAACAATAACCAAACGAAAGTTCTGACGTCCCCTCCCGCACCCCGTGGACTCTGCTCCCGGGTGACAGGCCAGCCCCGAGGGCTTTCTGCCGCTTCCCACCCCTCCCGCCACTCTCCACAGGCCAGCGGGACAGACTGGGTGAAACCCCACAACAAACCAGGTCCTTGCTCAGCTTAGAAACCGCCCACAGCTCTTGGGAGACAATGCAGACTTCGGGCCCCGCCAGCCTCTCCGATGCCCCCTGCTCCCTCCCGTGCCTCCTCACCAGGCCTCCTGGCATTAGCGGCCTCGCTCAGAGAGGTCGCCTCCGACCTCGACGCACAGCAGGCCTCCGTCCTCCCTTGGGGCGCTCAGGCGGCTCCCTCCCAGGATGGGGCCCAGGCCTCCTGCTGGCTGTCATATGCCAGGAGAGGCGAGACGGAGAGACAGGAAAACTGCCTCTGAGCCGCCAGCTGTGGAGACTCGCAGGTCAGGGGCTGGCATTATTCTCACTCTCAAAGTTTAAGAAAATTCTTTATGTCATTTATTTATTGATTTATTGATTTTTGGCTGCGTTGGGTCTTCGTTGCTGCGCGCGGGCTTTCTCTAGCTGTGGCGAGCGGGGGCTGCTCTTTGTTGCGGTGCCCGGGCTGCTCATTGCGGTGGCTTCTCTTGTTGCGGAGCACAGGCTCTAGGCGCATGAGCTCAGTAGTTGTGGCTCGCGGGCTCTAGAGCACAGGCTCAGTAGTTGTGGTGCACGGGCTCAGTTGCTCCGCGGCATGTGGGATCTTCCCAGACCAGGGCTCAAACCTGTGTCCTCTGCACTGGCAGTGGATTCTTAACCACTGCGCCATCAGGGAAGCCCAGCAGGCAGACTCTAAACCACTGTGCCAGCAGGGAAGTCCCTTCTTTATGTGATTTAGATGAATGACTGCCGCTCTGCAGGCCCACCGCCTGCCCAAAGGAAACAGGCCTGTTGTCCCAGGGAAGGCCACTGTCTCACCAAGGCTGCTGGAGAGGGTTACACCCTCGTCAGAGGCCATGAAGCCGCAGGCGCCTCCTGGGAAATTCTGGTGGGATTTTCCATCCACTTCGACAGCACACACAATGCAAGGCCTCCACAGAGCCCAGGACCCCGTGTTAATCTGGGGCAGCTTCATAATAAAGCACAGCTAGATTTCGACAGAGACCTACTTCAAGGCAGCAATAACAGCACCCGGAGTTTCACAGCAGAAAGCTGTTCATTAAATGGAAAACTCTGAAAGCAACAATGATAACAGAATAAAAAGGAAGTCTCAGATATGCAACACCTTTATGGAGAAAAATTATAAAACTTAATTAAAGGACAAAAAAAGACCTACCTGAATGGGAAGACAGGTCACACAGCTTATAACAGTTTACGGTAGGTTTGTCTAATCCTGTTGGCGGGGAGGAAGGGCACTGAAATGGGTGGCAGGATGAGAGGGCACCACGGCGAGTGAGGCTGGTGATTCACGAGGTCTGGCTCAGCCACCAACCCACGGTGGAGACCAGCCCCTGCCAATCACACCATCCCCCCTGGAGGGCGGGGACACACATCCTCCCCATCCCGGGTGGGGACACAGTATGTCCCCACCGAGGACAGGGGGCTCACACGACCCCCACTGAGGACCAGAGAACACATGCCAGCCACACCAAGGACAGGGGACACAGGCTGTGCCCACGGAGGGGCTAGGAGACGTGTCATTCCCGCTGAGGACTCGGGGACACACAGGCCAGTGCAGAGAGCAAGCAGCAGGGGTGGGGGCGACACGCGTGCGCCTGTGCTCGCCCTCAGCATCAGGGGCAGCCCCGTGGGAAATAACGGGGTGTCCTCCCTTCTCCCAGGGCCGGGTCAGAGGAGTGCTAATAACATACTGGATTTAAATAAGGTCCAAAGTCTTCAAAGATTATACCCCAAATGTCCGGATTTCAATTATGAGGAAAATCTCAAACAAAATGAGAAAAGGCGTCAACAGACACCAACACAGGATGACACCGGTGTCAGAATTATCTTTCCAGGACTTTAGAGCAGCCATTATAAAAACTCCAATGAGCAATTATAAGAAATAGAAAATCTCAGTAAAGAAAAGATATAAGGAGGAACCAAAGGGAATTTCAGAACTAAAAAAAAAATATAATACCTGAAACAAATACTCAGTGACTAGGCTCAAACAGAACAAAAAGCACAGAGAAAGTAATCAGTGAACTCAAAGCTCGAACGATAAAAATGACCCAACCTGAACCACAAAGAGAAAAGAGACTGAAATAAATGACTGGCGTCTCAGGGGCCCATGGGACCTACAACAAAAGGTCTAGCTTCAGGTTATCCAAGTCCCAGAAGGAGAACAGAAACTGGGTGGGGTAAAAAAATAGCTGAAAATTCCCCAAATTTGGCAATAAAGTAAACTTACAGATTCAAGAAGATGATTGAACCCCAAACATGATAAACTCAAAGAAATCCACACCAACCTTTTGAAAATTGAAGACAAAGAAAATGTCTTAAAAGCAGCCAGAGAGAAATGATATATTATCTATGGGAGGAAAACAATTCAAACTTCAAAAAAAAAAAAAATTGGCACCTAGGGCTTGATGAAGACGTGACACCAAAAGCATGATCTATAAAAGAAGAAAAAAAAAATCAAACTGGACTTTGTCAACACTTAAAACTCTTGCTGTACAAAGAGCCCATCAGAGGGTGACGACAAGCTTCCGGCTGGGAGAAGGAATGTCAAACCACACGTCGCACAAAGGACCATCCAGAATGTGTAAAGAACTCTCAAAACCCAACAGGAAGAAACAAACAATTCAGTTAGAAAGTGGACAAAAGATACGAAGGGACACTTCACTGCAGAGGACACCCAGATGGCAAATAAGCACACGGACAGACGTGCAGCACCACCAGCCAGTTGGGAAGTGCAAAGTGATGGCGACGCACCTAGAAGAGTAGCTAAAATAGAAAGCAGCCACACCACCGGATGCCGCGAGGATGCGGAGAAGCCGGGCCTCCCCTACCCTCGTGCTGGGAATGGAAACGGCACAGCCCCTGCGGGAGATGAGTTAGCAGCTTCTTAAGCTAAACATACCCTGATGATGCAACTGATCGACTGCACTCCTGGGCATTTATCCCAGAGAAAGGAAGAATTACGTCTACTCTAAACCTGCCCGTGACTGTTCAAAGCAGCTTTATCTGTAGGAGCCAGACACTGGGATCAGCCACGGTGTCCCTCAGGAAACACAGGTGGAACCGCACACAGTGGGATGCTGATTACTCAGCAATAAAAAGGAACGAACTACTGCCCCACACGGCCTGGATGGAAGGCATGATGCCGAGCTTGGAAAAGCCAAACTCCCATTTATGTCACATCTCAAAATGACAAAGTCACAGAGACAGAGAACAGATTCGTGGCTGCCAGGGGTTTCGGGGCGGGGGGCGGTTAGGTGTGACGAGCGCAAGGGAGAACTGGGTGGTGGAGTGAGAGCCATGTGTCTTGGGGGAGGTGGTGATCACACAGATCTACAGGTGCGGTAACACGACACAGAACCACACACACCTCGTACCAACGTCAGTTTCCTGGCTTTGATACTGTCCTACAATCACGAAAGCTCTAACTAGTAGGGGGAAGCGGGTGAGGTATAAAGGGGACCTCTCGGAACGTGTTGACAACTTCCTGTGAACCTATCAAAGTGACAAGTGCACCTGTGGAGCTGGAGCCCACTGTGGAAAGCCACGTAACGACGGGGTCTCACTTGGGCAGCAACCCACACTCCACCCTGGACTATATAACACGTGCGGGGGGCATTCGCTCCCCTTTATCTCAAAACTGAGTTATCACGTAGAAGGAATAAAAAACCTTACAGCTGGTTCATCCACATAAAACAGTGTCTGCAGACATTCATGAAGAGAAGGTGAAGGTAAAGATGCTTAATAATCCATTGCGTTTGCGACAGAAAAAACAAAACAAAACCTGACACACCTGAACAAAACACATGATCAACTCAAGGGCTGTGGTCTTCATATCCTGTAGGAATTTTAATTATTCTACAAGAGAACGTGGACTAACATCCTATAACTACAAATGCATTGGCATAATAACGTTTTAGAATCAACAGTACTTAGCCACGTGGCTCAAGCACTTTTTAAAAAAAAAATTATTTATTTATTTATTTATTTTTGGCTGTGCTGGGTCTTCGTTTCTGTGCGAGGGCTCTCTCTAGCTGCGGCAAGCGGGGGCCACTCTTCATTGCGGTGCGCGGACCTCTCATTATCGCGGCCTCTCTTGTTGCGGAGCACAGGCTCCAGACGCGCAGGCTCAGTAATTGTGGCTCACGGGCCTAGTTGCTCCGCGGCATGTGGGATCTTCCCGGACCAGGGCTCGAACCCGTGTCCCCTGCACTGGCAGGCAGATTCTCAACCACTGCGCCACCAGGGAAGCCCCAAGCACTTGCTTTTATAGATGAGGAACTGCATTCCAGGAGAGAGGAAGGGGCCGCCCAGGCCCAGCTGGCAACAGGGGTCAGGGGTGGGCACAGGGCCTCGCCTCTGGGCCAGGGTGCCTGGTCACAGCACGCGGGTCCCATGCGCTGCAAACCTCCCCTCTGGCTGTAGAGGGGCTTCACTAAGAAAATCAGACGTAAACCAATTATGGGCTTTAACTTTTACTTTAAAAAAGAAAAAGAAAAATCAAGCAATCAGCTTCAAATAATACATAAAATTAAACCCCGTAGGTGTCCTTCCTCCTCACCTTTGTCAGCCAGCTGCGAACCTCTGAGACGGAGATGCCCATGCTCCCGCTCACGGGCTGCGGAAGGTGCACACACGCCTGATGGGAGCCCGTGGGTCCAGGACGAGGAGGGACAGCCGGCCTGCCTGCCCTTGGAGTGCCCGTTCCAAGGACGCGGCGGGCTCCCTTCCTCTCCCTCCCCCCGGGAACTGGACAGACTGGGCCGTGCGTTCTGACTGAGCGCATGCCCAGTGCCCCCCAGCCCACCGGGATGTGGGAAGTCTGCTAGCACACGGACCACGGCGGCCCAGGAGCTCTGCAGAGACACCCTATCCTGCGGCCCTCATTTCTGGCCCCTTAATTACAGCTTCCAGACGGTGGGGTCTAGGTTGAAGTCTGGCAATCCCACCCTGGGACCAGCCGCTAGAGGAGGCACTGCTTTCGCTCATCTTGTTTTCCCTACATTTCTCGTCTTCGAGGAACTGGCTGTGGATGTGAGCGTTCCTGCTGGTGGAATCTGTGAGCCGCCCCAGACTCCCAACTTGATAACATGCCCTGCTCAGCCACTTGGCACGACCTGGATCCCGTCGGTCAGTTACAGCGAGAAACAAAGAACTGGCAGTTTCCTGTTTCACAACACCAGAGTATTTCACATCATCCCGTCCGTTCATTCTGAACTTGGCTCTGCTCAAGTCAAAAGCTGGTAAACAGACGGCTTCTCGTAGGTCAGGCTTCGTAGCCCGTGCCCCCGGCCGGAGGAGGCCCGCGTCCCGGCCAGTGCGCGGGCAGAGCGGGGCCGGTAGGGCACACAGACGTCCCCGGAGCCGGGAGCCGGGCCCGTGGCACACGTGGGCCTGACACTCATGGCTTCGCCCTGAGACACACTTTGCCAGCGGACGGAAGCCGTGAGTTGTGATCCCTCCTCGAGATGAAACACCCAGACACACAGCACAGTCCCAGCTAAGCTCCCTCTGAGGATTTTCCGCCAGGAGACTCAGCTGACCAGAGAAGCTGCCCTCCCTGCCGGGGGGAAGCCTGATGATCACTGCCTGCCGCGCTTCTGACCGCGTTCTGCTTCCGCGTGCGCTCGCTTCCACCTGCACTTCCGCATGCGCCCCCCGCGTGCGCGCCCCCGCGTGCGCTTCCCGCGCACTTCGGCGCGCGCCCCCGCGGCACACAGACTTCCCGCAGGGCAGGTGAGAACACACGCTCCCCACGGCTCTCTCCGGGGAAACGGAGCCCCTGCCGGGTGAGACGCCTGGGCGGGTCTGTGGGACGGAGGCTGCGGTGAGAAGACGAGGAAGCCCGCTGACCGCACACCTGCAGCTCTTGAGCTGCGGCCGTGAATCACCTCCTCAAAAAGTACTTACATCAGAACTTAAGATGTGCATTAGAGACGAAACAAACCAAACAGCACCCCGACTTTTATTAGAACAGAACGTGAGAAGAGCAAGAGGGTAGAGGATACCATTAATCTGCAGAGACGACTCCCCACCGCCCCCACGTCCCGTCCCTGGGATGAGGTCCGGGAGTCACTCAAAAACACCATCTCAGCGACGCCTGAGACATCAGAGCACAGGGCCCCCAGCACCCTGTTTAGGAAGCCGACCTCTCGTGGGCTTTCCTAGGACGAGCAGCTGCGTGGGCTGCACGTCTCCTGATTCTTCTCCCGCCTTGGCTTTTCCAGGAGCCCTGACCCCGGGCCAGCTCAGGGCCCCGCACGCAACAGTGCTGAACTAATTATATAAAACATTTCCCACTATTTAAAGTTTACACAGTTAAAGGTTATGAACAGTTATGAACTTTCTCTGTTGACTATTTAAAAATGTAAGCAACTATCAAATTAATTGGGTAGGAAAAGAATTTTTTTATAAGCTTTTTTTTTTTTAATTTATTTTTGGCTGCGTTGGGTCTTAGTTGCTGCACGCGGGCTTCCTCTAGTTGCGGCGAGCGGGGGCTACTCTTAGTTGCGGTGCGCGGGCTTCTCACTGCAGTGGCTCCTCTTGTTGTGGAGCACAGGCTCTAGGCGTGTGGGCTTCAGTAGCTGTGGCTCATGGGCTCTAGAGCGCAGGCTCAGTAGTTGTGGCATGTGGGCTTCAGCAGTTGTGGCTCTCAGGCTCTAGAGCGCTGGCTCAGTAGTTGTGGTTCTCAGGCTCTAGAGCGCGGGCTCAGTAGTTGTGGCGCACAGGCTTAGTTGCTCCGCGGCATGTGGGATCTTCCCGGACCAGGGATCGAATCCATGTCCCCTGCATTGGCAGGCGGATTCTTAACCACAGCGCCACCAGGGAAGCCCCCCCAATTTTTTTATTAAGTCACAAATTTACTTGGATAAATTACCTGGTCATCTGATTATGAACCTGGATGTGAAGTTTATCAGCCAAAGGGGGCCAGGGAGTTGGCCTGCCCCTCAGAAGTACTGACCATTGTCTGTTTTTTTTTACCATAATTTTAAAATGAAATCTTGTTTGTAGTTCTGCAGAAGTCACAGAGCTATGAGCACAATTTAAAAATAAATGCCATCTCTTGTCAACTGGAAATAAACAGAGAGAAATGATGCACAGCCTCCGCCCCCCCATCCTCATCAGCCCTACTCTGCGTCAATAAATCTCACCCTGAATGTTTGAACAGTGTTTAATCATAAATGGATTCGAACGCACTCAGAAGCATAAACAGAACTAAGTATCTGTCAGCCGTCCAGGAGAGCAGCAGGTTAGCAAGGTGAGAGGACAGAAAACCCCAGCTGTAAAATGAGAAGCCAGGGAGCTGGCACATTTAAGTCCAATGCAGACAGGACCATTTTCAAGATGACAAGAATAAATCCAGAGTTCACAGAGAGTGGTAGTTTGATTGTCAACTATCAGTATTCCTTCCCAAGGACGTATGAAAGGCAGAACAAATGGGTTTCACTGTGTCTTAGAAATGCTTATCCCTTGACGGTGAATGATCAGACTGACCTTAACTTGTCCCGTCTGCCGTGGGCGGTGCTGCTCTGTACACACAGGGCGAGTGGCGCTGGGAAGCCCTAGCAAAGGCCAGCCCCACTCTCCAGAGGGCGGCTCAGTCCTCAGTCTGGATTATTCAAAACCAGCGCGATCAAAACTACACACAAAGCAGACACAACTCACAGCACCCCGCACGTTTCCGTCTAAAGTAACCGCACTTGGGACTTCCCTGGTGGCGCAGTGGTTAAGAATCCGCCTGCCAATGCAGGGGACACAGGTTCGAGCCCTGGTCCAGGAAGATCCCACATGCCACGGAGCAACTAAGCCCACGCGCTACAACTACTGAGCCTGCGCTCTAGAGCCCGCGAGCCACAACTACTGAGCCTGTGTGCCACAGCTACTGAAGCCCATGCGCCCCTAGAGCCTGTGCTCCGCAACAAGAGAAGCCACCGCAATGAGAAGCCTGCACATCGCAACAAAGAGTAGCCCCCGCTCGCCGCAACTAGAGAAAGCCCGTGCACAGCAACAAAGACCCAACGCAGCCAAAAATAAATTAAAAAAAAAAAAAATCCGCCTGCCGATGCAGGGGACACGGGTTCAAGCCCTGGTCCGGGAAGATCCCACATGCCACGGAGCAACTAAGCCTGTGTGCCACAACAACCGAAGCCCGCACGCCTAGAGCCTGTGCTCCACAAGAGAAGCCACCTCAACGAGAAGCCCGCACACCACCACGAAGAGTAGCCCCCGCTCACCACATCTAGAGAAAGCCTGCGCGCAGCAACGAAGACCCAACGCAGCCAAAAATAAATAAACAAATAAATAAACTAACCACACTGATGAGCAGGCACCAAATGCTGGAGCGACCCGAGCGGGCACCGCAGCCCGCAGGACCACGCACGAGACGCCAAACGCCGGCTCGGACCTCGTCCCCACTCTCCTGGCCTGTCTCACGCACGAGGGCAAGTAACAAATAAGCACAAACAATCCACCTCAAATATCTAAGAACCACGTGCCTGGCTTCGGCCTCGCTGGGAAAGAATTCCAGAGCCCCCCCATTGCCACTGTCCCCCCTCTGTTCACCAGCCCTCCGGCTCTAGTCCCGCCCACCTTGACCTCCCTCCAAAAGCACATCTTGATTCCCGATGTCTGGGGTCGGGGGGCCTGTCACCTGGGTCCCTGCCCCATGCACACCCTGAGTCCACCTTAACCAAAATCAGCTCGTTAAGGCCCAGCTCGAGCCTCCAGCCCTGAGCCCTGATGCCTGGCCCCTGTTCCCTGCGGCCACAGCACTCCTGGTCTGCACATCTGAACGTTTGCTTCCTGGTGATCCAGAGCTGTGTGGCCTCGGGAAGGTCCTTCCTCCGTCAAGCGTGGGAACACACACCACACCTACCTCGTGGGGCCACGGCGATAACGGTGAGACAGCGCGCGTGACGCGCACAGGGCGCGAGCCAAGGGCCAGGAAATACACGCAGTTACCGTCGCCCTCATGGTTCTACGGGTTTGGTGTTTGGGTCTTTCCTCACAAAGTGCCACCTCACTACACTCCGTCTGCAGGCTGGTGCTGACTTGGGTTCCTGAAACACGGGCTAATCGCATCACTTGCTTACTACGAAACCTCCAAGGGTCCCCCACTGGCCTTGGGATTGAGCATGCGTTTCCACCCTCCCACGTGCCAGGCTGCCTGAGGTCCACGGGGAGCGCCCCATCTCCCTTCACCCAAGGCCCCCGCCCGCAACATCCACATCACTCTCTCGCTACAGTGACCGCAAGCTGCTCGGGGCACAGAGCTAAACATTTCCCAGCATCCCGTGTGGTTCTGTGCATCCCTGACATTCGTTCTCACCAAGGAAATGTCAGCGGGGGATACAAACCATCTCTGGGCCAAGGCTTCAAGGAGGGCAGTGTGCCCGCTCCTGTTCCGGCCCCCTGGGAAGGCGCTCTCCTCCCTGTACCACCTGGAAGGGGCTGGTGACTTACTTCCTCCGTGTTTGAGCCGCTGGTACATTTGTTACGACAGCCTCGCCTCCCTGACTGATACATCACAATACAGACCACAAGCAGCCCTCACCTCTGCTTTACCAGAGCTGCCCTATGCAGAGGGGCGGGAACTCACTGCCCTCGTGTTTCTGGTGGTACCTGCACGACAAATGCCAGCACAGTGATTCTTACACTAAACTAGAATAAACTGTCTTAAGCATAACATCACAAAGAAACAGGCTGTTTTAGTAGAAAAAGCAATGGTGACTAAGGGTCAGGAGACGCGGGGTCCAGTCCCAGCTTTGCCACCTGTAACCAACTCATGGGTCAGGGTCTTGGTGCCTCTGCTCTGTGTTCTCCAGGGCCCTTCTGAGCTCTGAAACTCCCTGAGGTCCAGGAATCACGACCTGCTCTCCGTACACCCCAAGGGCGAGGGCAGTGGCCAACCAGCGCCCATCGGTCACATCCACTGATGCACACACACATCACCACCGAGGAGGAACGACAGACACAGAACAGGAGAAGTGAGAACAGGACAGCAATAAGTAACTACAGTGACAGACGGAAGACCACAAAGGGGGAGAAACTTGAGACGCGTAACTCCACGTGGGGGAGAGAAGAGGCTCCGAGTTCAGCGTCTATTAAAAGCAGCCTCGGCCGCGCAGACCTATCAGGCCCCTCTCGCCGCGGGGCAGCCGGCCTGGACCCCGCGTGCTGCCCCCCTCCACGCCCAGGACCAGGCAGCCTGCGGTGCCAGAAACAAGGGCCACGGCGATGTTTTCCGTGGAAGCATCAGACAGTCGTCGACACAGATTCCCAGCACTCCGCCCCTAATCCAAATGCCGATTAAAACCCGGATGGATGCACTGTCCCTGAAGCCAACGTGTGGGTCCTGGAAGGAAACTTCCTTTAAACAGAACCTTCACTGAGGCGGCCGTGATCTCAGAGGGAAGCCGGCATCTGCACTGCTCTGCAGACAGGACACCGTGGCTAAGAGGTACAGGCCACTCCTCCAAAGTCACCAAGTCACCCAGAGAGCAAAGGGCAGCTCCTGTGCAAGCTCTGACCTCCTAACTCCTCAGAGGATGAAACAAAGAAACCGGATTTTGTGAAACAAAGTTGACAATAAAACCATAAAAAACTCCTGCTGAATCAACCTACCACCACGAAATTTATTTTAAAAAAAGTCGTTTCCGGGGGCTTCCCTGGTGGCACAGTGGTTGACACTCTGCCTGCTAATGCAGGGGACACGGGTTCGAGCCCTGGTCTGGGAAGATCCCACATGCCGTGGAGCAACTAGGCCCGTGAGCCACAATTACTGAGCCTGCGCGTCTGGAGCCTGTGCTCCGCAACAAGAGAGGTCACGATAATAAGAGGCCCGCGCACCGCGATGAAGAGTGGCCCCCGCTCACCGCAGATAGAGAAAGCCCTCGCACAGAAACGAAGACCCAACACAGCCAAAAATAAATAAATTAAAAAAAAAAAAAAAAAAAAAAGTCGTTTCCGTGCTGCCACCGGGCTTCAGAGCAGCGCTGACCGGAGCACCGGCCCTCGCCCCTGCTGTCCCCTGTCCCCACCCACGGGCAAGGGGCTGTCATCGCACTGAGTCGTCTCACTGCTCAAGTGTTCGGGCCAACGGCCGTTTAACGGGCAACTTGAACTCTATGGTGGCAAAATTAACCAAAGATCAATTCTGAAACTTTGCCCTCTCATGCCTCGCAGGCCACATGTGCTGTCACAAAAGCAAGAAGTATTCCAGGTGGGGAGGACGCGGGTGAGGCCTGCCTGGTGGCCGGGTCCCCAGGCCCGGGCAGGGCCGTCTGGTCCACCGGGCGTCCGCTCAGCCTTTCACTCACCAACGCAGGTACCGAGCGCTTGTTGACAAACCAGTGCTGGCCCCGCATGGGCCCCGAGAATGAAAGTGATGGACCCTCAGAGGAGATAGGGCCTGCGACCTGGGCAAGGAGGCCTGTGACACGGCAGCAAGGCGGTGGACGCTGCGCAAGAGAATAAAGAGGACGACAGGCCCAGCAAAGGGCCCCCTGAGCCGGCAACCCCTGCGGGGCGGAGGCGGAGGGCGGCTGGCCGGGGGCTGCACGGGGGCCCGACAGCGCAGACAAGGCTCCAGGTGACACCCAGCGCTCACCCGGAGGCCACATGTCACCAGCCAGGAGCAGCGCTTCACTGCCACCCTCACCCCCCCGAACTCCCCAAGAGGGGGGAAGCCGGGGGCCGGCGGCCACCCCCAGCAGCCAGGGCTTCACCAAATATCCGGGAGAAAATTCCTTCCCAGATCACACGAAGGTTGAAGTTTACACCACTTGGAGCAAACGTCCGTGTTTTTACTACACCAATTTGCTATACTTTCGCTACCTCGGTTCTCATTCTGTCACACGGTATTCCACGCTAAACCAAGAAAATTACTTTCCATCATTTAAGGTCAAGTTAGACTTTAACCCTTTCAACCTTTTCCAAGGGAGTGGTGTTTCTCTGCGATCCCCTCTGACTGACCGCAGGCCACTGATAACACAGAGGCTGGATCAGGGAGTCAGGAAGCTAGCCCGGGCTTCCTCAGGGAGACGGGGTCCTCTCCGGTAACCAGCTGCGGTTTACGAAGCAGTGGGGCTTGTTTAGAGACGCCCGGTTTGCCCTGGAGAAAGCACACGACAGAGCCCAGCGAGCAGCTACCAGCACAGGCAGAATGTGACAAGGCCCGTATCTGGCTGAGCACTCGGGCCCTCCCCGGAGCGCATTCCTACCATCCTGGGGGCCGGGAGAAAAGGCCGCCCCATCCCCAGCTAATCCCCAGCATCCGCCCAAGCGGTGAGGCCTGGCTCTCCCTGCACTCAGCTCAGAACTGGGAGGAGACCTGGAAACAGTGCTGTGGACAATACGCTTCCACGTGCGTGAAGCAGCAGACGGGGGAGGCCGAGGGGCCAACCCCGCCCCCCCCCCACCCGGCAAACAGCTGGCCCTCCACGGGGGCTCTTAAAGCCACCGGCTCGCTACCGCAGATCCCCACATCTCTGCACGTGTTTTCGCACCGTGGAGAAGAAACGATCCATTTGGGGGAAGTGGGTCATCAAACAGATCGGTAACACTGAATAACTGTGCAGGGAGAAGCCTGCTTTCAGCAGCGTGGGGATAAACCAAACCGGTTTAATCGTTATGTAAACTGCAGCCTCAAACCCATCAATTTATCCCTGACGGCCTATTCGTCAGAATGGTTTTCTCTGGAATAAAAACGGAGGCAGACACTGTTCCGGGGTACACGCCCACCCTCGCGACGCAGCCCGCCCCCGGCCCGGATCTCCAGTGGCGCTTAGTGTCTGAGCAGCGCCCGCCCCCACAGGGCCCGGGCACTGGATGGAAACCAGGCACACAGTCTTCTGTCCCTGAGGCTGGAGGCCGACGCTCCGCCCAGTATCATCGCCCTGGGATCGGGGACGAAGGCAGCATCTCTCCTCCACAGGGACAAAGGCAGGAAACCCTTAGGTTTTAATGTTCACTTTTACAAAGAAAATGCAACGGAGTTCAGTTAAGGTACAAACCAGCTAAGTTATACCTTATAACAAGTAATGAGCTCTTGTGTTACTTGTTCAGTTCCAATAAAATTCTTTGTAGACCCTGCAAAAAGTGCTCAGAACAGTGGGACGTCTCTGTGGGCCCCTCGAGAGGGAACCACATATGGAAGGAGAGGATGTATGGGGTGTGGTACCCAGGCAGGCGAAGGAAGGACCAACCCTGACCTCGGGGTCAAACAGGACTCAAGGGCACTTACAGCAAGGGAAATAATCCCTCACGCTTCCAAACACCACACCACCCCGTGATAAGTCCCTAACTAGATGCATCTTTTATCTTCCACATTTCTCCACGCTGAAGACAATCCAGAAAAAACTAGAAAGCACATATTGGTTTTGGTTACCATGAGCATTATCTGATCCAGTTGGTAGAAACTGGGGCCCACGATGACGGAGCTGGGTGGGGAGGGAATCACAGAAGCCAGGTCCTGCCCTGACTCGGCCTGGCCACAGCTGTCAGTGTCCAGTGGCCTCTGCCAGCCCGGCCACACCGCCCGCCTGCATTTGAGACCCTGCTGGGACTCCCAACTCAGGGCAGGATCCTAACCTACTCAGCTACACAGACATTAACATAAAAAAGGTGCTTTAAAGCCCCTGGCTAATTGCATTCCGATCCCCCAGCAGTAGGGATTGCAAATATGCAGTTTCAGCAAAGCGCCTGCTCTGGTCTTTTAAAAGGAAACAGGCATGAGGAAAACATGCTGAATGCCACGGCGGTCATCTCGGTGAAGAGCAGCTGTACACGGCTTTTCTCCATCCCACATTTCTGTATTTTCCAAACTTTCTGTAAGCGTGTATGTGACACCAAAAAGTTTGAAAAAATAAAGGTTGCATAGATATGTAACATCAAAGCTAAAGTGCCCTCTTCTTTTTTTTTTTTTGCTTTCTTTTAAAGACTGAATCCTCCAGAAAGAAATAACACTGAACAATTTTGACTTTTAGGAAAATTAGAGAATGCAGGCTGATAAAGTAAACTCTCCAAAAAGCTTGAGAATTCAAGACTTTTAACTTTCTGTTAACTACCACGTTAGTCATATGGAATCCTCTGGAAAAAAAGTCACTGTGGATAGAAGAGTTCTCCAAAGAGACCCTCGTCTGCTCCTTTAAAAAGTTACTGACTTTAAAATCTTTACCCCTCCCACCCCTTTTTTTTTAGTTATCATGTTAAAAATACCTCAAACTTCCTTGGCTGCTTAAATAACAGTGAACAAAATGAAATTACGATTCTGAAAGTTACAAAAGGTGAAGTGTGAAAAGATGCAGAGTACAAGGAGTTAACTGAAGGAACTGGTAGAACTGCTCAGGAAAGGTAAGCACGACCGCAGGCGTCAAATCCCCAAATGTCAGAACTGTGGGTCAGCCCCTTACACGTTAGAGGTGTATCAGGAGGTAAGAAACTTGAAGAATTAATTATCCCCAAATATGGGCTGAACGTCTCATCGGAGTCCCGTACTCGCAGATGATAAACAATGAGCGATGCAGGAGCAGAGAGCACGGGAGATGCCAGCCCGGGACGGGGACGGGGACGGGAGGGGGGGACAAAGGCAGGGCACTCCCAGGCGGCCAGCATCTGGGTGGGCGGCCTGTCTGACAAGGACTATTCCAAGGGTGGTTCCCGAGTCCTGAGACCCTCCCCACCCATCGCCCCTCCGGGTGAGCTGACGGGAGGGCCACGTGTTCAGCAGGGAAAAGGCCCAGATAAGCCCTTAGGAACCGCAGCAGAAACACTTCCACGCAGGGCCTCACCCTCAGGGCCTTCTAGGTTAATGGGGCAGGAAGTGGGGAGGGGAGGACACACAAATACATCATATAGGAAATAAACAATTGTAAACTACAGGAACACCTGGGGAAACACAGCCGGCAGACAGTGAGTGCCCCAACCCGGCCCCGAGGCAGTGACACTGGGTGACCCCACGGAAGAAGGTGGACGCGCTCCAGGCAGGGGATGGCAGGGAAGGCACGGGGCGCTGGGGCCACTGAGCAGGGATGGATGTGTGAGAATCACTTAAGTTAAACAGCTGTATCCGCCCGGACCGGCTGTATCCGCCCGGACCGACAGCAGCGTGAAAGCGAAGGGCGAACAGGGATGCGAGAGGGGTCAGGCCCACAGAGGGCGGGTGCCAGGGGCTGGGGGAGCGGGCTGGGGCGTCGGCGGTCAGTGGGGACCGAGCTGCAGTTTGGGGAGATGAGGAATTCTGCAGATGGACGGTGGTGATGGCTGCACAACAATGTGAATGTACTGGATGCCCTTGATCTTACACTTAGAAATGGTGGAGACGGTCAATTTGATGCCACGCATGTTTTACCACGATTAGAAGAGTGGCTGACGTGGGAGACGAGTGGCCCGGGGTGGCCCGGCCCGCGGCGGCGGGGACGTGGGACAGGTGGGGGCCTCACGAAGTCTCAGGGGCAGGCAGAGCTCGGGACGCCCGCTGAGGAGAAGGAGGCCCAGAGGAGGCCGGGGACTTCGCTGCCGCGACGCGCCCACCCCCGTCCGGAGCCGGGCTGACCATCTCTCGCTGCATCACCAAGAAACCTCCTCACTGGCCTCAGTGTCACACCTAGGCCCCTCCCTCTGCTTATGACCGCCAGCGATGACCACTGCAAATCTCACGGGCATTTAAAAAACAAAGCAAAAACCATCTACTTTAGAAAAACTAAATTCGCTGCACGGATACAAGCTCATAAATCAAAATACTACCAGGGAAAGTCTTACAAGTTAGCACAACAGATAGAACAGGAGGGAGAAGCTGTTCTGTCTCACGGTCCATCCTCGCGGCTCCTCGCGGCCCTTCCTGCCCACCCCAGGACGCCGCACCGGGCCAGGGGCTCCTGGAACCCAGTGTGACCACGAGCTGGAGAGACTCGCCATCTCAGGGCCCGGGAAGAAGCGCCCCTGCGGGTGGACGCGGCCGGCCCTGTGTCTGTCCCTCTTAGACGGTGACCGGGGCCGAGGACAGACCCCAGCACACAGAAGGCGCTCAGCAGCTAGAGACAAATCCTCCGGGTTTCACTCAGAAACGGTGGGCAGAGCCCAGGTCTCCGTGGGGCTGGGGAGTCGGGGAGGAGCTGGCCAGGGTGGGACGGGCTCCCCCGTGCTGCCGGGGCCGTGGCTGGGCCACGGCGCACACACGCGCCTCCCACGACCAGCCCGGGAGCCGCGCATCTCACAGCCTGGCTCGTAGAAGGAAGGGCGCCTAGAACCCGGGCTGAGGGACGACCAAAGCTTCCAGCCACCGCCCCAGCCTTTGCTGTGACATCTGGACAAGCCCACTGTGGGCTGGATCTCAGCCCGCCGGCTCTGAAACAGGGAGAACGTTTACTCATAATCCTGTGAGCGAGACGCTCTCAGCGCTGCTGCCATCAGAAGGGCTCCAAGGGCAGGATCTGAGGCCGCACTGTCCACTGTCTGAGTACTTCCCTCCCAGGTTGTTTTATTAAGTGAGTAGTAGCCGATTTTCCAAATATTCAGACAGCTACTCTTAAACAAAAAAACACACAATTTCTCTACAATGTCTGGCTTTCTGTATCAGCGGCTGGCAGCGTTTTCAGCCTCTGCAACCTTAATCTTACGTGGCTCTCACAAACTTCCTTCTGCAAGTGGAGTCATGGGTCCGGTAGTTTCCCTCGTTTTCACAGACTATTCTACAGGCGCTGCATCGCGAAAGATGAGCTGGAAACACTTCCAGAGTCCTGGAGGGACTTCCCGCAGAGCAGGTACCACTCTGAATTTCAGGGAGCCCCAGTCCCCGGGCCAGGGCTTCCCCCAAATCCTGTGGTTTATTACTGATGCTTTTAGCTTTACCACACAGAATAAAACAACCCTTCCTAACAATGTTCTGGCACTGACGCTCAGACGAATAAAATCCACCCGTCTCCCGGGCTCCGTACGTTGTGTGTACACGTCCTTCCCACCCCACGACAAGGTCAGGCGACGTGGGACGAACCTGTGTAGGCTGAGGACCTGAGCTGGAGGCCGCCGGCGGCCCCTGGGGGCTCCGGGGGCCATCCTCCCCCACCCTCCCGCACGCTCAGAGGCAGCCCGTCACCCAGCCCGCGGGCCACGTCCCGAATGGCCTTCAGGGTTATGAGCCTTTGCCACGGCCGCAGCCAGCACCCCGGTCCCCGTGCCTGAGCGTGGCCCCCACGGTCCGTCCCACGGGGTGGCCCTGGCGGTGCCCACATCACTTCTCTCCTTTGAACCTGCAGGGGGACCCCGAGGCTGTCCGCTCCATCTCTGGCTTCCCCATCAGAGCACCCCGACCCTGGCCCCCGAGCCTCTGCCCTGACTCTTCCCGTCACCAGCTCGTAACTCAGACCTCCCTTAAGATGTCGCTTCCCAGGAAGGCCTGCCGCCCACCGTCTCCCCCGCCTCCTGCGGGGCCTTCCCCACTGCGCCCGCATCCCCCGAAGTCTCACCGTCACTCGCTCTGCGTGGTCACAGTGTCGCCCTCCTGCTTCCCGGGAGCGGGGAGGCACTGTGTCCCGCTCGCCCTGCACACCCATCCCCGCAGCGCCTTACACACAGGAGCGCTCACGAGGAAAGGAAACCAGAGACCTCAGGAACCTAAAGGCCGCTGGGGTGTGGGCAGGGGTTCCGTCCAGGTCCAGCACGGAGACGCCCAGGGGCCCCCAGATCCGGCCGGGAGCTCAGGGGAGGCGGCTGCGGGTGAGCCCGGGGCCCCCGGGATGGGGCAGGAGCCGGAGCCAACGGGTCCAAGGGCGGGCGGGCAGGCATGCTCCGTCGGAGGCCCGGGAGTGCGCAGGCGCTCGGGGGCTGAGAGGCTAGAGCGGCGAGAACAGGGGAAGGGATGCCGGGAAGGAGGCCACAGGGCCGGGAAGGAGGCCACAGGCCGGGAAGGGCTGTGGGCAGACGGTGGGGCTGCGAAGACACAGTCAGTTATGTGTCTGACAGTCTCACCCACGAAGCAGTCTTTCTGGAGCCATGGAAAACACACAGTATAACGAAATAGACTGTATGACACGACTTGTGTAAATTACCCCCCCGGCCACACACACAACTGAACGAAGCATCACTCGCAGACGTCTCTGGGTGTGGAAGGTACGAGAAAGGCCTAGAATCAAACTCCTATGGGTCTCGGGAACTCACAGGACCCCAGTGTCAACTGTAACGTGTCCTCTTTCTTATTTAAAAAAAATATGACAGGACGTGAACGAGGACACGTTACATTATCGTCTACACTTTTCTGTATTTTTTAAATGCCTTGCAGTACATGTGAGTTGTTTCATCAGCTCTGGGTATCCATCTCCAAGTCACAGCTGTTCCTTTGCCAGGTGCCCTGCATCCCAGCTGGCGGTGGACAAAACACCGTGGTGACGAACAGCGAATCCGAGGCTGGCTTGAGATCAAGGCCCCGGCCCTGCTTGTCTCTCAGCGTCCTGCCCAAGTGCCAGCCAGTCCCCGCACCCTGCAGAGGCTACTCAAGCCGATTCAAGGTAAAATCCCCTGTGCTCTGAGATCCCATCCTCCGCACAAGCAGCTCAGAGGAACACAAGCACACACACCCTCCTAATTCACTCTGATCGTACAACCTTAGCAGGCGGGAGGCATCCCGGTGGAGCCGAGCCCGTCCCACAGCCCATGCACGAAGGCCGCCCTCTACAGAGCCCCACTAGCGACTGGCGCCTTGGTGAGAGAGCACAGGGCCGGTCCGCCGCAGCACGAGCAGCTTGAGGCACGGTAACGGCTTCCCCAGCAACAAGCCAGATCTCACTGCCGACGCCAGACGCCTCACCAAGCAAACACAGTCCCTCTCCTACTTGGTCCCAGGGACAGCAGGGACGGTGACAATGACGGGGGCTTGCGCCGGGTGTGTCTAGCGCCAGGCACTGCGGCGAGGGCTGTGAACACGCTGCTTCCAGTTCTCAGGACCCAGGGAGTGGGCAGCGTGCCCATCGTACAGATGAGGAAACGGGAGCTTGAGTTAGGTCACCTGTTCAAGGGCACCCAGCTGGGAGGTAGGCAGTCAGGTCTTTTAAAAGCTAAGCTACTATATAACCTTCGGCCACTTTCTTTGGCCGGCTCAGTTTTGCATTCAGACTTCTACTGTTTGTTTATTAATTTGGCCAAGAATTTATGAACCGCCAACTATGTGGCAAACACACTGGTAGGTACCGGGGTTACAGTAATGAACCAGAAAAGCAGTCCTGCTCCCCTGACACTCAGACTGTGCCAGACGATCATTAACTACAAACCCTCCAGCAACAACAATGAGACGGCGCCACCCTGGGGCGCTGGGGGGGGGGGGCGCTGCCGTGGGACCCCACTCAGAGAAGAGTCGGGAAGGCTGCCTTGAGAAAGCGGATTTCAAGCTCCTATTGTACAGCACAGGGGACTGTATTTGGTATCTTGTAATAACCAATAATGGGAAAGATTCTGAAGAAAAAAAAAAATATATATATATATATTTACGTGTATATATGTATGTGTGTGTGTGTGTGTGTATATATATATATATATAACTGAATCACTTTACTGTACACCTGAAACTAACAGAACATTGTAAATCAACTATACTTCAATTAAGAAAAAAAAACTAATGAAATCTGGGGAAAAAGAGAAAGTGGATTTCAGCAGCAAAGCTCCATTTGCTCTGAACCAGCTTGTAAGCTCTCCTTGTCAGGCTAGAAATGAGAAAGAAGCCCATCATCATGGTATTTATTTAGCAACACTTGGAGGCTATAGCCAACTGAACAAGACAACAAAAGCGAAGGAGATACGAAATAGTGGAAGAAAGAGACAAAATAATCATTATGTGCAGATGAAGATTATGACCTAGAAAACACATCTGAAAAGTGAATTTAAAAACTGTTACTAGAAATGGTGAATGTGGCTGGATACGAAATTAACATTTTATTCCAGTACCACAAAAATTACTTATAAATTACAAGGGGAAAAACCGTAACTGTTTGGTGGAGGAGCCTGACAACACCTAAAGCACGTGCCCACACGACCCCATCGAGAAGGCCCCATGTGCCTGGGTGACACCCCCAAAAGGACACACGGCCCCGTCCCAGCATCTCAGCCAAAGATGCTTCACCAGAACCTGATCAGGATGTTGTCAAATTAGGCAAACCTAAATTGAAAGGCATCCGATAAGATAACTCCTGTGGACACGAGCAGGGCTGAGGTGATGGGCACCTGAGCGCAGCCTCCAGCCTGGACCCGGCCTGGACGGCGCGGGAAACCAAGCAGGAGGCCGCCAGACAACCGGCAGAAGTGGCATCTGGGCTGAGGGTGTGATAAAGCGTCACAGTTACTGAGACGTTTCCTGAACTCACTGCCAGGACCGTGGTTATGGAAGCATCCTTGTTCTGAGGAAATACATTCTGTGGTACGAAGGCAAAAGAGGCCCCTCTTTCCTACCCGTGAGCACTGACCCTTTAGAAAATAAAGAGGGAAAAAAGATCCCATCATATTAACCATGCCCTAAAGAAATACATAAAATGCCCAGGATTCAGCGTAACAAGAAACATGGGGGCTCTGTGTAAAGGGAACCAGGCACACAAAGGTGCTGGCTGTGACGCTGGTGGCCGTGCAGGACGTGGAGCTCGCTGTGCAAGCCGTCTTAGGCTTTTGTGCCCTGCGGTCCCAGTCTGGATCGAGCCGCGGAAGCCGGTCAACGAGTGGGTGTGGCCGTGCACCGAGAAGACCTGACCAACAGGAGCCTGGGGGGGGTTCGCTACAACGGAGCGGCTCCAGTCTCCTCCGGGCGGCCCAAGCCCATCACACGCCCCCGCACAACCTCCCGGCATGCCTGGTGTAGACACCACTGCCGCCAGAGGCTGAGCTGACCGGGGGCAGGGACGAGGGGACATGACACTGGACAGTGCCGGCCCGGCTCCCGGCATCGCCACTGCTGATCAGAAACCCCTATTTTGGACTTTCCGTGAGCAAGCTGTTGGAATGGACCCTTCCAGCCGCCTGCAGGCCACACAAGGTCAGGTACATGGGTAAACGCTCAGCCAACATTTAGTGTCTCCCAAGGGCCAGGTGTGTGCTGGCCCTGGGGACGCAGCGCCACCCCTACGGAACCTCCAGCTCCCCGAGGGGGACAGACGCGGACCAGCGCTCTCGCAGGATGGTGGCTACCCCGGGAAGTCCCGAGGGCTCGACGCGCGGGCCCCGCGCGGGCACACGGAGCAGCACCACCCGGTCCGAGCAGGCGTCCATGCGGACACGCGACAGGCACACGTCCGCCTGTGAAGGAATTAAAAGTCTGCAAGGACAGAAACGTAAACACTAGCGTTGAGGAGTTGGACTCGCAGGGGATCCATCCGTAACCAACACGCACCGTAAACCCAGGGCTATGAAGGGCCAGGGAGAGGATTTTTTTTTTAAAATTTTTTTTTTTTAATTTGTTACCTGTGTTTAATCTTCTCCTCCACCACTTTAAATTTATTTATTTATGGCTGTGCCGGGTCTTCGTTTCTGTGCGAGGGCTTTCTCTAGTTGTGGCGAGCGGGGGCCACTCTTCATTGCGGTGCGCGGGCCTCTCACTATCGCGGCCTCTCTTGTTGCGGAGCACAGGCTCCAGACGCGCAGGCTCAGTAATTGTGGCTCACGGGCCCAGTTGCTCCGCGGCATGTGGGATCTTCCCAGATCAGGGCTCGAACCCGTGTCCCCTGCATTGGCAGGCAGATTCTCAACCACTGCGCCACCAGGGAAGCCCAGGGGTTTTTTTTAATTTCCCTCAAAGCTGCAAATCTGTCTCCATCTTTACCTGCCATTCACAGCGGTCGTGTCTCAAACCCTCTCACTTTCTTCCTCTGGCGTCAAGAACAAGGGCAACGAAGGGAAAAACAGAACCCGTCCATCCGGACTGGGTGCAGACAAGGAAGGGGACCCCTCTGCAGAAGGGCCGCTTGCCCCGCACACAACCTGACCCATGGCCTGGACCAGGCCTTCCCATCCCTGCACCACGAAGCGCACGGCAGAAAGCAAGACTTGTGCCTCGGAGCCGAGCGGGTAAACTGAGGCAGCAGCCACACCCCTGGGCCTGGGCACCCACGGACCTACCACGTCCCCAAGAACACCGGGGGGCTGTGGCACATGCAGTCAGTTTAACTTAAATTAACTGAAAAATGAAATAAAAATTAAAATTCAGGGACTTCCCAGGTGGTCCAGCGGTTAAGACTTGGCGCTTCCACTGTAGCGGGGGCACAGGTTTGATCCCTGGTTGGGGAACTAAGATCCCATACGCCGCGCGATGCAGCCAAAAAAATAAATAAATAAAAATAAAAATTCAGTTCTTTGGTCACATTCGCCACATTTCAAGTGTCAACAGCCACGCAGGACCCGGGCTGCCCTGCTGGACGCTTCTATCATTGCGGGCTGTTCCAGACTCCAGGAGATCCCTGCCCGGCCAACCAAGGGTGGGCAGGCCTGGAAAATCCGCTCACGCCGCAACGCCAGAGAAAACCAGAATTGCTAAGAAAGTGGAACAATCAGTCGAGTCATGCTGCAGGCCAGGAGCTAACAGGGCAGCAAGCGCTCCTGGTCAACACGGAATCAATCAAGGAGCTGGGCACTCTGGAGGGAAGGTGCTTTCCCTCCGGCTGCGATGAGTCACTGTTCCCTGCGTGGGGGACGTAACTGCCAAGCAGACCAGATATTTACGTCCCCACGGGTGGAGGTGGAGGAGCGCGGACTTCTGCTGTGCGATCTTCCTTTTCATGCCGCCCCGACGGCTCCAGCCTGTCTGCTCTGTCATCTGCTTTGCCATCAGTATCATCGGATTTCATTCCAACATCCTTTCAAAATCAGCTCCAAAAAGTTACTAAATTTACAAATTATTTTTCACTGAGGAAAGTTCCAGCCAAGACCTCCTGGTAACACATAGGAGGCTCCTTAATTTCCTCAGTAAGCTGTATCCAAACCACACTCGGGAGGGAGGATTTCTGGGCAGGCTTTCTACAGACAACAGCCTGGCCCTGGGAACATGCGTTTGTCTGCGGTGACTCATGCCCGGCTCCCGAGGCTGGTCTCCCCGCAGCTCACCCCGAAACCCAGCGCTGCAGGTTCCCCAGCAAAGGTACACCCGCCACATCAGATCAGCACCACCCACCTTACATGACGATGGGCACAAAATCCCAACTGAAAGATATACAATCACTTTTTGAATCCTATATGCTGCTCCCTGACCAAACACAATCTGTGAAAACAGAGCAATGCAAGTGGGGGGTGGCAAGGGAGGCATCTCAGCACATTTGACGTTACAACCGTCCACCTGGAAAACAGCAAGTCCCGTTGGTTTTCATGATACAAGTCACAAAAGGCAAAGCTTTTTCAGCATAGACGAAAAATGGGTTTTATCCTATGTGTGATACTGAGTTACTGGGAGGAAGGAAGAAAGAGAGAGAAAAAGACCGGATTGGGAAGGGACAGAATGAGGTTTATGTTCATCAAAAGGGGGGCCCAGTTTTTCACAAGCATGCTCAGAAAGGTTACACGAAAAACCCCAAAAAAGGAATAATGTCCATAAAAGCCCGTTTTGTCACTGATCCCTTGAGGGCTGAGTCACTCCATGTCCACCCGCTTCACTCCGCTGTTTCCTGGTGGGTCCACACCCACGGCTGAAGGGAAAAAGCAGGGGTGTCACCCAGGAACCCCAGAGCACCCTACTTGGTTGTGGGAAAATAACAGAAATAACTGACAAGCTGGATGGTTCCACCTGAAATAATCAAGAATTGATTGTACATACAAAAAATACTAAATTTAAACCAAATTATGCCACCAGATGCTAATAAAGGCCAATGACAAAATTATGACTTCTTTATTTCTACAAAATGTACTGTCACTCAACTTTTAAAGCAAATTTAAAAATCAAATTACAGGGGCTTCCCTGGTGGCGCAGTGGTTGAGAGTCTGCCTGCCAATGCAGGGGACACGGGTTCGAGCCCTGGTCTGGGAAGATCCCACATGCCGCGGAGCGACTGGGCCTGTGAGCCACGACTACTGAGCCTGCGCGTCTGGAGCCTGTGCTCCGCAACAGGAGAGGCCGCGATAGTGAGAGGCCCGCGCACCGCGATGAAGAGTGGCCCCCGCTCGCCACAACTAGAGTAAGCCCTCACACAGAAATGAAGACCCAATGCAGCCAAAAATAAAATAATTAATTAATTAATTAATTAAAAGAAAAAAAATTTAAAAAAAAAAATCAAATTACATCAAAAGCCTGATCCTTTCATAGATTTCTATTTTCAAAAACATGAGTTGTGGGACTTCCCTGGTGGCGCAGTGGTTAAGAATCCGCCTGCTAGTGCAGGGGACACGGGTTCGAGCCCTGGTCTGGGAAGATCTCACATGCCGCAGAGCAGCTAAGCCCGGGCGCCAAAACTACTGAGCCTGTGCTCTAGAGCCTGCGAGCCACAACTACTGAGCCCACGCACCTAGAGCCCGTGCTCTGCAACAAGAGAAGCCACTGCAATGAGAAGCCCACACACCACAACAAAGAGTAGCCCCCGCTCGCCAAAACTAGAGAAAGCCTGCACACAGCAATGAAGACCCAACACAGCCAAAAATAAACAAATAAATAAATACATTAAAAAAAAAATGAGTTGTTGGGTTCAAGGGGATCAATTTAACTACCAATCGAACAAAGATAAAACATTTGTATAGTAAGATATGTGGACATTAGATCTACATAATTCAATCAATATTTTTCTCAATGACCAACGCAAGAGGTTACAAATTCACACATGGGTAAAAGATTTATTCAAAATGCAAGAGAAAGCAACGGATTTCACAGAGTTTCACCAAAACTCCACTGATGAGGTTTCAGATTCCATCCTGCAACTAACGATTAAGAAACTACTGTCCAGTTCCCGAGAGGCGTCAAAGAACATCCACAATTTCCTGAACGGCTACTAAAACACTCCTCCCTTTCCCAGGGACATATTTCTGTAAGGCTGGATTTTCTTCATATACTTAACTGAAACAATGTATCACAGCAGACTAAAAGCAGAGGCAGCTATAAAATTCAGCTGTCTTCTATCAAGGCAGACATGAAAGACTTTTACCAAAAAATGAATACCCCTATCCTAATTTCTTTTGTTTGAAATACAAAATAGACTGAGCTATTTTTTCATAAACACTTATTTTTGAAAGAGGCTTATTATTGCTATTTTTGAATAGATTAATAAATATATAGATTTTAATTTCTCAGTTCTAATTTCGAATACGGTAAGTGTAACAGACAAATCCCACATAAAACAAAAGCTCTCTGGGGTCCCCAGTAATGTGTGAGGGCCCCAGACCCTGAGAGTTGATGGACTAAACAGAGGTACGGGATGCCCAGAGGCACCTTTGCCCAAAGGCAGCCGCGTACCTTGAAACGCAGGTGGCAGGTGAAGGGAAGGCCTGCAGAAACGCTGGGACCTCTGCTAAGGGATGGGCACCAGCAGCCGTGGGCAGCAGGGTGGTCAGAGCTCAGCTCTACACACACACACCGGGGGTAACAAATGGTTAAACACATCACGGATGACTAAGGGCAAAAGTTCCTTCTTAACCAAGTCATGGACAAAATATCCAGACCGAAAATCGTTCTTGGGAGAGAGAAGCCGCATATTTGCAAGCAGCTCAGGATTTAGCGCTGGAACCGTCAGGCCTCAGGGAGGCAAGCCCCGCGCTGGCTCAGCCCCATCGCACCCAGGGAAAGGAAGCCGGTGATGTCCCCCTGAGGGTGCAGCCACGGCCCGTCACCGCCAAACCAGCCGGGACGCCCAGCGCGCAGCCGCCCTGCAGAGCCCAGGACAACACCCAGCACGCCTCCCTGGCTTCCCTTCACACGGTCACGAACACGTGCACACAGGCAGATTACATTTTTCTTTCTTTCTAGATCAACTGGCAACACCTTACCAGAAAACCAGAAACTCGTGAAAAGCGACAGCAGCAACGAAAGTTAACTACAAAATCTCCTGACAAGTCACGATGCAAGGGCCTATTTTCCAGGAAGTCAAAGTAAAAGCATTTTATAAAATCCTCTCATTTTAATATGAAATCCTTTAAATGTACGGTAATTATGGAAATGAGGCATCACTGTAATTCAAGTTGTCATTAATTTAGCAAGTTTATCTCCTGACATTCACAAGATGCAAAAACAGCAAATAGTAAATTACTGTATCTCCAAATCAAATGCTTTCCTTTCATTTCAGCACATAATTTTAAACATAGCTGTGTGTTTTTCCAAAGTACTATGAACACCATTAAAACTCTACTCAATACCCTTTTAGCACCTACCAATTCCATTCCTTCATCAATGACAAAAGCTTTAATAAGCTTATTATAAACTCAACACATACTACACGATAAATACCATCCTTCTCACAGACTGATTTTTTAAATACTACAGAAACTTTCTTATATGGGTGATAAGCCCAAAAAACTCAATGTGAACTCAATACTAGAACATAGATTCAATGTACTAGCTCCCAATTTGCCACACTCCTATAAACCTTTTTTTTAATTAAAAAAATTCTTTTTTATTTTTTAATAGATCTTTATTGGAGTATAATTGCTTCACAATACTGTGTTAGTTTCTGTTGCACAACAAAGCGAATCAGTCATATGCATACACATGTCCCCATATCCCCTCCCTCTCGAGCCTCCCTCCCACCCTCCCTATCCCACCCCCCTAGGTCATCGCAAAGCACTGAGCTGATCTCCCTGTGCTATGCGGCTGCTTCCCACCAGCCAACTATTTTACATTCAGTAGTGTATGTATGTCGACGCTACTCTCACTTCACCCCAGCTTCGCCCTCCCACTCAGTGTCCTCAAGTCTGTTCTCTATAGCGACCTCTTTATTCCTGCCCTGCAACTAGGTTCATCAGTACCATTTTTTTTTTTTTTTAGATTCCATATATATGAGTTAGCATACAGTATTTGTTTTTCTCTTTCTGACTTACTTCTCTGTGTATGACAGACTCTAGATCCATCCACCTGACTACAAATAACTCAATTTCATTTCTTTTTATGGCTGAGTAATATTCCATTGTATATATGCGCCACATCTTCTTTACCCATTCATCTGTCGATGGACGCTTAGGTTGCTTCCATGTCCTGGCTGTTGTAAATAGTGCTGCAACGAACACTGTGGTACATGACTCTTTTTGAGTTATGGTTTTCTCAGGGTATATATGCCCAGTAGAGGGATTGCTGGGTCCTATGGTAGTTCTATTTTTAGTTTTTTAAGGAACCTCCATACTGTTCTCCATAGTGGCTGTATCAATTTACATTCCCACCAGCAATGCAGGAGGGTTCCCTTTTCACCACACCCTTTCCAGCATTTATTGTTTGTAGATTTTTTGATAATGACCATTCTGACCGTCGTGAGGTGATATACCTCACTGTAGTTTTGACTTGCATTCCTCTAATAATTAGTGATGTTGAGCACATTTTCATGTGCCTCCTGGCCATCTGTATGTCTTCCT